>NW_026652282.1:40566725-40772621 GCF_009828535.3 Hylobates moloch
TAAACTCAGTCATCTAGAAAGTCTTCTCTAACCTGAAAGGTTTATTTATTCATACTTTTTCCTCATACTCTGGAATTTTGCTTGTGTTTTTCTCTACTATAGAATGTTGATATTCTATTTTAATTTTGTGTTAACCTTCCATTGACCTCAACAGACTGTTGACTCCTTGAGAACTAATGCCTTTTTAATTTACCATTTTATCCCCAGTTAATACCACAATTTGTGACCTATGAGAAAATTAATGTGATGGATGAATATTGTTATCGTCTGCCAAAACATATGGACCTCCCGGCCCCAATTTGATTCTGAAGTGAAGTCTGATGATCACACACACACACACATGCACACACACCACACAGTATCACAGTATGAAAAGTTTTAATATTCCCATAATTGGGATATTTGGCACACAAGGCCAGTCCTCTCTCAGGGAAGTCCAAATACAGACTGGAAAACTGATTTTCTACTTGTCACCAGACACAAAAGGCACTAAAATGAAAACCAAAATATTTTATCTGTCCATAATAATGTTGTTTCTATTTTGAGCTTGAATTTTGAGGCTAAAACATAATGTAGGAGGTTATTTTTAGTCTTTTGTTTTAATATAATTTAAAATAACTTCATAAAATGTGGTTATATAATAATATAGCTTAAATCATTATTATATTTAGCATTCCAGTTTTGCAAAATATAGTATTTCTAGTCTATGCAGAAATCTGAAATTTATAAAGAGCCATTAAAATAATTTAGATTCAATTACATACTTATATTTAATGTTGTTGTCTGCTAAATTATTCTTGTTACCTATTAATATTATTATTTATCCATACTAAAATAACAGCTATAAAAATCTATTCTTTGAACTATAAACTATCCATTATTACTTTTCTCTTTTGTGTTAATAGGGCTAAGGCCTTTATCAGATGGGTACCCATTTATCTAGGAATCTATACTTTATTGTTTTCTATCCATCACCTCAAGCATTTATCATCTTTTGTTACAAATGTTCCAATTATACACTTTTAGTTTTTAAAAAATCTATAACAAGTTATTGTTGACTGTAATCACCCTGCTTTGCTATCAAATACTAGATCTTATACATTCTATATATTATTGTGCCCATTAATCATTCCCATTTCCCGCATCACCCAACTACCTTTCTCAGACTCTAGTAACCATCATTCTACTCTCTATTTCCATAAGTTCAATTGTTTTAATTTTTAGGTCCCACAAATGAGTGAGAACACACAAAGATCGTCTTACTGTATCCGGCTTATTTTATGTAACATAATATCCTACAGTTCCATCTATGTTCTTGGAAATGACAGAATCTCATTCTTTTATACAGCTGAATAGTATTCCATTGTGTATATGGACCACATTTTCTTTAACCATTTATCTTTAACAGACATTTAGGTTGTCTCAAATCTTAGCTATTGTGAATAGTGCATCAGTGAACATAGAAGTGCAGATATCTCTTGCGCATACCAATTCCCTTTTTTTGGGGGAGGTGTATAGCAATGGTATTGATGGATCATAAAATAATATTATTTCTAGGTTTTTCCATGCTGTTCTCCACAGTGGTTGTACTAATTTACATTCCCACCAACAGTGCACAGAGGTTCCGTTTTCTCCACATCCTCATCATCATTTGTTATTGCCTGTCTTTTGGATGAAAGCCATTTTAACTTGTGTGAGATACATCTTTAATTAATTATTTTTATTAATAATTTATTTAATTATTAATTTATTTGGGTATTCTCTCTTTTTTTCCTAGTGTGGCTAAAGGTCTTTCAATTTTGTTTATCTTTTTTAAAAAAACCTTTTCATTTTATTGATCTTCCTTTTTTTTTAATTTCAATTTCATTTATTTCTGCTCTGATCTTTATTATTTCTTTTCTTCAACTAATTTTGAGTTTAGTTTGCTCTTGCTTTTCTAGTTCTTTAAGATGCATTGTTAGGTTGTTTGTTTAAGTTTTTCTATTACTACTTTTTTGATATAAGCATGTATTGCTATAACCTTTCCACTTAGTACTGCTTTTCCTATATTCCATATGGCAAAGGTTTTGGTATGTGGTGTTTTCATTATCATTTGTATCAAGAAATTTTTCAATTTCCTTCTGAACTTCTTTGTTGACCCACTGGTCATTCAGGAGCATATTGTTTCATTTCCATGTGTTTGTGTAGTTTCCAAAATTCCTCTTGTTACTGATTTCTACTTTTATTTCATTGTGGTCAGATAAGAGAATTGATATTATTTCAATTTTATTGAATGTTTTAGGCTTCTTTTGTGGCCTAACATATGGTTCATCCTTGAGAATAATCCATGTGCTAAGGAGAAGAATATGTATTCTGCAGCCATTAAATAAAATGTTCTGTAAATATCTATTAGTTCCATATGCTCTATAGTGCAGATTAAGTCCACTGATACTCTGTTGATTTTCTCTCTGGATGATCTGTCCAATGTTGAAAGTGGGATGTTGAAGTCTCCAGCTATTATTGAATTGAGGTCTTTCTTTCACTCTAATATATTTGCTTTATATATCTGGGCACTCTGGTGTTGGGTGCACATACACTTACAGTTACTATTTCCTCTGCTGAATTGACCCCTTTATCATTGTATAATGACCTTATTTCTCACTTTTTATAGGTTTTTTCATGAAGTTTATTTTGTCTGATATGAATATAGCTACTCCTGCTCTTTTTTAGTTTCCATTTGCATGGGATATCTTTTTCCATCCCTTTATTTTCAGTCTCTGTATGTCTTTATAGGTGAAGTGTGCATCTTGCAGGCAGCAGATTGTTGGGTCTTGTTTTTTCATCCATTCAACCACTCTATGTCTTTTGATTGGGAAGTGTAGTCCATTTACATTCAATATTATTATTGATAAGTAAGGAATTACTCTTGCCATTTTGTTATTTGTTTTCTTGTCTTCTCTTTCTTCTTTCCTTCCTTCCTGTTTTCCTTTTAGTGAAAGTGGTTTTCTCTGGTGGTATGTTTTAATTTCTTGTCTTTCATTTTTGTGTATCCATTGTATGTTTTTTGATTTGAAGTTATTGTGAAACTTGCAAATAATATCTTATAACCCATTATTTTAAACTGATGACAACTTAACATGGATTGCTAAATGAACAAAGAAGCAAAGAGAAAACTAATAAAAACTCTATACTGTAACTTCATCTCCCCACTTTTAACCTTTTTCTTGTTTCTATTTATATCTTTTTTTTTTTTTTTAGATGCAGTCTTGCTCTTGTCACCCAGGCTGGAGTGCAACGGCATGATCTCAGCTCACTGCAATCTCCACCTCCTGGATTTAAGCGATTCTCTTGCCTCAGCCTCCCAAGTAGCTGGGATTACAGGCGCCCGCCAGCATGCCCAGCTAATTTTTTTGTATTTTTAGTAGAGACGGGGTTTCACCATGTTGGCCAGGCTGGTCTGGAACTCCTGATATCAGGGGATCCACCTGCCTTGGCCTCCCAAAGTGCTGGGATTACAGTCATGAGCCACTGCACCCAGCCCTATTTATATCTTACTATACTTTCCATGTCTTGAAAAGTTGTCATAGTTATTATTTTTGATAAGTTTATCTTTTAGTCTTTCTATTCAAGATATGTGTAGTTTACAAACCAAAATTACATTGTTATAATCTGTGTTTTGCTGTATACTTACTATTAACAGTGAGTTTTGTTACCTTCAGATGATTTCTTGTTGCATATTAATGTCCTCTTCTTTTAGATTGAATAGCTCCCTTAAGCATTTCTTGTAGGACAAGTCTGGTATTGATGAAATCCCCCATCTTTCATTTGTCTGAGAAAGTCTTTATTTCTCCTTCATGTTTGAAGGATATTTTCCCAGATATACTTTTCTAGAATAAAAGTTTTTTCCTCCAGCACTTTAAGTATGTCATGCCACTCTCTTTTGGCCTGTAAGGTTTCCACTGAGAAATCTGCTGCCAGATGTACTGAAGCTCCATTTTATGTTATTTGTTTCTTTTCTCTTGCTCCTTTTAAAATCGATTCTTTATCCTGACCTTTGGGTCAATGTCTTAAGGTAGTCTTTTTTGGGTTAAATCTGCTCTGTAACCTTCTTCTACTTGGATATTGATATTATTCTCTAGGTTTGGGAAGTTCTCCATTATTATCTTTTTGAATAAACTTTCTGCCCCATCTCTCTCTACCTCCTCTTTAAGGCCAATAACTCTTAGATTTGCCCTTTTGAGACTATTTTCTAGATCTCATAGGCATGCTGCATTCTTTTTTATTCCTTTTTTTTTTTGTCTCCTCTGACTGTGTTTTCAAATAGCCTGTCTTCAGGTTCACTAATTCTTTCTTCTGCTTGATGAATTCTGCTGTTGAGAGACTGATGCATTCTTCAGGATGTCAATTGCCAATTTCAGCTCCAGAATTTCTACTTCAGTCTTTTTAATAATTTCAATCTCTTTGTTAAATTTATCTCACAAGATTCTGAATACCTTCTCTGTGTTATCTTTGATTTCATTTAGCTTCCTCAAAGCAGCTATTTTAAATTCTCTCTCTGAAAGGTCACATATCTTTGTTTCTCCATGATTGGTGACTAGTGCCTTATTTAGTTGAGCTGATGAAGCCATGTTTTCCTGGAGGGTCTTCATGCTTTTGGGTGTCCATCAGTGACTGGGTATTGAAGAGTTGGGTATTTATTCCTGTCTTTGCAGTCTGGGCTTGTTTTTACCCATCCCTCTTGGGAAGGCTTTCCAGGTATTTGAAGGGAGTTGGGTGTTGGAGATCTAAGTCTTTGGTCACTGCAGCCACATCTGCATTAGGGGGCACCTAAAGTTCAGTAATGCTGTGGCTCTCACAGACTCATAGAGGTATAACCTTGGTGGTCTTGGATAAGATCTGGGAGTAGTCCCTGTATTACCAGGCAGAGACTCTTGTTCTCTTCCCTTACTTTCCTTCAAACAAATGGAGCCTTTCTGTACTGAGCTGCCTGGAGCTGGGGGAGGTGTGACACAAGCACTATTGTGGACACTATAGCAGGGACTGGGCTGGGTTAGACCCAAAGGCAGCACAGCACTGGGTTTCACCCAAGTCCCAGAGTGACCATTGTTTGGCTACTTCCTATTTTGCGCAAGGCTCAAGGGCTTTACAATCAGCAAGTGGCAAATCCAGCCAGGCTGGTGTCCTTCCCTTCAGGGCTGCCAGTTCTCTCCAGCTCTGGGTGGGTCC
This sequence comes from Hylobates moloch, assembly GCF_009828535.3. NCBI lineage: Eukaryota > Metazoa > Chordata > Mammalia > Primates > Hylobatidae > Hylobates > Hylobates moloch. Next base: position 40,571,931 of record NW_026652282.1, read on the forward strand.
AGAGATACCATCTGTGAACCAGGGCCTAGAGTCAGGAACCTTAGGAATCTACCTGGGGCTCTATTCTACTGTGGCTGAGCTGGCACCCAACCTGCAAGACAAAGTTTGTTCCACTCTCTCCTCCCTTTTCCTCAAGCAGAGGGCTCTCTCCCCATGGCCACCACCACCCCAGACCCATGGTTAAGTATTGCCTGGTTAGCACCAATGTTCACTCAAGGCCCAAGGCCTCTTCAGTCAGCTTGTGGTGAGTTCTGCCAAGCCTGGGTCTCTCCCTTCAGAGCAGTCGTCTCCCCTATGGCCCAGGGCAGGTGAAGAAATGCTGTCCAGGGGCCAAGACCTGTAACTAGGGACTCCACGAACCCACTTGGTGCTCTACCCCACTGCAGCTGAACTGTTACCCAACCTGCAAGACAAAGTTTACTTTACTCTTCGCTCTCCTTTCCTCAAGCAGGAGGGGTCTCCCCTCATAGCCACCACAGCTGTGAATGTGCTTGATCACACCGGATGCCAGCATGGCTCTGAGTCTCACCCAAGGCCCACAGCAAGTACTGCCTGGCTAACACTGCTGATTATTCACAGCCTTCCCTTCAAGTCAGTAGGCTCCTCTCTGGCCCACGGTGTGTCTAGAGACCTAGGGCCTGGAATGGGGTCCTCACAACTCTGACTGATGTCCTATACTGCTGTGCTGAGCTGGTATCCAAGACGCAAGGCAAAGTCCTCTTTACTCTCCCTTCTCCTCAAATGGCAGGAAGGAGTCTCTCCTGGAGCTGTGAGCCATACTGCCTGGGGCTAGGGAAGGGGTGGCACAAGCACTCCCTTGGCCACCCTAGCTGGTGTCTCACTAGGTCACATGCACCCCAAGTTCACTGGCTGTCAGCACAGGACAGCATCAAAACTTGCCTAGGAATTGCAGTCCTTGTGGCCTAACGTGCCTTTCAAGTGTATTTGGGATTATAGACCACTTTAGCCTGTGGTGGTGAGGCTTGCTAGAACCTGGGCTCCAACCACTGGAATGGGCAATTTGCCTCTGGCTAGGGCTGGTCTATATGCTCCCTTTGTGTGTGCAAGCTGAGTTCTGCCCCTTCTTGATTTCTGCTGTTACAGAGCAGCATTGAATTGCAATGCAAATTCTCACAATCACTGTGCTCTCCCTCCCCCAAGTACACAGATTCTTTCTCTGCGCTACAGAGCTCCTGCTAGGGGATCCGGAAGGAGTGGCATTGGCAATTCAAGATTGTCTTTCCTACCCTTTTTAGTGCCTCTCTCCTTAAATAATGGTAAAACCAGGTACTGTGATCATTCACCTGATTTTTGGTTCTTATGAAGGTGCTTTTTATTGTGTAGATAGTTGTTTCATTTGGCATTCCTGTTGGGGGGATTATGGCTGGAGGCTTCTATTTGGCCACCTTGCCCCACCTCCCCCTCTTTACCTTTTTTTTAAGGGTAAGTCTGCTAGTGACAGATCCCTTTAATCTTCCTTTGTCTGAGAATATCTTTATTTCCCCTTCATTCCTGAAGGATAGTTTTGCCAGACATAGATTTTGTGATTGACAATTTCTTTTTCAGTACTTGAAAAAAGTGTCACTCCATTTTTCCCTCCATGTTGTCAGAAATCTGCTGTCATTTGAATTGGTGTTTCTCTATAGGAAATGTATTGCTTCTTTCTGATTGATTTCAAGAGTTTTTCTTTGTTTTTAGTTCATAAGTTTAATTCTGGTATTTCTTAGCTTTGATTGTTGTTTGTTGTGCTTGGGATTTACTCAGTTTCTTGAATTTGTGGGTTTATCTTTTGCTTAATTTGGTTAATTTTCAATCATTATTTCTTCAAATACTCTTTTGGCTCCACTCTTTTATCTTCTCCTTCTGGAGCTCTGATGACATGAAAACTGGATATATTGTTATTGTCCCACAGGTCCTTGAAGGTTTGTTAAATGTTTTTCAGTTAATTTCCCTCTTGTTGTTAAGGCTGGGCAAATTCTATTAATATGCACTCAATCTCATTGATGTTATCTTTTGTCATTTCCACTGTACTATTGAGCCCATTCAGTGAATTATTTCTCTTATTATAATAATTTTCAGCTCTTAATTTCCATTTAGTTATTTTTACAACTTGTTTCTTTGCTGAGACTTTATTTTTCATTTGTTTCAAATAACTTGTAATTGCTTGCTTAATCATTTGTATGATTATTGCTTTAAAACTTTTGTCACATATTTTGAACATATGATTCATCTCACTGTTGACATCATTTAAATGTCTTTTTTTTTTTTTCATTCATTCAAGTTGTGATTTTCCTGCTTCCTAATGTAGAATGACTTTCAGTTGTGTCTTGGACATTTTGGCTATTACATTAGAAGACTTCGGGTTCCACCTAACTTTTTAATTTTAGCAGGCACTCACCCTGTTTAGATTTAACATGCAAGTCCTGGCCTACTTTTTGGGCTGTGGTTCCAATGACAATATCATTTCAGAGCCTTTATGGTACTATTTTTGTCCATTTTGTTCATCTCTTCCCACTGGGGTCCCACTGATCCCTGCTCATGTTATTTGAGAGTGCTGAAGAAGCTTGCTCAGGCCAAGCTGCCTGGAGCTTGAAGGTAAAGAAAGGGAGCCTCTTTGCTTCAGGGATGAATGGCATTTCCTGATGCTTGTTATAGAAGCCTCCTCCTGTCTGTGGAGGATGGAGAGTGCCTCTGTAGTTGGGTGCTTATTGTGGAAGGGCTCCTGTGAGTGTCTCTGAGTGGGAGCAATGAGTCTTAAGCCAGCAAGAACAAATAGGCTTCCCAGACTGGGTGCATCTTGTGGCAGTCTTCCTCACTGTCTGTGGAAAATGGAGAGCACCTCCCAGGCTACACACTTATTGTGGCATGATCTCACTTGTCAATCCCTCCTTTTCCCCATACAACCCTCAACGTACATGGTATCTCTAAGGGGCAGAAAGGAGCCTCAAGCCCAGTGGGAAACGAGAATGCTTTCCCAGCTAGCACTTGCTATGTCGTAATCCCCTTTGCCAGTGCCAGTAGTGGTGTGGTGTCTCTGGGTAAGTGAGGTTGTAGAGTGCTTATGGTCACTTCTGGTCAAGATGGTCGCTTATTTGCAGTGTGGCTTCTGATTGATACCCCTTGCTGGTCCTGCTAGGTATGCATAATGTTGTTGTTGGGACTCCTCTTCCATCTGGGGGACAAATGAGCTTACATTAGCTGCCCTTTCTCTTAATAGGTTAGAGATTGGGAAATGCCACCTCTGTGTGTCCTTCTTGGCTTTCTTCTATTGGGTGATAGTTCATAAGATGCCCTGCCACAATGGTGTTCCTCCAGTCCTGTACTCCCTCTTCCACCTTTCAGAGCATTTCTCTGGTTGTCTCTTGAGTTAATTTCAGGATTTATAGTTATACTTAGCAGGGAGAAAGGAATAGAGATAGGTCTCTACCATCTTGTTCAGACCATAAATCTCATCTTTCTTTTTAATCTCTGTTTTAGTGATCTTTAGTAATCTTACAATTCTCTTTACTATCACTTTTAACTTTTTCACCTTTTGTACTCAACAGATATTAGAGAGTTAATAATATTTGTAAAACACCTTAGAATCAAGTACAAAATCAGCAAATATGCATCCATATAACAAATACTGTGAGAACAGATACTAAAATGTTGGTATGTAAGCACTTAAAACACAGTACTTTTGTTGTGGAATAAGTCTTTATTCCTGTATAAGCTTGTAAGTAAGGAAGATTTACATATTTGCAATTATAGTGATCTTTTATTTAGTTCTTAGTGTACTCAGATAATGCTAAGGTCTTTAATATATTAAATCACTGACTCTTGACAATAACCATATATGGTAGTGTAGTGAGTTGAATAGTGTCCCTCCAAAATCATAGTCCAAGTCCTAACCCCCAGTGCCAGTGAACATGACTTTATTTGGAAAAAGGGTCTTTGCAGATGTAATTAAGTAAAGGATTTCAAGATGAGATCATCCTGGATTATGGTGGGCTCTAAATCCAATGACTGGTGTCTTAATAAGAGGAAGGAGAGAGATTTGAGACACAGAGAAATAAGGTCATGTGAAGATGGAAGCAGAGATTGAAAGTATGTTGTCGCAAGCCAAGAAAAGTCAAGGGTTGCCATTAACCACCAGAAGCCAGGAGTGAAGCATGGAATGGATTTTCCCTCAGAGCTTTCAGAAGAAACCAATCCTGCCAACTTCTTGATTTTGGACTTCTGTCCTTCAAAAATGTGAGAGAATAAATTTCTATAGTTTTAAGCTAGTAAGTTTGTAATAATTTGTTATGGCAGGGCTAGGTCACGAGTACAGGTAATATTATAAATCTCCATTTTACAAATGAGGAAACAGGATCAGGAATGTTAAGTGACTGGTATAAGTTACACAGCTAGTAAGAAGTGGAGCTGGGAATTAAGCTGGAGACTATCTACCGCAAAGCTTTTATTTTTCAACCTTAACCTTTTAAAATTTCATTGATAACAGGTTAAAAACAGCATCATAACCTCCACACTTCTCAGTCCTCTAACCCTTCCTCCAGGGACCTTTCCCTATCTCAAGACATCCATTCCTCTTACAGACTCTGAGTTCTTCTATCTCATGGCAAATTAAACTGGTTCTAGGGGAGAGGGCAGTGTTTAACACAAAGGCAAAACCTCTGATAGGGAGTCTTCAGATCATGAGCAACAGATCAGAGGTAGAGATGGTTTCAGGCAGAACAGGGCCTGTCAGTTCACATCATCCATGGTGATGCCTTGTTTCAACCACACTTAAAGCTAGCACATCCATCGTTTTGAGGATGAGGCTGCAGAAAAAGACATTTGCCTCATGGAACTCAGTCTGTGGACATTGAAAGTAAGCAAGGGCTGTCATCCAATTCACCCCCTGCCAAGAAACCTTGTATCAGGTGCTGGGGAGGAAAGCAGCAGTTGTTACTTCCCTGTGGATCATCTAGAAGTGTTTCTTTGTTAATAGGATATCATTAAACATTATGCACACTTGGCTGGATATTAAAACTATAGATGAAAACATTTTTTTAAAAAATGTGTGCATGTAAAAATAAACTCATGTGTGAGAACAGAGTGGCTAAGCAGCAGACGGCACACTCTGGGGCTCGGGGCCCTGATGCCATGTCTGTCACAAAATTTGGTTTCACTAAGTCATTTCAGTATCAAACAATGAGAGCACCTACTGTGTGGCAGGCCTCGTTCTGAGTGATTCTCTGCTTGGTGTCAGCTACACTGGATACATTCTTAACTCACCATTCTCTGAATATAACTAAGATAAACAGAATGTCACTTTTTTCTTGCTTCTTTTGGCAGGAATTAGGAAAAAAATAGGAACAGATAATTATACACTAGAGCCAAATAAACCTGAGACTGAATTCTGTTTTAACCTTGACCTTTCCGAACGGAATATTTCACATTCATTCAGCTGACAACCTTGAACAAATGGCTCAGTGGTTAAAAGTCAGAGAAAGAATTAACAACAGTCAGTTATTTTCTGAAAGACTAGCCAAAGAATAGTTTCTAAAATACTAATTACTTAAATCTTGCTGGAAAAAAATATTCAAACACATTTTTAAGTTTTATTGTTTGGATCAACATGGACATAAGAAAATTATCAGTGATTATATGAGTCTTTGCCTCAGAATAATTCTCTTTGAGAGCTTTAAGGAACAAAATATTTCCTTAGTAGCAAAACATTTCATGTGGCAAGAGCCTCACTGAGTAAAGTTCAGTGTGAGAGTAGAACCCGGTGCCATGATTGTACAACTTCTACAGCTTGTCTTGTGGTCTAGTCAGTCATGGAGAAGGTCCCCCATTCTAGAACAGACCCAATGTAGAGCCATTCTTTGGATTCCAATCTGCCATAGGCTCTCTGTAAAATGTGGCATGCTTGAAGTTGGGCTGGGGGTTGACTCTGAAAAATAATGCTTCAACAACACATCTAATATCAGAAGTAGGAATATTCTTGATGATAAAGAGCTTTTTGAAAGGGTCTGTTGCATGATTGAATGATGATGGTGAAGGCTGCCTTGAATTTTATGGGGTTATCTGACATTTGATACATGCAAGCAACAAGGATCTCCCAGGTCTGAAGGAATGGCATAAATAAAAAAGAAAAAGGTATTGATGATTACAATAATTTTTATTTGCCTAGATGAGTAGTAGACATTTATGTAATATTACTAGCATAAATCTACGAAACTCCTTTAGTGAGTCTTAGGTGCCATCAGACAGAAATGATTTTACCTTGAGGGTGAGGTGAGGGGGTGCAATATGTACCAGTGAGCAAGTAAAGCTCAAAAAAGGTGGTCTTCTTCCTGAGTATCGATTTTACTTACATTTGAGAAAAAGCTATTATTTTTACTAGAGTGTGGCACCCTATCAGAGCTTGTGTATTTCTTCTCCAGTGGAAGAAGCAATCAGCTGTCTGCCACACACAGAGAGCTAGATCCTCATAGGAGGGGTTTTGGAGGGGTTCCTTTTCATTAAGCCAATGGAAGGCAAGCCTAGGAAAAAGATATCATGAGGACTCATTTAACTCAGCAAAGCAAACTTCTACTTCTTATTACCTAGTTCAGGTAGAGTCCTGGGGGTGGTAGAAAATTTTGCATGAGGAGCTATGGAGTCCTCCATTTCCTTCTCTGCTATTCTTGGTCAGAGGGTTTTCAGCTTTAATCCATAAGCAGATACTTATGCACTGGCCATGCTTGGAAGTTGTCAGGAGGCTGACCTGCATGCTCCTCAGTCATTGACATACAAAGGCAGAGCACTCCAGCATTAGGTGTCTGCCAAAAAGCTGGGTCTCTGGCTTTCAATCTGCCATCACCCTTTTCTGACTCCTGCCGTGTGTCTTCCAGAGCATTTTTGTCATGTACCCTTTCTGCCTCTAACATTGGTGCATTAACACCTCTTCCTTCCACACTGCAGTTGTGCCCCCTCATAAAAAGGTTGAGCCCTCAGTGACGATTCCTTTCAGGAACAGGGCAGATGACTTGTCCAATAGTGTGTTCCTATGCTGAGTGTGAAACTAGTGGAAGACTTGCACTGGGGAGTCAAAATCGACTTTTATCCTGCAGTGCTGGTGTGTGAGGAACATATGGGATGTGATCAGGACTAAGGAGACTTCAGGAGAGTGGAAAAGCAGACTCCCACCACTGTGTGGCTCTGCAGATTAGAGCCAGAGACTGACCCAGCAGAGAAATGATTGCTAGATGATCCACGTTACTCCAAGAGGGGCAGTTCTTCTTAACCATATTTACCACCTTAACAAGAAACCTGGCCTCCCCTGCAAGAAACAGTGGAGATGTTAATTTTTTTTTTTTTTTAACTTTGAAAAACTAAATCATTAGAGGCCACTTCAATAGCCCTTCTTTCTTTCTTTCTTTCTTCCTATCTATCTATCTATCTATCTATCTATCTATCTATCTATCTATCATCTATCTATCTATCTATATCTATCTATGTATCTATCATCATCTATCTATCTATCTATCATCATCTATCTATCTATCTATCTATCTATCTATCTATCTATCTATCATCTATCTATCTATCTATCTATCATCTATCTATCATCTATCTACCTACCTATCTAGCTATCATCTAGCTATCCAGATCAGGGTTTCTCAAACTTGGCACTATTGACATTTGGGCCCAGTAATTCTTTCTTTTTTTTTTTTTTTTTTTGACAGAGCCTTGCTCTGTCACCCAGGTTGGAGTGCAGTGGCACCATCTTGGCTCACTGCAACCTCCACCTCCCAGGTTCAAGCAATTCTCCTGCCTCAGCCTCCCAAGTAGCTGGGATTACAGGCATGCGCCACCAAACCTGGCTAATTTTGTATTTTTAGCAGAGATGGGGTTTTGCCATGTTGGTCAGGCTGGTTTTGAACTCCTGACCTCAGGTGATCCACCCGCCTCAGCCTCCCAAAGTGCTAGGATTACAGGTGTGAGCCACCGCGCGCAGCTGGGGCTCAGTCATTCTTTGTTGCAAGAGACTGTCGTGTGTATTGTAAGATGTTTATCAGCATCATCCTTAGCTTCTACCTACCTACTAGATACCAGTAGCATCATGCCTCTCACCCCTGACCAACAGTTAGGACAACCAAAAATATCCCCAGATATTGTCAAATGTCCCCTTGGAGGAGACCTCTATTTAAAAACCACTCATCTACATCTATGTACATAATAAAATCAGTTATTTATTGTTGCCTAATTAATCACCCCCAAACTTAGTTGCTTAAAATAACAAGCATTGCTCCACATGTTTTCAGTTAGGGTACCTCATGTGATTACATTACAGTGAGACCTTGGCTGAAGCACCTCTTTTCTCCATATGGCCTCCCTGTCCTTGTGGTGTCTTATCCTCCAGGGCCTCTCCACATGATCTTTTTCTCTTTAGCAAGATAGCCTGGACTTCCTTATAATATGGCACCTTGGTTCCACGAGAAAGGAAGTAAAAGTTTAAGGCTTGAGAGGCCTGACACAGTAATACTGACATGGTATTACTCCTGCCACTTTTCATGTCAAAGCAAGTAACAGGACCAGCCCAGGTTCAAGGGGAGAGGAAATAGACTCCATCTCTTGATGGAAGGAGCAACATGTACATACAGGGAAAAGTGGACTTGTTGGCAGCCATCAATAGAACTACCTTTCACAATTATATGTATATTCCTGGGCCAGGTGCAGTGGCTCATGCCTGTAATCCCAGCACTTAGGGAGGCCGAGGTGGGCAGATCACGAGGTCAGGAGATCGAGACCATCCTGACTAACACGGTGAAACCCCATCTCTACTAAAAAATACAAAAATTTAGCCGGGTGTGGTGGCGGCACCTGTAGTCCCAGCTACTCGGGAGGCTGAGGCAGGAGAATGGCAGGAACTCGGGAGGCGGAGTTTGCAGTGAGCCAAGATCGTGCCACTGCACTCCAGCTTGGGCGACAGAGCAAGACTCCATCTAAAAAAAAAAAAAAAAATTATATCTATATTCCTCATAAACATATGTATTTTATTTTTTAATACTATGATTTCAACATTATTTTTATTTATGATTGGCACATAATAATTGTACATATTTGTGGGATACAATGTGATATTTTGATACAGGTATACATTGTTTAATGATCGAATCAGGGTAATTAGCACATTCATCACCTTAAATATTTGTCATTTCTTTGTGATGAGAACATTCAAATACTTCTTTTCTAGCTATCTTGAAATATATAATACATTATTGTTAACTATAGTCAGCCTACTATGCAATAGAACACCAAAACATATTCCACCTATATAATTGTAGCTTTGTACCCATTCACCAAACTCTCCTTATCTATCCCAGGCCCCTACCCTCCCCACCATCTGGTAACCACTACTGTACTTTCTACTTCTATGTCAACAACTTTTTTAATTTCACATATGAGTGATCTTATGTGGTATTTGTCTTTCTATGCCTGGTTTATTTCACTTAATGTCCACCAGGTTTATAAATGTTGCCACAAATGACAAGATTTTATTCCTTATTACGGCTGAATAGTATTCCACTGTGTAAATATACCACATTTTCTTTATCCTTTCATTTGTTGATGGACATTGAGGTTGATTCCATTATCTTGGCTATTGTGAATAAGGCTGCAATTAACATAGGCGTGAAAATATCTCTTCAGTATACTGATGGCATTTCCATTGAATTATGCAGTGTGAAAATATATCCAGTAATGAGATTGCCAGATTATATAATAATTCAGTTTTTGTTAACTTTTATTTTAGGTTCAGGGGTATGTGCAGGCTTGTTATACAGGTAAATTGCACGTTATGGGGGTTAGGTGTATAGATTATTTCATCACTCAGATAATAAGCATAGTATTCAATAGGTAGCTTTTCAATCCTCACCCTCCTCCCACCGTCCACTCTCAAGCAGGCCCCAGTATCTATTCTCTTGTTTGTGTCCATATGTACTCAATGTTTAGCTTCCACTTATAAGTGAGAACATGTGGTATTTGGTTTTCTGTTCTTCTGTTAGTTTGCTTAGGAAAATGCCCTCCAGCTCCATCCATGTTGCTGCAAAGGACATGATCTTGTTCTTTTTTTGTGGCTGCATAGTATTCCATGGTGTATATGTATCCAATTTTCATAATCACGTCTACTATTGGTGGGCATTTAGGTTGATTCCATGTCTTTGCTAGTGTGAATATTGCTTCAATAAACATACAAATGCACATGTCTTTACAGTAGAATGAATTAAACTGCAAAGCTTCTGCACAGCAAAAGAAACTATCAACAGAGTAGACAACCCACAGGATGGGAGAAAATATTTGCAAACTATGCATATGACAAAGGTCTAATATCCAGAATCTATAAGGAACTTAAATAATTAACAAGCAAAAAAACAACCCCATTAAAAAGTGGGCAAAGGACACAAACAGACACTTTTCATGAGAAGACATACACATGGCCAACAAGCATATGAAAAAATGCTCAACATCACTAATCATTTAAGAAATGCAAGTGAAAACCACAATGAGATGCCATCTCACACCAGTCCGAATAGTTATTACTAAAAAGTCAAAAAATAACAGATGCTGGCAATGTTGTGGAGAAAAGGGAACACTTATACACTGCTGGTGGGAATGTAAATTAGTTCAGCCACTGTGGAAAGCAGTTTGGAGATTTGTCAAAGAACTTAAAACAGAACTACCCTCTTGCTCCCTCTTAGGAGAAAATTCTTAAGTTTGTGTGCTTTCTCTTGATCCCACAAAGTAAGATCAGGCGCTGACAGCCTCCTGTTTTTTTTTTGTTTTTTTTTTTTTCCTTAGGATGGTGCCCTGAAATGCTCAAGTTCATGCACCTTCCTCTAGTCCCACGGAGTCAGGCCAGCTAACCATTCATGCTCTTGAGCTATCTACAGAGGCTGACATTTGCCTTCTGTAGGAGTGTGCATGGGGAGCCACTCATGGGTTGCAGGAGGTGAGAAATATAGAGCACTGGAGGTGCCTATGGGTCAGTTGGTGGGGAGGTCATCAGGCAAGGAGTCCTCAGCACCTCATGGGCAGGCTTCCAGATGAAGTCTGTGAAGTGGTTGGTAGGATCTGTGGCCCTTTGTTGACATCAGGCCCTAATTTCTGTGAGTCTCTGCCTCTATTCCCTGCTCTCAGCCTCTCCCAACCACTCAGCTATGCCAATCACGTCAGTATTCTATGTCAGACAAGAAAAAATGTTGCCCTCTTAGGCAGCATCCTGAATGCCTGTGGAAGCTGAGCACTCACTATGTTCTCACAGTCCAAAGGAATTGTGGACCTGGGGAATCTGTCTGGGCACTGAGGTATGCTGCGTTGAAGGAGAGATGATGGAAGTAAAGTGAAACTCTTCTTTTTAACCATCTTCAATGCATCTACTTTCAAATTTTTTGCTCCAGTGTTGTGCTGGAACTTCTCCAGTATACAACTGGACTCTCATAAAGGTGCCCTCATCCATGAGTGGTTATCAACGCTTCTCTATGCTTCTGTGGAAAGATAATAATAAAAACGTCTAGTCTGCCATCTTGCTAATGTGATTCCTATCTAATACGTCTATAGTGCTAAATATAAAGAAACATATTGACCCATGTAATAGCACCACACAAAAACTCTGTGAGGTGAGCAGTATCATTATCCCCTTTTTATAGATGAGGAAACTGAGGCTCAGAGAAGCCCAAGGTCTCATAGCAAGTGAGCCAGCTGGGGTTCAGATTTGAATCTAGGCACTCTGGGTCCTGATGCTGGGTGTGTTTTTAACCATTTTCTTATACTGTTACAGAATAAACGTGCACACAGTTTGTGATCCATAGTTAATGTTATAGGTAGGAAGAGAAATTGAAAAAATATGAATAATTAAATAAATGTTAGACAAGTGAAGTAAAAAGTAGCTATAGAAGTTACAAAATGTTTTTCTGTCCGTGTGGTTGTGCACATCTGGGTCAAGTGAAGCAAATATATTACCTCTTCTTTCTCCAGAAGAGTCACATGATCATGGCTTACTTTCCGTTATAAACTATGTGTGTTTTAGAACAAACACGTTGCCGCTGAGTAAAAATTACAGTGTTACTTTAAAAAAGTGAATTATTTCAGAAGTTATACCCACCAAACAAGCTATTTTTAAACAATTAATTTCACAAGAGTACCAGAAGCCCAAATATACTTTCAAAACAGCCTTCAGACACCAAGCAAATTTATACAAGGCACAGTTTGACAAATCTAACTCTAGCTTTCCATTGTTAGCCTCAAAGCCAAGTCAATATGAATGCTGGGTGGTAGAAAGCTCAGAGGGCCGCTGCATGTTTGAGCTCTTGCTGGGGCTCTGGATTCTGACCTCTGAACACTGTGACAAAGTACAGCCCCACTCTGAAGGGAATGGGCAGCAAAGACATCTGAATTTCCTTCCCTCCACGTGCTGTGCTATCGCCTAATTTTTATCTATCTCTTAGCAGCCAATGACAAACAATTCAGGTGAATCCCAAGTTGTCTCTTTAGGGTTCTTAGAAAATGAGAGGTTTTTATGTCTGAGTACACAGTGAGAGAAAATGTAACTGATGTTCATTTTATTTATTTTTATATTTTAAGGGCTTCTAAGCCTAAAGACTTTAAGCGTGCTGACCTGCCTGGAGAGCCCTGACCTATGCACAACCTTACTTGCAAAATCCTGTGCTGATGATCCAAAGGCATTTCAGATCATAATTCTGGGGTCACCACCACTTGCGGTTCTCATAAATACTTCTGAAGCAAATGAAGAATAGGAAAGATTAAAAAATCTTTAAGGTATAAATTCTACTGAAGCAAGAAGAGATTGCATCTCATCTGAAGAAAGTCCTATAAACTTCAACCACTTAAAACTATATGACAGATATAAAAACAATCTCAAAAAAGGAAGTAGTTCTGTGTGTGACTCAGAGAATAAAAGATTACAGCATTTAGTCATAAGATACTTTGACAGGCGGTTGTTTCAGTGAAAGCACACTGTGAGTCTTACAGCTTGGACCAGTCATCCATTTAATTAGTGTCACTGTTTCCTACTCTTGCCAATACTCTGTCAAGCACTGAAGATATAGTGAACAAGACACCAGCTCTGCCTTCTTGGAGTTTATAGCTATCATGGGGACAGGCAGGTAAACAGGCAACTTTAATTCCCACACTTGGGTTGAATGCATTATGGTACAGTACCACACAGGATGCCAGATGCATCTGGAGTACGCACCTGAAAGATAGAGTAGGAGAAAAAGTAGGGGAAGGTGGAGGTGCAGGTGGTGGTAGTGAAAGTGAAAAGCATTCCAGGCAGAAGCAGAAGCAACAGGCAGTTGAGAAAGAGCTTTGTGGATTAAAGCAACTGCTAGTAAGTTCAGTTTGGCTAAAATCTATAGTTGCGGAGGGGGTACTAGGTAAAGATGAGATTGAAGAAATGATCAGGGGTTAGATTCTGAAGATTTTTTTAAAACTAGTTGAGGAGATCCACTCTATTCCTAAGGCAGTGTGGAGTCTGGATAGGTATGCCATTGATCTGGTCAGCTTTTATCCTACTCATTTCAGGAGTAGCTGGCAGGGCTGGCTTCATGGGCATGTGAGCAGTATAGTTACGCAGGACCCTATGCTTAGAAGATCCCTGATCTGGGAGCTTAATGCTACCTGGTCACCATCTTCAAATTCTTAATAATTGTATTTTGGAATTTGTGTTTTGTAAATGATGTCTGAATGGACAATGGGGCATATGCAAGAAGCTTGGAGGCTCAACTCAGGGAAGGTCTTGCCTCCTGCCCCCTCCCTGAGACAGCTTCTCAGCCACATGCTCCCCTGCCCCTGATACCCCATGTCGCACCTTACCTCAGCCCCAACAGCTGATACTCTTTGTCCCTGACAAGTGCATGGGTATGAGTGTGGGGAAGGCAGGGTTGTGTGCTTTCACTCTGTGGAATCCCTGGATGGGCATGGCAGTGGCTGTCCCTGCCTTTAGACTGGTAGTCATATCTGGTAGGCAATTGTGTGTCTTAGTGAGGGCAATCCCCTTGCCCACCCCTGATCTATGTACTGACTGTGTCCTGGCATGGAGGTTTAAAGATCTGTAGGGGTCATCCATCTGTTGTGAATTGGGGCAGCAGACCATGGGAAGAATACTGGCTGGAATTCCCCAGGCTCCACTTCTCTGTTGGAGTGTTGGTTCAGCAGCTTGGGGGAGGAGGAACCTGTTGACTATCAGGCCCAAGTGAGTATACCCCATGTAGCAGGCAGAGGCCCCAGGTGTCTGGGAGAGTCTGCACTTTTCCTGTGAGTGTCCCATGTTGAGACTGCTGTCAACTTGCTCTATCCTGAGGGATCCTCTTTTTCTCCTTGCAACTTCCTGAACCTGGTTTGTGTCTTGTCTCTTCAGGCCAACTCAAAGCACCTTCCACAAAATACAAACTGTGAAGTTTTGGTGATTCTGCATGTGGGTTAAATACTCTAATATTTGCAATTCAAACTGATATTACACAATATAAAGAGGAATGGTAAAATTTATGCTAGTAACTTAAAACCTTTCATTTTTCTTTAATCAGAATGATAGTAAGTTACAAATAAAAAGACACTGTGACAAGTCAAGAGAGATGGGTAAGAAAGGAAAAGGCCTCTGTATACTTCTACTGACACTATTTTCCTTCTTTTTAAACAAGAGACCCCACATTTTCATTTTGCACTGAGCTAGCAAATTATGCAGGCAGGACCGGTAGCTGGAAAACACAAATAGACCTATCATAAGTCGGATGGGGAGATACTAAAATCTGATATCATCTATAGTTCAGGATGACTAATGATTCTAAAGCAGTGATCCTCAAACTTTATCCTCTGCTAAAATCACCTGAAAGGCTTAATAGAATACAGATGACAAGGTCCCCACCCTTAGAGTTTCTGATTTGGTAGTTCTGAATGTGACTTCACATATCTAACTAGTTCCCAGGTGATGCTGATGCTTCTGGTCTTATGAACACTTATCGAATACTATGCGTGATGGTTTGCACCTGCATAGGAAGAGCCAGTGCAGGCTTAGATGTAGAGAGATGGTAGTGAAGAATCAAGGAGAGCTGCTTCCTTGAGTGAAGATTGACAGAGATAGAGGGGGACATAGAGGGCAGAAAGGGACAGAAGATGAACACTATCCACTTTACAATTTTGGCCAGGCTCAGGACCAACCCACTGCTTAACTCCAGGGCCATTTCAACCACCCTTCCCCCAATGGAACAAAGAGAGAAGCCACTGGGCGTGTACAGTTCTATGCTTTACCTGCCCAGATGTAACAGATGTCTAAGATCATGGCTGGGAAGGTAGGTGTGAATGTATACAGTTTTAGAAGAGAGGAAGTCCAAATATCTCTGTTTGCAGAATACATGATTCTGTATTTAGAAAACCCCATTGTCTCAGCCCAAAAACTTCTGGAACTGATAAGTAACTTCAGCAAATTCTCAGGAAACAAAATCAATGTGCAAAAATCACAAACATTTCTTTACACCACCAATAGGCAAGCAGTGAGCTAAATCATGAATGAACTCCCATTCACAATTGCTACAAAGAGAATAAAATACCTAGGAATACAGCTAACAAGGGATGTGAAGGATTCTTCAAGGAGAACTACAGGCTGTGGCTCATGCCTGTAAATCCCAGCACTTTGGGAGGCCGAGGCCAGGGGATCACTTGAGGTCAGGAGTTTGAAACCAACTAGGCCAATATGGTGAAACCCCGTCTCTACTAAAAATACAAAAATTAGTCGGGCATGGTGGTACATGTCTGTAATCCCAGCTACTCAGAAAGCTGAGGCAGGAGAATTGCTTGAACCCAGGGGCGGAGGTTGCAGTGAGCCGAGATCACGCCACTGCACTCCAGCCTGGGAGACAGAGTGAGACAGCGTCTCAAAAAAAAAAAAAAGTTTGTAATTTCTAAGATAACCACTAAAATATTGATACTAATTGGTATAAGCACAAAACCAATAGAGGCGATAATGTGAAATAATGCAATATTTAAAAAATAATAAAATAGTGTGGTAATCACACAGGGCTAAACTAATGAATTTGTAGACAGCCTAAAGAATACAGAAAGAGATCTCAACATACACTCAAATGTCTATTCAAAATCAATCTCCTGAAATGGTATCATAGGGAGATTAAATACATTATACATGTACATACTTTTCTTAGTTGAAGATAATTAATGGCCTATCCTCTTTACCTTGATTTCTCTGGTCTTCGATTTTTTATCTTGTGATGTGGTTTCTCAAATCTCTTATCATCCCATTTCTTCTCCTGGGCATACTCCATTTTGTCCACATCTTTAAGGGATGCTTTCCAGAAGGGGGCACAACACTTCAGGGATAGTCTGATTGTCCTGAAATGGGATGGAACTGTGATAACTTCTGGTTTGTCAGCTAATTTTAGAAGATTCTCCCTATATGTGTACACTGAGCTTAGAGATAATGGAAACCTATGTCATTCCACACTTGATCCTATTCATCCTCTATCCTCATTCTAGAAGTTAGTCTTATGAACCCAAATTCAAGAACTCTACACAGTTTTTATTACCTTTTCTCCCACCGGATCTGTGCCATAATTTTAGCCTGAATTACTCTTGTGCCCAGAATCTGTCATTCCAATACATTTGCTAAACCCAACCTATCACATTCTTTGAATTTAATAAGCATGCCTTTCAAGAGTTCATTCCAGAAACATGGGACCGGATAGGCCCAAAAGTTCAGAGCACGTAGATTCTCTGACAATGAGAATTGTATATTGCAAAGAGTCAGCTAAAGAGAGTCCTTGAAGTCCAGTATAGGTAAAACAAGTCCTCATCTGCCAAGGTTGCTTGGGTTTCATCCAGCTGGTGATTCATTGAAATAGAGTGGTAAACGAAACAAAGACACTCTAGGAGGGAAGAGGCAGCTAAGGTTTTTCTCTGTGGAAATGCCATTGAGTCCATTCTTGACCTCATCAAGTAATCCACCTCCTCAGTTCTCCTACTCCCTGAATACAAGAAGCCATCTTAAAGGCAGTTTTACAAGCCTTTAAAAAAGGAAACATTTTTCCTCTCACTCTTTTCACCTCTGGAAAATTCCTGCTCACTTTTCAAGTACCAATTCAAATATCACTTTCTCTCTGTTGTGTCCTTGACTCTCCACTCTCATCCTCTGTTTCCATGACAGGGATAAATAATAGTTTGCTCATAGTTGCACACAAACAATAGTTTGTTCCTCTAACATAATATTAATTCTGATATATTGCAGTCGATGATTTATGCGTATGATTCACTAGTTTGAGTACTTCTCAAGAACAGAATTTGGGTCTAACTTGTCTTTGTTTCCTCAGTAGCTTGCACAGGGCTTGGCCCATAAGAGGTGCTCAGTAAATGTTAATTAAACGAAAAAAAAACCTTTTGTGCACCTTTCAAATGAAAGTCTAGTCTAAAGTGGTTTAGACATCTATTACTGTACAAATAAGGTAATGTGTCTCCAATACACACAGTTGGCTGCTATTTATGCAGGATTAGCTGCTATAGAAATTTTATCCATGACACCATTGTGCACAGAACTAGAAAAATTGAGTTGATTATTTCCTTCGGAAAGAATCACTGTTAAGGAAATGCTCAGAGTTTAAACATTACATCCACAAAGTTGCTCTGCCATCCTGATTTGATTGGATCAATCGATCAATTTGTCAGAAAGTAGCTCTGGTGTATCCAGGTGCTCTGTGAAGTAAACATGAAATATCCCTGAAAGTATGCTACTCCATACCCTTCTGTACAAAGTCATAACATTCTGAAAATTTTTTTACTAATTAACTAAATTTATACTATTTTTCAAGTAAATGTTATGCAGCATCCTGTTTGAAACTTTTGTAGAGCCTGGTGTATGATTTTCAATTGAGAATCAATGTATATGTAGTAAAATCTTAATAAAGTGGATCCTGTTTAACTATAACAACAAACTAAATTGAGGTAAAAAAGACAAATGAGAAGAAAAAAACTAAGATCAGGGGATTTACTTAAGAAAATAATTTTTAAAAATTTATTTCTTGCAGGAAGTCAGGTTAGACTAGAAAATGCTTTGTAATATTTAAAATTAAGACAACAAAAGCAAATCAAGATCTAATTTTCAGGTAATCATGGTTCTTTCCACTGAACTAAAAACGTACTACTATAGTTTCTCACCCATGCCACAGTTTTTTAAAAGTGTTTTGAGTGATCAACACTTACTTTTAAAAGCTTGGTGATTTGTCTGTTTCCTCTTTTTGTGTCTTTCACACTCATCTCTAGGGTCCCTGAAAGCCTTCTTCCCTGCCACACCACTCCCAGCTCCATTTTGCACCTCCTGGAACCAATCTTGCATCTAGACTACATTTAAAAAGCCCAGTGGGCAAATTCTGCTTTCCCTATGTACTTGGCTTTGATACCTGGCCTCTTGCCTAATTGCCATCTCCTTTTGCTCAAGTTCTGAAGCTAAGGTCCCTGTCTTGGTTCTTGCAAAGGAATCTTGCTCAACTCCCCTTGTAGTCAGAACTCAAGCCCCTCCTTGCTTTCTATAGTCCTGTTGAATCCCGATCCCTTAATCTTACCTTGCTGTTGGACCTAGACACTGAATGCTTCTTGCCTGCCTTGTCTTCCCATTAACTGACAGAGTCCCACGATGTTTCCTGTACTCGTTTAGCCAAATGTCTTCCTGCTGCCTGCTGCTGAGTATTTATAGGTACTCTAAGAACCAGTAAGTTATATGAGAAAGAGGAATCTGTACCTCAGTTTTTGGAGGCAATTATTTTAGATTTTATTCTTAACTAAAGTTGTGCATTAGAATCATCTGGGGAGCTTTTGGAAACACAAATAAACTGGCCTTAACCCATGCTTAAGTTTAAATGTTTTTTGAGATAATTCTCATATTACCTATAGATAGAATTATAGAAGGCTATAAATGCCTTTAGGAGCTCATTCTTTGTCCTTTATTCATTTGCCTGCCTCCCTTCCTTCCTTCTTTCCTTCCTTCTCTTCCTTCTTTTCTTCTTTCCTATCTTCAACTGCTATATGTACAGTGCCTGACATGTAACAGGCACTTGGAAACTGGCTGCTCACTGATTGATCATCAGGGAGATGTCAGCTGAGTAGATGGATCAAGAATTCTGAATTTACTAAAATGTGGCCCATCTTGATAGAAATGTGACTCCATTTTCTATAACAGCAGTTCTCAAGCTATTTGGTATTAAGACCCCTTTATATTGATAAAAATTGGACTTCAAAGAGCTTTTGTTTATGTGGACTATATCTGTTGATATTTATCATATTAGAAATTAAAGTTGAGAAAATCTTAAAGCACAAGAATACACAGAAATGCATTCCATTAGCCATCAGAGTGATGATGTCATCGCTCATCGTGTAGCCTCCAGAAAATGCCATTGTACACACATGAGAAAATAAGAGGGAAAAAGGAACATAACATCTTAGTTTTGAAAATAGTTTTTACCTCATCAGTCCCCTGAAAGGGTCTCAGGGACCCCTGGGATTCCCAGATTACCCTCTGTGAATTCCTGCTCTATAAAGACAAAAACTGATGGCAGAAATAATCCTTGGAAGAAGGGTGGAAAGTAAAAGGAATGGATATGTGATCCAAAAGCAGGCAAAGCATAGAAATCACATCTAGGAATAAGCCCAAAGGCAGCCTGTGGGTAATATAAGATTGAATGAAAGTATAGGCAGAAATTTAAAGTAATTCTGTTTGATAGCAAATATTTATAAATCATACCCGAGCATTTGTCTTTGTCTTGTGTATTACTTGTGTTTAAGCAGAAATTCATGTTGATATAACAGGTGATGTTTTAAATAAAAATAATTTTATGGAGAAAGCATAGAGAGTTGGGTATGCCTTCAAAACCCTTCTCTTCTCTGTGATGCATAAAAAATAGCTTAATTAGGTATAGGTAGAGTCTCTGGACCCATGCCTATCTTTCCCTAGTTTAGACCAGTAATTTTCAAACATGAGCGAACACGAGAATTACCAGGAACATTTGTTCAAATGCAGAGGTTATGATTCAGAATATCTGCAGTGGGGCCCTCTATTCTACATGTTTCTGAGCATATGGAAGACATTTTGAGAAATGGTGCCTTGTACTAGACAAACAAAAACTTTATCTGGTGGTGTTACCTGGATGGCTACAGGGAGGTATAATTTGCCTCATGGACTTTTGCCTTGCACACCACTACTTAATTTAGGAAGAAAATAATCACATTCTTTGATCACAGAGTTTGGATTGTGGCTTGAAAATACTGGTTTCATCAAGTAAAATGAAATTCTTTCTTTGGGACATTCTTTGTGTTGAGTACTTCCAGCCAGTATTGAGCTGACATGAGGGAACCAAAACATCGGGACATTTGGTTTTCCTGTCGAGGTGGGAACAGACAGTGTATGACAGCACATGCTGTTTATTCTACAAGAGAAAGGAGGGAGGAGGGGCTGTTTATTGGCACCAAGTAACTGAATGCTGGAGAAGGCTGGCATTTGTGTTAGAAGGGTTGAGACCACTTTAAACATTGCAATTATATTTGAGTCCATTTCACCTTATTGTGAAAGATGGCAGTAAACCCAACTCATTCCCTTTTACTCACAGCTCCAGAACAAATGCCCCCAGATTTTACTGCCCACCAAAACAGACAGAGGAGGCGATTATGTAGTTCTGGTGGGTGAAGAGTTGCCTAGCAGTTTGTTCTTTACTGGTGAGGAGGGAGGCTTTCTTGCTAGTCACCTTGGGATGTGGCAGACTTCATCTGTTGACACCCACAGGCTAGGAATATTTTCATGAAAAAGAACATGATTTTGCATCTGATTCTTTTGAAGGAAGATTAGCAGATAGGAGGATTTTTTTTTTAATTGCTAGTTTTTCAAGTTGGAGCTCAGCAGGCCAGGATGTCTGAGGTCTCATCTGTGACACTGGCCATTGTTTGTGAATGACAGTGGGACATTGTATGTGAAGGCAGCAGGAGTTAACACAAAAGCAGTCTTGGAGGCTGGGGAGCAGTGGAAAGCACAGATAGAAGAAGCAGGGAGGTACTGGGGAGAGGAGGGAAGCGGAGGAGAAGGCAGGGGAGGGAGCCCAAGGACATCTGTTCTCACTATGGTGCTCATAACACTCAGAAACTATTGTCCAGCAGATTGTAAATTTCAAAAGCACAGAGCATTTTTATCTACAATCTCTTTCAATAAGAGTGAATTACCTATTGAAAAGCAGAAAAAACAATGTTCGCTCTTTTCATAATGAAGATTGCAGGTCATATCCCACAGAGAGACTGTAGAGCACAGCTTGGGTTTTCTGTTTATTGCTCTATCAAGGCTTAGCAGGCATGATTTTTCTCATAACCCCCTTTCCAACTCATTCTGTGAATATGCCACATCAGTGGTGACCAGAGTCTCTATTTCTTCCTCAATTATAAATGATAACAGTAAAAGTTTTCTTTGATGGGTAATTTTTTTTCTAGAAATGCCAAGAACCAGTTTATGGGTAGCATTAGAATGGGTCTACTGGGATGTTCTTCTGTGGTTGTAAAAATGGGAGGATGACCTGGTGATACGGCTTGGCTGTGCTCCCACCCAAATGTCATCTTGAATTGTAGTCCCCATAATCCCCACATGTTGTCGGAGGGACCTCATGGCAGGTAATTAGATTATGAGGGTGGTTCCCCCATGCTGTTCTCATGATAGTGAGTTCTTATGAGATATGACAGTTTTATAAGGGACTTTTCCCTGCTTTGCTCGGCACTCATTCTCTCTCCTGCTGCCCTGTGAAGAGGTGCCTTCTGCCATGATTGTAAGGTTCCTGAGGCCTCCCTAGCCATCCAGAACTGTGAGTCAATTAAACCTCTTTCCTTAATAAATTACCCAGTCTCAGGTATGTCTTCATAGCAGCGTGAGAACAGACTAATACAGTAAATTGGTACCACAGAGAGTGAGGTGCTGCTATAAGGATACCTGAAAATGTGGAAGCGACTTTTGAACTGGGTAACAGGCAGAGCTTGGAACAGTTTGGAGGGTTCAGAAGAAGATAGGAAAATGTGGGAAAGTTTGACATGTCCTAGAGACTTGTTGAATGCCTTTGACCAAAATGCCGATAGTGATATGGACAGTGAAGTTCATGTTGAGGTGATTTCAGATGAGATGAAGAACTTGTTGGGAACTGGAGTAAAGGTCACATTTGCTATGCAAAGAGACTGGCAGCATTTTGCCCCTGCCCTAGAGATCTGTGGAACTTTGAACTTGAGAGAGATTATTTAGGGTATCTGGCAGAAAAAATTTCTAAGTGGCAAAGTGTTCAAGAGGAAGCAGAACGTAAAAGTTTGGAAAATTTGCAGCCTGATGACGCAGTAGAAAAGAAAAACCCATTTTCTGGGGAGAAATTCAGGCCTACTGCAGAAATTTGCATAAGTAATGAGGAGCCAAATGTTAATCACCGAGACAATGGAGAAAATGTCAGAGACCTTCATGGCAGCCCCTCCCATCACAGACCTCAGGCCTAGGATGGAAAAATGGTTCCGTGGGGTGGGCCCAGAGTCCCCCTGCTCTACGTAGCCTCAGGACATGGTGCCCTGCTTCCCAGCTGCTTCAGCTCCAGCCATGGCTAAAAGGGGAGAAGGTACAGATTAGGCCATTGCTTCAGAGGGTGCAAGCCCCAAGCCTTGGCAGCTTATCTGTGGTGTTGGGCCTGTGGGTGCACAGAAGCCAAGAACTGAGGGTTGGAAACCTCCGCCTAGATTTCAGAGGAATATGGAAACACCTTTATTATGTCCAGGTAGAAGTTTTGCTGCAGTTTCTACATTTTAGCATATATTCATTCACTTTATTTAGTTTCCCAAATTTATTTAAGTATGAAAACTTTTTTTAGAGGGAGACTTAAAAATAGTGTAGCTTCAAACAAAGATTACAGTTTATCTAAATATCTCTATTGTAGAGAAGAGTTTAGAGGAAAAATCAAGGAATAACCCTGGAAATTCTTTATTTGGCACAATTTTGATGGAATGAGAAGGGCTGACAAGGCAATAGTGAGAAAATAACTGTCAATTGAATTTGCAGATGGTCCTAAAAGAGAAGTGCTTTCAAATGCCAATGAACAGTCATTCATTTGATAGTTTTGTCAAGATTTTTAAATCAACAATTTATCAATCAGACAAGAAGCATTTGCAAAGTGAGCACATGTTCAAAATAGTTCTAGATATTCTGTGTGCTGCCTATCCCCATTTGCACCTCCAGACCCACCCTCTACCCTTCTGTGCTCTGATCACTGTCTCAAGAGATTGACCTGGGTATACCATATCAATGGTGTTCCTCATGCTCTGACTTCCAGTTGGACTTGTCCAATGGGAAGCACCAACAGGAGATTAGAATGGTGACTTCTGTTAGCTATTCCCCCAGCTCTCCCGCTGCAGGCTTATTAAGGCTGGGTGTATTACCCTACTGAAGGTCACAGGCCTCACCACATAATTTTCTCTCTGAGTCCAAGTTCTGATAAGCACACCATCCCTTCACCCCCTCAGGCCCAGGGGAGATAATAACACCTCTCTGTAACCTGCCCTTGGTCATGTAGTAACCCTTGTGGGAGATCCCTTAACAATGACCTCATCTTCGTTAAAACAAAGAAAAAAAGTTCCTTTATTAAAATTTCCTTAAATTACCTCAATTTGAGTATTTCATCAATTTTCTGCCAGAGCTCTAACCAATATACTCTGAGAAATTAAATAAAACAAAACAAAACAACAGTGTAAAAGACATTGTCCCCACCTTTAGGGAACTTATGAGCTCATTGAAGAAGGTCATGATGTATAATGATCACAGGAGGAATAAATATTAGCACATACGACAGCCACTACACCAGAAGAGAGATACTACAGAGCATTGGGTTTTACTTTTCTTTTTTCTTTTTTGACAGCTTTATTGAGGTATAATTTAAAATGTACAATTTGACAAGTTCTGACATATGTATTTACCAGTGACACCATCAAAAACATCAAGATAATGAACATATCTATCACCTCCAAAAGTTTTCTTTTTTAATTTTAATTTTTAATTTTTTTCAATTTTAATTTTTATTTTAGATTCAAGGGGTACATGTACAGGTTTCTTAAATGGGTATATTGTATGATGCTGAGGTTTTGGCTTCCACTGATGCTGTCACCAAGACAGTGAAATAGTAACCAATAGAAAGTTTTACGGAACTTGTGCCCCTACCTCCCTCACTCCTCTTGAAGTCCCTAGTGTCTATTGTTCCTCTCCATATGTCTATGTGTGCTGGAAGTTTAGCTCCCACTTATAAGTGAGAATGTGATATTTGTTTTCTGTTTTTCTGTTAATTTACTTAGTATGATGGCCTCCAGATGTATCCATGTTGCTGCAAAGGACATGATTTTATTTTTTATGTCAGTATAGTATTCCATGGTGTATATATACCATGTTTCCTTTATCCAATCCACCACTGGTGGGCATCTAGGTTGATTCCATGTCATTGTTCTTAATAGTGTTGTGATAAACATATGAGTGCATGTGTCTTTTTGGTAGAGTAATTTATTTTCCTTTGAGTATGTACCCATTCATGGAATTGCTGGGTCGAATGGTAGTTCTATTTTTAGTTCTTAGAGAAATCCCCAAACTGCTTGGCTGAATTAATTTAAATTCCCACCAATAGTGTATAAGTATTCTCTTTTCTCTGTAGCCTCACCAATGTCTGGTTTATTTTTTTGATTTTTTAATTATAGCCATTCTGACTGGTGTGCAATGGCATCTCACTGTAGTTTTGATTTGCATTTCTCTGATGATTCGTGATGTTGGGCATTTTTTCATATGTTTGTTGGGTACTTGTATGTCTTCTTTTGAGAGGTGTCTGTTCATGTTCTTTGCCCACTTTTTAATCAGGTTGTTTTCTGATTGTTGAATTATATTCCTTATAGATTCTGGATATTAGTTTTTTGTTGGATGCATAGTTTGCAAATATTTTCTCCCATTCTGTAGGTTGTCTATTTACTCTCTTGATAGTTTCATTTACTGTGCAGAAACTCTTTTGTTTAATTAGGACCACTTGCCAATTTTTGTTTTTGTTGCAATTGCTTTTTAGGAATTATGACTTAGTCATAAATGATTTGCCAAAGATGATGTCCAGAAGGCTATTTCCTAGGTTTTCTTCCAGAATTTTTATAGTTTGAGGTCTTAAATTTAAGTCTTTAATCCATCTTGTTGATTTTTGTGTATGGTGATAGGTAGGTGTCCAGTTCCGTTCTTCTACATATGGTTAGCCAGTTTACCCAGCACTATTTTTTGCATAGGGAATCGTTTTCCATTGCTTATTTTTGTAGACTTTGTTAAAGATCATTTGGTGTTTGTCTCATTGGTCTATGTATCTATTTTTGTACCAATATGAGGCTGTTTTGGTTACTGCAGCATGTTAGTATAGTTTGAAGTCAGGCACTGTGATGCCTCTGGATTTGTTCTTATTGCTTAGGATTGCTTTGACTATTCAGGCTCTTTTTTGGTACCAAATGAATTTTAAATTTTTTTTTCTACTTCTACGAAAAATGACATTGGTAGTTTGATAGGAATAGCATTGAATCTGTAGATTGCTTTGGAAAGTATGGCTATTTTAAAGCCATGAGCATGGGATGCTTTTCCATTTATTTGTGTCATCTATGATTTCTTTCATCAGTGTTTTGTAGTTCTTTCCGTAGAGATCTTTCACCTTGTTGTTTAGATGTATTCCTATGTATTTTATTTTTTGTTGCTATTGTAAATAGGATTGCATTCTTGATTTAGCTCTCAGCTTGAATGTTTTTGGTGTATAGAAATACTGCTGGTTTTCGTATATTGATTTTGTACCCTGAAACCTTACTGAAGTCATTTATCAGTGCCAGGACCCTTTCAATGGAGTCTGTAGGGTTTTCTAAGTATAGAATCATTTCATCAGCAAAAAGGGTAAATTGACTTTCTCTTTTCCTATTTGCATGTCTTTTATTTCTTTCTCTTGCCTTATTGCTCTGGCTAGGAATTTCAGTACTATGTTGAATAGCGGTGGTGAGAGTGGACATCCTTGTCTTGTTTCAGTTCTTAGTGAAGATATTTCAAGCTTTTGTCCTTTCAGTATGATGTTGGCTGTGGGTTTGTCATAGATGGCTCTTATTGTTTTGAGGTATGTTCCTTTGATGGCTAGCTTGTTGAGGGTTTTTATCATGAAGTAATGTTGTATTTTATCAAAAGCTTTTTCTGCATCTATTGAGAAGATCATATGTTTTTTTTTTAATTCAGTTTATATAGTGAATCATGTTTATTGATTTCATATGTTGAACCATCCTTGCATCGCAGGAATGAAGCCTACTTGACTGTGGTGAATTAACTTTTAGAATGTGCTGCTGGATTTTGATTGCTAGTGTTTTATCAAGGATTTTTGTGTCTATGTTCGTCAGGAATATTGGCCTGTCATTTTCTTTTTTCATTATGTCTTTGACAGATTTTGGTATGAGGATGATACTGGTTTTATAGAATGAGTTAGGGAGGAATTCCTCCTTCATTTTTCAGAATAGTTTCAGGAGTATTGGTACCAGCTTTTCTTTGAACACCTGGTAGAATTCTGCTGCACTGTAAATCCATCTAGTTCAGGGATCTTTTTATTACTGATTCAATTTTGGAACTCCTTATTTGTCTGTTCAGGATTTTAATTTCTTCCTGGTTCAATCTGGGATGGTGGTGTATTTCCAGGAATTTATCCATTTTATCTAGATTTTCTTGTTTGTGTATGTAGAGGTGTTCATATTGGTCTCTGAGTATCTTTTGCATTTCTGTGAGATTGATTGTAATGTCACCTTTGTCACTTCTGATTGTGCTTATTTGGATCTTCTCTCTTTTTGTTCTTTGTTGATCTAGCTGTTAATCTATCTATTGTGTTTATTCTTTCAAATAATCAACTTTTTATTTTATTGATCATTTGTATTATTTTTTTGGGATCTCAATTGCATTGAGTTCTGCCCTGATTTTAATTACTTCTTTTCTTCTGCTAGCTTTGAGATAGTTAGTTCTTGTCTTTCTAGTACCTTTAGATGCAATGTTAGATTGTTAATTTGAGATCTTTCTATCTTCTTGATTTAGGCATTTAGCACTATAAACTTTCCTCTTAACTAATTGCTTTTGCTGCATCCCAGAGATTTGGGTATGTTGTGTCTCCATTTTTACTTATTTCAAAGAATTTTCTGGTTTCTGCCTTAATTCCTTTGTTTACCCAAAAGTCATTTGGGAGCAGATTGCTTAGTTTACGTGTAATTGGGTGGTTTTGAGGGTGGTATTGATTTTTATTTTTATTCCACCGTGGTCTGAGAATATGCTTCATAGGATTTTGATTTTTTGAAATTTATTGACACTTGCTTTATGGCCGAGCATGCGGTCATTCTTAAAGTATGTTCTATATGCAGATGAGAAAAATGTATATTCTGTGGTTGTTGGGTATTCTGTAGATATTTATTAGGTGCAATTGGTCAAGTGTTGAATTTAAGTCTGGAATTTCTGTTAGTTTTCTACCTCAGTGATCTGTCTAATGCTGTCAGTGGGGGTGTTGTAGTCTCCACTATTATTGTGTAGCAGTCTAAATCTTTTCCTAAGTTTAAAAGTACTTGTTTTATGAATCTGGGTTCTCCAGTGTTGGATGCATATATATATTTAGAATAGTTAAGTCTTCTTCAATGAAACTTTTATCATTATGTAATGACCTTCTTTGTCCTTTTTTTACTGTTGTTGGTTTAAAGTCTGTTTTATCTGATACAAGAATAGCAACCCCTGCTCTTTTTTTGTTTTCCATTTGCATGATAGATCTTTTTCCATCCCTTTACCTTAAGCCTATGGGTTTTGTTACATGTAAGATAGGTCTCTTGAAGACAGCAGAAGGTTGGTCTTTTCTTTTTTTTTTTTTTTTTTTAATCCAATTTGCCACTCTGTGTCTTTTAAGTGGAGTGTTTAGGCTGTTTACAATAAAGGTTAATATTTATATGTGGGCTTTTGATCCTGTCATGGTGTTGATAACTGGTTGCTTTGTATTCTCGATTGTGTAGTTGCTTTATATGGTCTGTGGGTTATGTACTATTATGTGTGTTTTTGTGGTAGCAGGTATTGTTCTTTCATTTCTATGTTTAGAACTCCCTTAAGCATCGTTTGTAAGACTGATTGAGTGGTAACACATTCCCTTAACAATTGCTTGTCTGGGAAAGATTTTATTTCTCCTTGCTTATGAGGCTTAGTTTGGCCAGATATGAAATTCTTGATTGGAATTTCTTTTCCTTAAGAATGCTACCAATAGACCCCCAATCTTCTCTGGCTTGTATGTTTCTGCTGCAAAGTCTGCTGTTAGCCTGACAGCCTTCTCTTTATAGGAGATAGGACCTTTTTCTCTACTTTCAAGCTTTTTTCTTTCATGCCCTTCTTGGCAATTCTGATGATAATGTGTCTTGGGGATGGTCATCTTATATAGTGTCTCACAGGTGTTCTCTGAATTTAATCAAGATGGATTAATGACCTAAATATAAGACCAGAAACCATTAAAATTTTAGAAAAAAACCTAGGTTTTCAGAAAAACTTTTCTGAACATTGGCCTATGCAAAGAATTTATGACTAAGACCCCAAAAGCAAATGCAACAAAAACAAAAATAAATAAATAGGACCTAGTTAAACGAAAAGGCTTCTGCACAGCAAAATAATCATCAGAGTAAACAGGCAATCCACAGAATGAGAGAAAATATTTGCAAACTATGCATCTGACAAAGGACTAATATCCAGAATCTACAAGGAGCGCAAACAAATCAGCAAGAAAAAAAAATAACCTCATCAAGAAGTGGACAATTGACATGAATAGACATTTCTCAAAAGAAGATATAAAAATAGCCAACGGCCATATGAAAAAATGCTCAATATCACCAATCATCAGGGAAAAGCAAACTAAAATGACAATGAGATATCACCTTACTCCAGCCAGAATGACCATTATTAAAAAATCAAAAAACGATAGATGTTGGCATGGATGTGGTGAAAAGGGAACACTTATACACTGCTGGTGGGAATGTAAACTAGTTCAACCTGTATGGAAAACGGTATGAGATTTCTCAAAGAACTAAAAGTAGATCTACCATGTGATCCAGCAATCCTACTACTAGGTATCTATCCAAAGGAAAAGACATCATTGTATCAAAAAGATACCTGCACATATATGTTTATCACAGCATAATTCACAGTTGCAAAGATATGGAACCAACCTAAGTGCCCATCAACTGATGAGAGGATAAAGAAAATGTGGTTATGTATACACCGTAGAATACTACTCAGCCGTAAAAAAGAATGAAATAATGTCTTTCACAGCAACTTGGATGGAGCTGGACACCCTTATTCTAAGTGAAGTAATTCAGGAATGGAAAACCAAATACTGCATGTTCTCACTAATAAGTGGGAGGTAAGCTGTGGGTACACAAGGGTATACAGAATTGTATAATGAACATTGGAGACTCAGAAGCAGGAGAGTAGGAGGGGAATGAGTGATTTAAAAACTACACATTGGGTACAATGTACACTACTTGGTGATGGGTGCAGTAAAATCTCAGACTTCACCACTACACAATTCATCCATGTAACCAAAAACCACTAATACACCTACAGCTACTGAAAGAAATTTTTAAAAGAATCCTTTGGGCCGGGCGCGGTGGCTCACGCTTGTAATCCCAGCACTTTGGGAGGCCGAGGCGGGCGGATCACGAGGTCAGGAGATCGAGACCATGGTGAAACCCCGTCTCTACTAAAAATACAAAAAATTAGCCGGGCGTGGTGGCGGGCGCCTGTAGTCCCAGCTACTCGGAGAGGCTGAGGCAGGAGAATGGCGTGAACCCGGGAGGCGGAGCTTGCAGTGAGCCGAGATTGCGCCACTGCACTCCAGCCTGGGGGACAGAGCGAGACTCCGTCTCAAAAAAAAAAAAAAAAAAAAGAATCCTTTGTAGAAATATATACTTTCATTTTGCTTGGGTAAATACTTAAAGGTTAATAGTTGGATCATATGGTAGGTGTATGTTTATCTTTTTAAGACACTGTCACACTCTTTCCCAAAGTGGTTTTAGATTTACACTAAAAGTGTATGAGAGTTCTAGTTCCTCGACATTCTCACCAACACTTGCTATGGGCAGTCTTTTAAATGCTATCCATTTAAATGTGTAGTGGTATCTCATGGTGGTTTTAATTTGTATTTCCCTAGTGACTAATTTTGTTGAGTACCTTTTTATGTGCTTATTTGCTACCTATATATCTTCTTGAAGTATGTGTTCAAATCTTTTAAATTGGGTTTTTAAAATTACTGAGCTTTCAGAGTTCTTTACATATTCTGGATACAAATTCTTTATCATATATGTGTGTGTGTGTATGTGTACATATATAGCATACATATGATAGATTTGATATAATATGTATTTCTCCCAGTATGCATCTTGTCTTTTCATTCTCTTTAGCAATGTCTTTAAGAGCAGAAATTTAAACCTCGATGACATTTGATATGCTTTTTTTCTTTTATAGATCATTTTTAAGTGATGTATCGAAGACATCTTTGCTTAATCCAAGGTCATGAGGCTTTCTTCTAAATTTTTGTTCTAGAAATTTTATAGTTTTAAGTTATACATTTAGGTCTATGATCCATTTTGAATTATTTTTTTATTATGGTGTGAGATATAGGCTGCAGTTCTCTTTTTTTCTGTATGGATACCCAATTGTTCCAGCACCTTTTGTTGACAAGATTTTTCTTTCTCCACTGAATTGCCCCTACACTTAAAAAAAAAGAAATTCAGTTGACCATATATTTGTGGGTCTATTTCTGGACTCCCTATTCTGTTCATATTTGTATATCTTTACACAAATACCACACTGTATTGATTACTATAGCTTTATAATAAGTCTTGCAGTAAAATGATGTAAATTCTCCAAGTTTTTTGTTGTCTTTTAAACTTGTTTTGGCTACTTTAAGTTCTTTGCATATCCATTTGAATTTTAAAATTCAGTTGTCAATTTTTACAAAAAGCCTACAGAAATTTGCCGTGAGTTTGCATTGAATCTATAGTTCAATTAGGGGAGAACTAACATCTTAAAATATTCAGTCTTTCAATTCATGAATAGGATATATCTATCTGTTTATTTAGGTCTTTAATTTCTCTTAGCAATATTTTGCAGTTTTTCATGTGTAGATCTTTCATATCTTTTGTCACATTTTTTTCGTAAGTATTTAATATTTTGATGCTATTATAAATGGTATTTTTCAATTTTTCACTGTTTCTAGTACTGTGTATAAAAAATACTATTGATTTTTGTATATTGGTCTTTCCTCCTACAACCCTGTTAAATTCACTTATTAGTTCTTAGACTTTTTGTAGTTTTCACCAGGTTTTCTACATATATGATCATGTTGCAAATAAAAATAGTTTTACTTCTTCCATTCAAATCTGGTTGCTTTTATTTCTTTGTCTTGCCTTATTAGGCACTGACTAGAACCTCCAGCGTGACTGGACATCCCTGTCTTGTTCCTAATCTTAGAGGCAAAGCATTCAGTCTTTCACCATTAAGTATGATGTTAGCTGTGGGTTTTTTGTAGATGCCCTTTATCAGGTTGACAAATTTTTCTTCTGATCCTAGTTTACTAAGAGATTTTTAAAAATTTTTAAATCAGAAATGGGTATTGGATTTTTGCTTTTTTTTAGGACCATATAGGTGATCACATTTATTTTCTTTTTAGTTTTAATATGGCGAATTACATTCTTTGATTTTTTTTTAGTGTTAAGCCAACTTTGCATTTCTTTGAAAAATTCCACTTGGTCATTATGCATTGTCCATTTTGTTGGATTTGGCTTGTTAAAATTGAATTTCAAATTTTTGCATCTATGTGTATGAGAAATATTGGTTTTTAGTTTTCTTTTCATGAAATGTCTGTCTGATTTTGGTATACAGGCATTTGTGGCCTCATAGAAAGTGTTGGGAAATCTTCCATTGTTTTCAATTTTATGGAAATGTTTGTAAAATTAGAACTATTTATTTTTTCTTTTCCATAAGTTATTGGGGTATGGGTGGTATTTGGTTACACAAGTAAGTTCTTTCGTGGTGATTTGTGAGATTTTGGTGCACCCATCACCCGAGCAGTGTACACTGCACCATATTTGCAGTCTTTTATCCCTCGCTCCCCTCCCCCTCTTCTCCCCAAGTTCCAAGTCCATTGTATCATTCTTATGGCTTTGCATCCTCATAGCTTAGCTCCCACACATCTGTGAGAACATACGATGTTTGGTTTTCCATTCCTGATGTTACTTCACTTAGAATAATAGTCTCCAATCTCATCCAGGTCACTGCAAATGCTGTCAATTTATTCCTTTTTATGGCTGCATAGTATTCCATCACATACATATGCCACAGTTTCTTTATCCACTCACTGATTGATGGGCATTTGGGTTGGTTCCACGATTTTGCAATTGTGAATTGTGCTGCTATAAACATGCATGCACAAGAATATTTTTTGAATAATGACTTCTTTTCCTTTGGGTAGATACCCAGTAGTGGGATTGCTGGATCAAATTATAGTTCTCCTTTTAGTTCTTTAAGGAATCTCCACACTGTTTTCCATAGCAGCTGTACTAGTTTACATTCCCACCAGCGGTGTAGAAGTGTTCCCTGTTCACCACATCCACGCCAACCTCTACTGCTTTTTGATTTTTTTATTATGGCCATTCTTGCAAGAGTGATGTGGTATCACATTGTGGTTTTGATTTGCATTTCCCTGATCATTAGTGATGTTGAGCATTTTTTTCATATGTTTGTTGGCCATTTGTATGTCTTCTTTTGAGAATTGTCTATTCATGTCCTTAGCCCAGTTTTTGATGGGATTGTGTGTTTTTTTCTTACTGACTAGTTTGAGTTCATTGTAGATTCTGGATATTAGTCGTTTGTCAGATGTATAGATTGTGAAGATTTTCTCCCACTCTGTGGGTTGTCTGTTTACTCTGCTGACTGTTCCTTTTGCCATGCAGAAGCTCTTTAGTTTAATTAGGTCTCAGCTATTTATCTTCATTTTTATTGCATTTGCTTTTGGGTTCTTGGTCATGAAATCCTTGCCTAAGCCAATGTCTAGAAGGGTTTTTTCCCAACGTTATCTTCTAGAGCTTTTATGGTTTCAGGTCTTAGGTTTAAGTCTTTAACCCATCTTGAGTTGATTTTTATATAAGGTGAGAGAGGAGGATCCAGTTTCATTCTCCTACATGTGGCTAGCCAATTATCCCAGCACCATTTGTTGAAAAGAGTGTCCTTCAGAAAACCAAACACCACATATTCTCACTCATAGGTGGGAGTTGAACAATGAGAACACATGGACACAGGACGGGGAACATCACACACTGGGGCCTGTCGGTGGGGTGGGGGGCTGGGGGAGGGATAGCATTAGGAGAGATACCTAATGTAAATGACAAGTTGATGGGTGCAGCAAACCAACATGGCACATGTATACCTACATAACAAACCTGCAGATTGTGCACACGTACCCTAGAACCTAAAGTATAATAAAAATAAATAAATAAACAACAACAAAAAAAGAAAAAGGTGTCCTTTCCCTACTTTATGTTTTTTGTTTGCTTTGTCAAAGGTCAATTGGCTGTAAGGATTCGGGATTATATCTGGGTTCTCTATTCAGTTCCATTGGTCTATGTGCCTGTTTTTGTACCAGTACCATATTGTTTTGGTGACTATGGCCTTATGGTATAGTTTGAAATCAGGTAGTGTGATACCTCCAGATTTGTTCTTTTTGCTTAGTCTTGCTTTGGCTATGCAGGCTCTTTTTTGGTTTCATATGAACTTTAGAATTGTTTTTTCTAATTCTGTGAAGAATGATGGTGGTATTTTGATGGGGATTGCATTGAATTTGTAGATAGCTTTTGGCAATATGGTCATTTTCACTATCTTGATTCTAGCCATCCATGAGCATGGGATGTGTTTCCGTTTGTTCATGTCATCTGTGATTTCTTTCAGCAGTATCTTGTAGTTTTCCTTGTAGAGGTCTTTTGACTCCTTGGTTAAGTATATTCCTAAGTATTTTATTATTTTGCAGCTATTGTAAAAGGGGTTGAGTTCTTGATTGGATTCTCTGCTTGGTTGCTGTTGGTGAATAGAAGAGCTACTAATTTGTGTACATTAGTCTTAATCCAGAGACTTTGCTGAATTCTTTTATCAGATCTAGGAGCTTTTTGAAGGACTCCTTAGGGTTTTCAAGGTAAACAATCATATCCTTAGCAAACAGTGACAGTTTGACTTCCTCTTTACCTATTTGGATTCCCTTTATGTCTTTCTCTTGTCTGATTGCTCTGGCTAGGACTTCCTGTACTATGTTGAAGAGGAGTGGTGAGAGTGGGCATCCTTATCTTGTTCCAGTTCTCAGAGGGAATGCTTTCAACTTTTCCCCATTCAGTATTATGTTGGCTGTGGGTTTGTCATTAACGGCTTTTATTACATTAAGGTATGTCCCTTGTACGCTGATTTTGCTGAGAGTTTTAATCATAAAGGAATGCTGGATTTTGTCAAATGCTTTTTCTGCATCTATTTGATGATCATGTGATTTTTGTTTTTAATTCTATTTATGTGGTGTATCACATTTATTGACTTGCATATGTTAAACCATCCCTCCATCCCTAGTATGAAGCCCACTTGATCATGGTGGATTATCTTTTTGATATGTTGTAGGATTTGGTTAGCTAGTATTTTGTTAAGGGTTTTAGCATCTATGTTCATCAAGAATATTGGTCCGTAGTTTTCTTTTTTGGTTATGTCTTTTCCTGGTTTTGGTATTAGGGTGATACTGGCTTCACAGAATGAATTAGGGTGTGTTCCTTCTTTCACTATCTTGTGGAATAGTGTCAAAAGTATGAGTACCAATTCTTCTTTGAATGCCTGGTAGAATTCTGCTGTGAATCCATCTGCTCCTGGGCTTCTTTGTTGCTAATTTTTAAATTACCATTTCAATCTCTCTGCTTGTTATTGGTCTGTTCAGGGTATCTAATTGTTCCTGATTTAAGCTAGGAGGGTTGTATTTTTCCAGGAATTTATCCATCTCTTCTAGGCTTTCTAGTTGGTGTGCATAAAGATGTTCATAGTAGCCTTGAATGATCTTTTGTATATCAGTGCTGTCAGTTGTAATATCTCCTGTTTCATTTCTTAGTGAGGTTATTTGGGTTTCTCTCTTCTTTTCTCGGTTAATCTTGCCAATTGTCTATCAATTTTATCTTTCCAAAGAACCGGCTTTTTGTTTCATTTATCTTTTGTATTTTTTTTGTTTGTTTTGATTTCATTTACTTCTGCTCTGATCTTGGTTATTTCCTGTCTTCTGCTGGATTTGGGTTTGGTTTGTTCTTGTTTCTCTAGGTCCTTGAGGTGTGACCTTAGAGTGTCAGTTTGTGCTCTTTCAGTCTTTTTGACATAGGCATTTAGGGCTATGACATTTCCTCTTAAAACCACCTTTGCTGTATCCCAGAGGTTTTAAGAGGTTGTGTCATTATTGTCATTCAGTTTGTAGAATTTTTTAATTTCCATCTTCATTTTGTTTTTGACTCAATGCTCATTCAAGAGCAAGTTATTTAATTTCCATGTATTTGCATGGTTTTGAAGGTTCCTTTTGGAGTTAATTTCCAGTTTTATTCCACTGTGGTCTGAGAGAGTGCTTGATATAATTTCAATTTTCTTAAATTTATTGAGGTTTGTTTTATGGCCTACCATATGGTGTATCTTGGAGAATGTTCCATGTGCTGTTGAATAGAATGTGTATTCTGCGGTTGTTGGCTGAAATGTTCTGTATGTATCTGTTAAGTCCATTTGTTCCAAGGTATAGTTTAAATCCATTGTTTCCCTGTTGACTTTCTGTCTTGATGTCCTGTCTAGTGCTATCAGCGGAATATTGAAGTCCCCCACTATTATTGTGTTGCTGTCTGTCTCATTTCTCAGGTATATTAGTAATTAGTAAATCTGGGATCTCCAGTGTTAGGTGCACATATGTTTAGGATTGTGATATTTTCCTGTTGGACAAGGCCTTTTACCATTATATAATGTCCCTCTTTGTCTCTTTTAACTGCCATTGCTTTAAAGTTTGTTTGGTCTGATATAAGAATAGCTACCCCTGCTTGCTTTTGGTGTCCATTTGCGTGAAATGCCTTTTTCCACCCCCTTACTTTAAGTTTATGTGAGTCCTTATGTGTTAGGTGAGTCTCCTGAAGGAAGCAGATAGTTGGTTGGTGAGTTCTTACCAATTTTGCAGTTCTGTATCATTTAAGTGGAGCATTTAGGCTATTTACATTCAATGTTAGTATTAAAATGTGAGGTACTCTTGCATTCATCGTGCTCTCTGTTGCCTGTGTACTTTGGTTTTATTGTTTTATTGTTTTTTGTTTTTGCTTTTTAACTTGTATTTTTGTTTTATAGGTCCTCTGTGATTTATGCTTTAAAGAGGTTCTGTTTTGATGTGTTTCCAGGATTTGTTTCAAGATTTAGAGCTCCTTTTCACAGTTCTTGTAGTTGTGGCTTGGTAATGGCAAATTCTCTCAGCATTTGTCTGAAAAAGACTGTATCTTTTCTTCATATATGATGCTTAGTTTTGGTGGATACCAAATTCTTGGCTGATAATTGTTTTGTTTGAGGAGGCTGTAGATAAGGCTCCAATCCCTTCTGGTTTGTAGGGTTTCTGCTGAGAAATCTGCTGTTAGTCTTATAAGTTTTCCTTTATAGGTTACCTCGTGCTTCTGTCTCATAGTTTTTAAGATTCTTTCCTTTGTCTTAACTTTGAATAACCTGATGACAATGTGCCTAGGTGAAGATCTTTTTGCAATGAATTTCCCAAGTGTTCTTTGTGCTTCTTGTATTTGGATGTCTAGGTCTCTAGCAAGGCCAGGGAAGTTTTCCTCGATTATTCCCTCAAATATGTTTTCCAAACTTTTGGAATTCTTTTCTTCCTCCAGAACACTAGTTATTCTTAGGTTTTGTCATTTAACATAATCTCAGACTTCTTGGAGACTTTGTTCATATTTTCTTATTCTTTTTTCTTTGTCTTTGTTGGATTGGGCTAATTTGAAGACCTTGTTTTTGATCTCTGAATTTGTTTCTCCTACTTGTTCAATTCTATTGCTGAGACTCTCCAGAGCATTTCAGATTTCTAAAAGTGTGTCCAAAGTTTCCTGAATTTTTGTTTGTTTTTTTGTTAAGCTATCTGTTTCCTTAAATATTTCTCCCGTCGCTTTTTGTATCATTTTTTAGATTTCCTTGCATTGGGCTTCACCTTTCTCTGGTCCCTCCCTGATGCTTAATAACTAACCTCCTGCATGACTCAGCAAAGGCAGCCATAATCCTCCTAGGTACACAACTCCAGTGACCTGGGAATCTCACCCACATCCCCCACATCAGCCACAACAGAGCCTGCCCAAGGAGAGTCTGAGCTCAGACATGCCTAGCCCCACCTCCACCTGATGGTCCTTCCCTAGCCACCCTGGTAGTGGAAGACAAAGGGCATATAATAAATTAGATAAATCAGGGATTTATTCTTGGTTTGGATCCATTGCTGGTGAACTACTGTGATTTTTTGTGAGTGTTGAAGAGCCTTGTTTTGTCATATTACCAGGGTTGGTTTTCTGGTTCCTTCTCATTTGGGAAGTTGGTTTTCTGTTTTTTTCTCATTCCCTCTGTCAGAGGGAAGGTCTAAGGTTGAAGGCCGTTGTTCAGATTCTTTTGTCCCATGGAGTGTTCCAATGATGTAGCACTCTCCCCTTTTCCTGTGAGCTGAACTCTAGTGATTGTTGTCTCTCTTCTTGGTTTAGCCACCCAGCGAATCTAGTCAGCTCTGGGCTTGTACTGGGAGTTGTCTGCACAGACTCCTGTGATGTGAATTGTCTGTGGGTCTCTCAGCTGTGGATACCAGTGCCTGTTCCAGTGGAGGGGTGGTGGGCGGGGGGGGAGATGTGCAATGGACTTCATAAGGGTTCTTAGCTTTGGTGGTTTAATGCTCTATTTTTGTGCTGGTTGGCCTGCCAGGAGGTGGTGCTTTCCAGAGAGCATCAGCTGTGGTAGTATGGGAGAAACCAGCAGTGGCTGGGGTTCTAGAACTCCCAAGATTATATGCCCTTTGTCTTCCGCTTCCAGGGTGGGTAGGGAAGGACTATCAGGTGGGGGTGGGGGTAGGAATGTCTGAGCTCAGAATTTCCTTTGACAGGTATTTCTGTGGCTGCTGTGGAGGGTGTGGGTGAGATTCCCAGGTCACTGGATTTGTGTACCCAGGAGGATTATGGCTGCCTCTGCTGAGTCATGCAGGTTGTCAGGGAAGTGGGGGAAAACTGGCAGTCACAGGCCTCACCCAGCTCCCATACAAACTGAAGGACCAGTCTCACTCTCACCATGCCCCACCAACAGCCCCCAGTCCGTTTCCAGGTGGAGAGTTACATGGACTTGAAAACCTGCCCCAGGCTACCTGCTTCCCATCTGTGAAAGAGAAAGGCTTGGTTCCTCCCCCAGTTGTAGAGTCTGCATACCAGATTTGTGCCCTCCTCTGAGTTCTGGCCAGATGGCTTCTCACCCCATTCAAATTATTACAAAGTTCAGCTAGAGATTTCCTTCTCCCTGTGGAGTTTTACCCCCGACTCCTCTCCTGTTGGATCCCTGTGGTGCCAAGCAGGAATGGTCTGCTAGGGGACCCACCGAGTTCCCAGGGCCTTTCTACTGCTTCCTCTAGCCCTGTATTTCACTTGGCTCTCCAAACTGACTCAGCTTCAGGTAAAGTCGGAAGTTTCTCCCACAAACAGACCTACAGCTTTTCCACTGGGGGTATGAGTTTGGGAGAGGAGGGTCTCCCTTTTCCACTTCCGCAGTTGAGGCACTCACAGTTTTGTGGGGGTCTCCCACGTCCTGTAGGAGCAGTCTGCTTCCTTCAGAGGGTCTGTGGGTCCTCTCAGGATTGCTGATTTGTTCTTGCAGTCAATCTGGAGCTATAACTCACAGTGTGAGCCCCTGCGTGCTTCTCTGTCCCGAGCTGCAATCTAGTTCTGCCTCCCATCTGCCATGATGATCCTGTTCCCTGGAATGGTGTATCTCTGCTCTGTTCCACCCTTATTAGTGTAAGAAAACCAAGCTCATAAGGTAGGAACTCTGGCAAAACAGGGACAAACCAATATCTTGGTTAAGGAGAAGAGGCTACCCTTCAGAACTATTTCTTGATTAAATATTTGGTAGAATTCACCAGTGAAGCTATCTGGGCTGACAGTCTCTTCTGTGGGAAGGTTTATAAATACAAATTCAATTTTTAAAATAGATAAGACAATTACCATTATCTATGTCTTCTTGAGTAAACTTTCATACTTTGTGTCTTTCAATAAATTTTTCAATTTCATTAAATGAAATTTTGAACATTTTTATATTTTAATGTTTCAATTTCAAGTTGTTTAATAAATGGAATAAAATTATTTATAAATGTCCTTATTATCTTTTTAATATCTACAGAACCTCTAGTGATACCACTATTTTATTCCACATATTGGTAATTTGTGTCTCTGATCCCAGATCAGTATGGCTAGAGTTTTGTCAATTTTTTTGATCTACTCAAAGAACTAGGTTTGGCTTCATTGATTTTCCTGCATTGTTTTTCTGTTTCATTGATTTCATCTCTGATATTTATTATTTACTTTATTCTGCTTAATTTAGGTTTAATTTACTCTTTCTTTTTAGTTGTTTAAGGTGAAAGCTAAGGTCATTGATTTAAAGAAGAAAGCCTTTCTTCTTTCCTAATATTGGTAGTAGTGCTATAAATTCCCACCTAATTATTGCCACAAATTTTGATATGTTGTGGTATTACCTTTATTCAGTTCAAAATACTTTTTACTTTCTCTTTTGATTTCTTCTTTGACCCATGCCTTATCCAGATGTGTGTTATTCAGTTTCCAAAATTTTAGGGATTTTCCAGAGATCTTTTTAGTATTGATTTTAAAGGAAATACCACTGTGGTCAGAAAACATATTTTTTATGACTCTCATCCTTTAAAATTTACTGAGGCTTGTTTTATGGCCCAGGATATGATCTCTCTTTGTAAATATTCCATGTGTTCATTTTGCTATTGTTTGGTGGAGTGTTCCATAAATGCCAATTATGTCAAGATGACTGAAGGTGATATTCAAATCTGTATCCTTGCTAATTTTCTATCTACTTGTTCTAGCATTTATGGGTGGAGTATTTAAATCTCCAAATATGATTGTGAATTTGCCTCTTTTTTGCAATACTATTATGCAATATTATAGTAAAACCTTGATAGTTTTCATTTCACGCATTTTAAAGCTCATTATTAGTGTATGAATGTTTAAGATGATCAAGTGCTCTTGATAAATTGACTTCTTAATCATTATTAAATGGCCTTCTTTATGTCTGGCAATATGTTTTGTTTAAAAATCTACTTTGTTTACTAGTAATATGGCTACTTCATCTTGCTTTTTAAAAAATTTGTATAGATTTAGGGGTTACAAGTGCCATTTGTTACATGGATATATTGCATAGTGGTGAAGTCTGAGCTCTTAGTGTAGCCATCACCCAAATAGTCTACATTGTATGCATTAATTTATTTCTAATCCCTCACCCCGTCCCATCTTCTCACCCTTCTGAGTCTCCAGTGTCTATTAGTCCACGCTCTATGTCCATGTGTACACATTATTTGGCTCCTACTTACAAGTGAGAACATGCAGTATTTTACTTTCTGCTTATGAATTATTTCACTTAAGATAATGACCTCTAGTTCCATCTATGTTGCTGAAAAAAGTATGACTTCATTTTTTTATGGCTGACTAGTAGTCCCTGGTATAATATGTACGTAGAACATTTTCTTTATCCAATCACCTGTTGATGGACACAGGTTGATTCCATATTTGCTATTGTGAATAGTGCTGCAATAAACATATGGTTGCAGGTATCTTTTTGATATAATGATTTACTTTCTTTTGGGTATATACCCAGTAGTGGGATTGCTGAATCAAATAGTAGATCTATTTTTGGTTGTTTGAAAAGTCTCCATACTGTTTTCCATAGAGGTCATGCTAATTTACATTCCCACCAACAATGTATAAGCATTCATTTTTTTCCACATCTTCACCAATGTCTGTAATTTTTTGACTTTTTAATAACAGCCATTATGACTCATGGAAGATGATATCTCATTGTTATTTTAATTTGCATTTTCCACTTCAGCTTTCTTTGATTAGTGTTAGTATAGAATATCTTTTTTCATGGTTTTACTTTTAACCTACTTGCATCTTTATAGAAAGCATATAGTTGGATATTGTTTTTTTACTGAATCTGACAATCTCAGCCTTTTATTAGGGTATTCACATCTTTTATCTTTTACATGTCATCTAATTATTAATATGGT
This sequence comes from Hylobates moloch, assembly GCF_009828535.3. Taxonomy (NCBI): domain Eukaryota; kingdom Metazoa; phylum Chordata; class Mammalia; order Primates; family Hylobatidae; genus Hylobates; species Hylobates moloch. The sequence continues at coordinate 40,613,387 of NW_026652282.1, forward strand.
TAGATTTTAATCTACCATCTCACTATTTGTTTTCTATTTGTCTCATCTGTGTTTTGTTTTTTATTTTCTTTTTAATTATTTGATTTTTAAAAACTGATTCCATTTTATTTCCATTGTTGGCTTATTAACTATTAGTAGTTTCTTGGGTTTATAGTATATATCTTTAGCTTATTACAGTCTGCCTTCAAGTGATACACCACTTCATATATATTATAAGGGTCTTACAATAATATACTTCCGTGTCTTTCCTCCTGACCGTTGTGCTATTGTTTTCATACATTTTACTCATAAGCTCCATGACACTTTATTATTACTTTTGTTTAAATAGTCCGTTATTGTTTACAGAAATTTAAATAGCATTATGTATGTACTCATGTAGTTACCATTTCATGTGCTCTTTATTCCATTTTGTAGATCCATATTTCCACCTAGTATTATTTTCATTTTCTTTTTGCCTTAAGGACTTCCTTCAACATTTCTTGTCAAGGAGGTCTCCTGGTGGATTATTTCAGCTTTTATATGTCCAAAAATGTCTTTATTTTGAAATATATTTTCAATAGTTATAGAAACCTAAGTTGGAAGTTTTGTTTTCTTTCAGTACTTTAACAATATTGCATTACCGTCTCCTTGCTTCTATTGCTTCCAAAAAGAAATTTGTTGTCATCTTTATCTTTGTTCCCTTGTATGTAACGCATCTTTTTTTCTTGGTAGCTTTAAAGATTTTCCCTTTATCACTGGTTTTGAGAAAGCTTATTTTAATGTAACTCGATATAGTTTTCCACACATTGATGGTGTTGAGGTTCGTTGAAATTCTTGGATTTGCAAGTTTATAATTTTCATGAAATTTGTAAAAATTTTTGGCTATTGTTCCTTCAAACATTTTTTTTCTGCATCTCTTCCCCCTTGAAGGACTTCAACTGAAAATATAATAAGCTGCTTTAAGTTGTTTCACTTATTGTTGATTCTGAGTTCATTTTCCCCTTGTTTGTCTGTTTTATTTGAACAGATTCTATTGCTATGTCAAGTTCAGCCTCACCAATCTTTTCTCCTGTGAGATATAATTTGCTGTTATTTTCATTCAGTGTATTTTTTTACCTTAGAAAATGTAGTTTTCGTATCTAGAGGATTGTACGTTTTCTATGTTTCTACTTTACTTTTTGAACATATGAAATACTGTTATAGCTTTTAAAATGTCCATGTGTAATTCTAACTTCTGTGTCAACTCTGGATTGATTTCAGTTCATTGATTTTACCCTTTATGATAGGTCGTATTTTCCTTCTTCTTTGTCTGCTTTGTAAGATTTTTCACAGCTTTATTGAAATATAACTAACATACCACTGGATTTACTTGTATAAAGTGTGCACATTAACAATGCTTTTTTAGACTGCTAATTTTGATCAGATACCAGACATTGTGAATTTTACCTTGGATGTTGAATATATTTTATTCCTTTAAATATTACTGAGATTTTTTTTCTAATATCAAGTTAAATTAATTGAAAATATTTTGATCTTTTGAGGTCTTGCTTTTAAGACTTTTTAGGCAGGAGCAAAGTTGTATTCAGTCTAAGGCTGACTATTCCCCACTGTTGAGGCAAGTCACTTCTGTGCACTATTTTCAATGCCCTGTGAATTGTGAGGTTTTCCAGTCTGGCTGGTAGGAGCAGGAAAAATTCTCAACACTTTAGAGAACCAAGTATTGTTCCTTTTTCTCTTCTTCTTATATACTTTATTGTCAAATTAAAATTACATATTTTTATGGTGTACCACAGAAATTTTTGAAATATGTATCCATTTTGGAATGACTTCATCAAGCTAATTAACATATGCATTACTTCACACATTTATCATTTATTTGTGGTGAGACCTGTGATCCTTTTAGATAATTCTTTTCCCAGCCTTAGGTGGTTTCCTTACACGTGTACAGTGATCAGTGCATACTTAGCTGAATACCTGAATGGGCCCTTTTGCAAATCTCCAAGTTTCTCTTTGTGTGTAGCACTCTTCTCTCTGGTACTCTGTCCTGTGAACTGTAAGTGTTTTGATCTCCCAGGAGACAGATTCTGACCTCTGTCTCCTTAAGTCTGCCAGGCTGTACTTGGGTTCCTGTTCCTGTGGCCTGGAATAGCTTAAGGCACTAAGCTGGACCCAATCAAGGGACTCACCTTGATTGTTTTCCTTCTTTTAGAGATCACTGTCTGTTATGGTTAATTTTATGTGTCAACTTGACTGGGCTAAGGAATGCCCAGATAGTTGGTAAAACATTATTTCTGGGTGTGTCTCTGAAGGTGTTTCTGGAAGAAATTAGCATTCAAATCAGTAGACTGAGTAAAGAAGATCACACTCACCAATGTAGGCAAGCATTGTCCAATCCCTTGAGGGTCTGGGTAGAGCAAAAGGTAGAGGAAGGGCAAATTTGATCTGCCTTGTTTGAGCTGGAACATACGTCTTCTCCTGTTCTCAGACATCAGTGCTCTGTGTTCCTAAGCCTTCAGACTCCATCTGTGACTTACACCATCCCCACCCTCTCACTCTCCCCCACTGGCCACAATGCCAGTCCTCAGGCCTTTAGACTTAGACTGAGTTTCACCTCCAACTCTTTCTTGTTTCTTCAGCTCATAGACAGCATATTATGGAACTTCTTGACCTCCACAATCATGTAAGCCAATTCTCATTTTTTTTGTATATCCCTGTTGGTGCTGTTTATTTGGAGAACACTAATTAATATGCAATCTTTCATTCCCTGATGCTCATTGTATTGAAAATAATTGATTCATACATTTTGTCCAGTATTTGGTTATTTCAGGTGAGAAATTAATCCAGACCTTTTACTACATTTTGGCTGGAAGCAGAAGTGTTAAATACTTTAAGAAAAAATAAAAACAAACTTTTTTCTGTAATTCCAAGGAAGTTTACATGTATCTTTTAAAAGAAATTATGATCTTAGAAAACAAGTTGAGTTTGTATCCACCCCTAAACCTCTAAACCCTGATTAAGTGTAGCACTGGGTGGAAAAATAAACTCAGGAAACCTGAAAACACAACTTTATTTTTTATTTAATCAGCCAATCTACAATGGTATTTTAGGGTACAAATGATTTCTTCCAGTCTTCTCATCAGGAACTGCTTTTCTCTTAGCATTTTTGATTCTACTATAGCCAGGGTCATTGGATCAGCCTCATTGGGTTTTGCTTTTATCCTTGTAATGGAAATATATAAAACCTGATGGAATGAGGTAAGGTTTGGTATCCATTGTACTCTTAAAGTTGCCTTCTGGATCTCTTGCCTGGATGCTGGTACCCATTATTGAGATCCTTTCTCCAGTCTGGACCTATTTTATTCTCTGATCATTCTTCCTGGCACATTTCTACCTAGCTTTAGATTTACTTGGAATCTATCAGTAATCTGAACATTTTTCTATCTTTAGTTTCTGGTCTTGTTTCAGCTCTCCTGAGGTCACCTCTCCTGATCCATTCTTACATCCTCTCACCTTAGGCCCTAATGGAATAGGGATAGTTACAATGCTTGGCCTTATAGCAAATTTGTGGCTCTTCAAAGGAAGTGCTTCAAAAATTTTGTTGCATCAATAATGGGGAGAGAAGAGACAAATAGTTATTGCAGTCCAACCAAGTGATAGTATCAAGTCTCTGTGCTTTATGTAAAGACTGGGTATCATTTATTTGCCTTTTGCCTTGTTAATGTGGGGATTTTCTTCCTGTGAGTGCATCCCTTGATTTAAAACTTTGACACTTTTTGCCCTTTAGATTCATAGTGCAGTGGGGGTCTTAAGATGCCTTCAAAATGGTATTCCCTATTCTTAAGCTTCATTGGTAACTCCTTGGTGAATTATGAATCTCTGTTAATGAGTTCTGCTGTTTTCTTTTTTAATTCAGTGCTCGCCATGGGGGATAGGAGGACTTTACCTCAATTGTGATATGAAGTGTTCTCTACAAATACATTAAATTTAGTTTGTGTCAGTTGGAATCCTGGCAAGTAGCAGGATTCAACAAGATTAATCAAATAAAATACATTAATGAAAGGACTAATTACAGGGGTGTGGGCTTGATTAAGAAAACCAACAAAGGATGTTGAGGCACTCAGAGACTGGTCTCAGTGGAAAACCATAATCACTCCCAATAGGAGAAAACTGGAGCTGTGGAGGAAGGCAGAGGAGCTGTAGTCACACAGGAACATAGCCATGCCAGAAATGTGGCACTGATGTATAGAGAAAGCAGGTAAAGAAATACCCCAACCTCTCTTCCACCACACTTTAATCCCCCATGAATATCTCTATAAGCATAGCACAACCAGAAGTCAAATGGAAAAGGAGGCTTGGGTAGTGCAGTCCATAGGGCCCCCTGGAACACAGCAGAGCAAAGAGGGACATGAAATATACATAATTGGGGTGCAAATGGAGAAAAAATACAGTAAAAAGGCTTTGCATCTTTCTGGATTCTAGCTGGTATATTAGATAATTACTTAAGTATTATAAGTTACCAACTACAGTAAGAATAATAATTGAGCTAAGCTATCATTATACTAATTTTTTTTATTATTTACAGATTTTTAAAATGTAAGCACCTACTAAATTATTTCGGGTAATGTTTTGAAAACTATGTTAGAGTTTTCAAAATTTTAATGGGCTCTAGCATTAAAGATTTTTCCAATGCAGGATATTTTAAAAGGGCTAATGAGCTAGTGTAGTATGAGTCTACACTCAGCAACCACTGCATTTTTAGCTTTTTTTAATGCTCAAAAATAAACAACAAGATCCCTGAGTGCTCGTGTTGGCTGGGCTGTGTATTTTAAAACACTTCCTCAGAACACCGCAGTTATTTGAAGGATGTGTCATACAGTCTGCTGCTGGCTTAAGAAACCATGAGATGGAGGACATTCAGTTGCCTTTTTAAACTTATTTATTTAATTTTAGAAATAAATGTGTGGCAAAAGGAGTTTTGATTCTATAAGCTGAGAGTCTGTGTACAAATTGCAAACTTTTGAGCTTTAAGTCTCCTCTGTGACTCTAGACTGAGTGGTTTTCTAGGCTGACCCCAACCAAGGCAAGCAGCCTCAGCAGTATGTTTAATACTTCAACCCACTTGGTCCTCAGCTCCAAATGCAAGAGTTTCTGAGCAAGTTAATCTTTTCCTTGTACTACTGCAGTTCAGGTGCATTCAACATGAATTTGTTAAACAACCATAATGTGCCAGGCGTTGTGTTCGATGTTGGGAGACTAAAGATAAGATGTAGAACCAACATAAGAGAAATGGACACATAAACACACTCTCTGATATCATGTGGTATATGTGGTTATAGATGTAGGTATGGGCATTCAGCCTACCTGAGTCATAGGAAAGCTTCCTGGTGACTAATAGATTTTTGAAGGTTTCTAAATTTCACCTCCAGCGTGGAAATGAAGGTGGGGAAATGAAGAGGGAAATGAAGGTAGTCTGGGCAGGGAAAACATCACAACTAAAAGTAAAGAGGCATGAATCAGCATGATGAGTGCTAGAAACTATACCAAGCATGAATAGCAAACAAGGGAGTGGTAAGGGATTAGGCTGGGGAAAATCAGCAGAACAGTTGACGTCAAGGGGAGTAGACTTGCTCAAAAGCTTAGACAGTATCTTTATGTTATGAGAATTTTTCAAACAGGCTGTCAGCAAATATAGGAGGAGAGGTTAAGCCTAGTGAAGGGGCAACACTGGAGCTCAGTAGTGTAGGGAGAATGAGTAATAGGCCAGCTATGTGTTGTTTCAGACTTCCAGGCATCCATAAGGATCAGGGATCAGACATCAGGAACAACTCACCCATGTGATCCATGTAGCTGTCAGAAAATTCATGAGGAGCTCTCACCCAGAAATCTGATTGGCAGTGGGAAAAATCCAAAGTCATATATAAATTAAAAGTTGATTCTCTTTGTCTTTGCAATACTGAAATGGGAAAAAGACAAAACAATTGACTTACATCTCTACAACCCAAGGAGATCAGAGCACTTTGTACCCAAAGGATTGTCAGCACCTTTCTCCTCAGAGGGTCATTTGCACAGCAAATACTCATTTGTCTAGGGGTAGACATAATTATCTTCAGTTTTGGGTAGATTTAGGAGTATAACCATCAACAGAAGTTCGTTCATAACTATTCAGGTAGTTCATGGCATTGAGTGTGGTAATAATTACAATTTCAAGATTACTTCTCTGTTCTCCTTCCAGATGGGAGGGCTCATTACCAGTTCTAGGTAACAGAGGCTTTCTGCTGGAGTTTAGCCATAACACCTTGGTTTCAGGTTAAAATATACCATAAGAAATAATTTTGAATCCCAAGCCGAGAGTTTTATTCTCCTCTCCAATCCAGCATAATTACATTTTCATTTTGGTAGGCAAAATATATTCTTATCAACAAATGGTGTTGGGTCAATTGGAAAATCACATGGAAAGAAAGATGTATCTTAACCTCTACGTTATACCATAACCAAAAATTAATTCCAGATAAATTGTGGATCTCAATGTAAAAGATAAAACAATAAAACTTCTGGAAGATAGTGTAGCAGAAGAGCTTCATTACCTTGGAAAAGATTTCTAAATAGGACACAAAAAGTGCCAACCATAAAGGAGAAGATCAATAAATTGGACCATGTTGATCAATAAATTGGGCTATTTTAAGAATTTATATTCATGAAGAACACCAATAAGAGAGTGAATGGGCAAGCCACAAAACTCAGATCTAGAATATTATAAGGAAAATTCAGGTACCCCAATGGAAAAATGAGCAAAATATTTGAATAAGAATACCACAAAAGAGTATAATCAAATGGCCATTAATTATCTAAAATGGTATTAACCTTATTTTTCATTGAGGAAGTGGCAAGATGACAGTAAGAATGGCCAAATTTTAAAAGATTGACAATACTAAGTGCTGGTGAGAATATGAAGCAACTGGAACTCTCATACTCTGCTGGTGGAAGTGTAAATTCGTACAACCACATTGGAAAACTACATGGAAGTATCTACTAACACCAAACATGCACGTACCCTATGACCCAGCAATTCCACTCCAATGTATGTACTCAACAGAGATGCATACTTATGAATCCCAAAATACTTGTACAAGTATGTTCATAACAGCCTCAACCCAGAAGTGGGTTGAGCAGTCTATCAACTATAGAATGGATAAATTATATTAAATAAAAAAGCGAAATACAACAACAAAAATTAAGGATCAGTTCCTACACACAGTAACTGGATGAATCGCCCAAACATACTAGCAAATGGAAAAATCCAGATACGAAAGCGTGCTTTTTCTACGACTCCCTTTGCATACACTTCAGAACTAGGTTGAAACCAATATATAATGGTAGAAAGGATATTGAGAGAAGAGGTAGTACTAAATGAAAAGGAACATAAAGTGGGGGTGCTCCTGGGATGTTGGTAATGTTTAATTTCCTAATCTGGATGGCGTTTTCATGGGCATATTCACTTTGTGGTAATTCACAAAACTAGACGCTAAGAATGTGTACACTTTTATTTATGTAAGTTTTGCTTTAATAAAAATGTTTATTAATTTTTTTTTCATTTTGAAAGGATTACTCTGGCTGTTAGGTGAAGAATGAATAGGGGAACAGGTAGGAGCAGATGCAGGATGACTAGTTAATTGACTATTGGATATTTCAAGCAAGAAATAATGGTGAATTGGGCTTGGATGGTGGTAGAAAAACAAAGGCGTGAACAGCCATATGTAGGAGAAGAGATTGGGAGGAATTGGTGGTAGACTAAAAAGGGAGTAGGAACGAGATCTGTCAAAGAAGGTTACTGGTTTATATAAATGGATGAAACATTTTGGCATTCACTAGAATAAGGAATATGGGAATATCAGCAAAGATTTTTTAATGGCATCTTTATTAAGATATAATTTGCATACTATAAAATTTACCCTTTAAAGTGTACAGTTCAATATTTCACTTGTCATAGCATATTTGTAGACATAGAAAACCATTACCACTATCTTATTTGATAATATTTTCATCACCTGAAAAAGAAACCCCATATCCATTAGCAGTCCCTCACCATTGCGCTTTCCTCCTCAGCTTCTGACAAAAACTAACCTACTTTCTGTCTAATGATTTGCCTATTCTGGCATTTCATATGAATTGAATCATACAATATGTCAGTGGTCCCCAACATTTTTGGCACCAGGGACCAGTTTCATGAAAGACAATTTTTCCATGGACCACGAGGGAGGTATGGTTTCAGGATGATTCCAGTGCATTACATTTATTGTGCACTTTATTTCTACTATTATTACTATTATATATTATATTGTAATATATAATGAAATAATTATACAACTCACTATAATGTGAATCAGTGGGCCCTAGCTTGTTTTCCTGCAACTAAATGGTTCCATCTGGGGGTGATGGAAGGCAGTGACAGATCATCAGGCATTACATTCTCATAAAGAGCGTGCAGCCTTGTTTGCATGCACAGTTCACAGTAGGGTTCATGCTCCTATGAAAATCTAATGCCACTGCTGATCTGACAGGAAGTGGAGCTCAGGTGGTTATGTAAGTGATGGGGAGCAGCTGTAAATACAGATGAAGCTTTGCTTGCTTGCCCGCCACTCACCTCCTGCTTTGCGGCCTGGTTCCTAACAGGCCACGAACTGGTACTGGTCTGTGGCCCAGGGGTTAGGGACTCCTGCAATATGTGATCTTTTGTGACTGGCTTCTTTTACTTTTCATAATTTTTTCAATATTCATCCATGCTATACCATGTATCAATATTCTTTTATAGCTGAATAATATTCCACGGAATGACTATACCATGTTTTGTTTATTCATCAGTTGATGCACATTTGGGTTATTTCAATGTTTTGGCCATTATGAATAATCCTGCTGGGAACATTCATGTGCAAATTTTTGTGTGGAAACATGTTTTCATTTCTCTTGGGTATATACCTAAGAGTGGAATTACTGAGTTATGTAGTAACTCTGTGTTTAACATTTTGAGAAGCTATATAACTGTTTTCCAAATTGGCTGTACCATTTTACAGTCCCATCAGCAATGAATGAGGGTTCCAGTTTCTCTACATCCTTGCCTACACTTGTGTTGTCTGACTTTTTTATTACAGCCATTATTGTGGGTGTGAAGTGGTATCTCATTGTAGTTTTAATTTGCATTTCCCTAATGACCAATGATATTGAGCATCTTTTCATGGGTTTATTAGACATTTGTATATCTTCTTTGGAGAAATGTCTATTCAAATACTTTGCTAATTATTTAAAATTGGATTATTTGTCTTCTTATTGTTTGGTTATAGAAGTTCTTCATTGTAGATACAAGTCACTTAATAGATTTACGTATCTGTGAATGGTCCTTTTACTTTGTTGATAGTTTCCTTTGAAGAACAAGTGTTTTTAATTTTTATGAAGTCCAATTTACCTATTTTTTTCCATGACTGCTTATGCTTTTAATGTTGTAGCTAAGACTCCATTGCCAAATCCAAGGTCTAAGAGTTTTATAGTGTTAAGTCTTATGTTTAGGTCTATGATGTATTTTGAGTTAATGTTTGTGTATAGTATGAGAAAGAGGTCCACACTTGTGATTTTACATGTGGATATCCAGTTGTTCCAGCACCAATCTTGCATCCCTGAAATCAATCTCACTTGGTTGTGATATATAAACTTTTAAATATATTGTCAGTTTCAACTTGCTAGTAATTTGTCAGGGAAGTTTGCATCCATGATCGTAAAAGATATTGGTCTGTAGGTTTATGTTCTTATTATTTTTTGTTTAGTTTTGCTATTAGATTAATACTGGCTTTATATAATGCGTTTGAAAATGTTCTCTCCTCTTCTATTTTTTAAAACAGTTTTTGTACAATTTATATTAATTCTTTTTTAAATGTTTGGTAGAATCCAGCAGTGAAGCCATCTAGGCCTAAGCTTTGCTTTGCAAGAATTTTTAAAATTATCAGTTTAATCTTTTTTCCTTTTATAAGTCCACTAAGACTGTACATTTCTTCTTGAGTCAGGATCAGTGGTTTGTGTATTTCTAGGAATGCGTCCATTTCATCTGTGCTATCTAATTTGTTTACAAACAGTTTTTCTTAGTATTAACTTTTCATTTTTTTCATTTGTATAAGATTGGTGTAATATTCCCTTTCTTTCCTGATTTTAGTAATTTGAGTCTTTTCTAGCTAGAAGTTTGTCAATTTTGTTGACTTTTAAAAGAACCAACTTTAGCTTTATTGATATTCTTACTGTTTTTCTACTCTCTATTTCATTTATTTCTGGTCTAATCTTTATCATTTATTTTATTCTTCTTGCTTTGGGTTTAGTTAACTCTTTTGCTAGTTTAATAGAGTGGAAGTTTAGGTTACTCACTTGAGGTCTTTCTTCTTCTTCTTCTTCTTCTTTTTTTTTTTTTTTTGAGACAGTGTCTTGCTCTGTCACCCAGGATGGAGTGCAGTGGAGTGATCTTGGCTCACTGCAACCTCTGTCTCCCAGGTTCAAGCAATGCTTGTGTCTCAGCCTCCTGTGTAGCCGGGATTACAGGTGCGTGCCAGCATGCCCGACTAATTTTTGTATTTTTAGGAGAGACGGGGTTTTGCCATGTTGGCCAGGCTGGTCTTGAACTCGTGGCCTCAAGTGATCCACCCACCTCGGCCTCCCAAAATGCTGGGATTACGGGCATGAGCCACCACATCCGGCCTCTTTCTTCTTTTTTAATATAGGTGTTTACAACCATAAATTTATTTCTAAGCATGGCTTAACAACATAACAAAACTATTATATATTGTATTTTTGTTTTTCATTCATTTCAAAGTATTTTTCAGTTTTCCTCATAATTTCTTTTTTGACCCACTGGTTATTTGGAAGTGTGTTGTTTTATTTTGACATATTTGTGAATTTCCCAAATTTCCTTCTGTTATTCATTTTAAATTTCATAACATTGAGGCTGAAGAACATACTTTGAATCATTTTAATCTTTCTAAATTTATTGAGGCTTGTGTGATGGTTTAACAGTGGTCTCTGCTGGAGAATGTTCCACTGAATTTGAAGAAAAAATGCATATTCTTCTGTTGTCAGGCAGTGCTATATGGTCTGAAGCTTTGTGTCCCCTCAAAATGCATATGTTGAAACTTAATACCCAATGTGATAGTATTAAGAGGTAGGGCCTTTGGGAGGTAATTAGGTCATGAGAGCAGAGCCCTCATGAATGGGATTAGTGGCCTTATAAAATATACTTGAGAGAGCCTATTTGCCTCTTGCTCCACGTGAGGACAAGGCTAGAAAGTGCCATCTATGAGTAATGAGCCCTTAACAGATACCAAATCTGCCAGCACCTTGACCTTGGACTTCCAAGCCTCCAGAACTGTGAGTAATAAATTTTTATTGTTTCTAAATTACCCAGTCTAAGGTATTTTGTATTAGCAACCTTAATGGACTAAGGCAGAAATTGATACTGAGGTAGGGTGCTGCTGTAACAAATACCTAAAAATGTGGTAGTAGCTTTGAAACTAGGTAATGAGTAGAGGCTGGAAAAGTTTGGTGGTACATGCTGAAAAAAAAAGCTTCTATTGGCATGAATGGATCATAAAGGGTGATTCTGGTGGGGGCTCAAAAGAAATAGAGAGCTGTAGAGAAAGCCTCAATCCTCTTAGGGATTACCTAAGAGGTCACGAACAGAATGTTAGTAGAAAGATGAACAGTAAAAACTATCCTGCTGAAGGCTTAGACAGAAATGAGGAACATGTTACTGAAACTGAAGGAAAGGCAACTATTGTTATAAAGTGGCAAATAACTTGGCTGAATTATGTCTGTGTCCTAGTGTTTTGTGTAAGGAAGAACTTCTGAGTTGATGAAATAGGATATTTGGTGGAAGAAATATCTAAGCAAAGTGCTGAGGATGCAGCGTGGTTTCTCTTGACTACTTATAGTAAAACATGAGAAGAGAGATTAAAGATAGAACTTATAATCAAAAAGGAAGCAGAACTTAAAGATTTGGAAAATTCTCAGCCTGGCCAAGTTGTAAGGAATAAAAAAGCATGTTCAGAAGAGACCACCAAGAGTGTGGCCAAGCAACCATTTGATAGGGAGATTAGTATGGATAGAAAAAAGCCATATGCTATTCATCAATACAATGGAAGAATGCTTTTGAAGGTATCTCAGAGAACTTCAGGGCTGCCCCACCCACTACAGACCCAGAATGCTAGGGTCTTGGGGGCCGAATGATTTCCAGGCTCTGCTCCCCCAATTCTGGTGTAGTACTCCTGGGCCACCCCTGCTGTGGTGCAAGTGAGACCAGGTGCAGCTCAAGACACTCCTCTGGAAGGCACAGGCAGAAAATCATGGTAGCACCTACACAATGCCATCTCCATGGATGTACCAAGTATATGAGCTACGGAGGCATGACTACGTCCATCTAGATTTCAAAGGATGCCCCAGACAGCCTCAGGGCCCAGGCAGAAAACTGCCACAGTAGCAGGGCCACACAGAGCATCTTTGCTAGGGCAATGCCCAGCAGAACTGTGGAGTTAGAGCCACCACAAAGAGCCCCCATTAGGGCAATGTCCACAGGACCCATGGGGGAGGGGCTGCCCCTGAGACTCCAGAACTATAAAGCTACCAGTGTGCAACTCCAGCCTGGGAGAGCTGCAGGCAACCAACTTCAATCTATAAGAGTTTCTGTGTGGGCTGTGCCCAGCAAAGTGATGGGGGTGGGGCCAACAGGACCCTTGGAGGCCCAACCCTCACCTCGCTATGTCTGGAAAGCAGGACATGGAGTCAAAGAAAATTATTCTCAAGCCTTAAAATTTAATGCATTTTTCCTGTTGTGTTTTAGACTTATTTGGGATCTATTACTCTTTTCTTTTTTCCTATTTCTCTCTTTTAGAATAGAAATATCTACCCTATGCCTGTCCCATCACTATATTTTGGAAACACTTAACTTGTTTGATTTCACAGGCTCAAAGTTGGAAGGGAATTTGCCTCAGGATATGTCCCACCTTAAGTCTCATTCATTTCAGATTTAGATCATATTTAAATGAGACTTTGGACTTCGAGCTTTTGAGTTGATACTGGAAATACGTCATCTCATCCTAGTTAGAATGACAATTATAAAAAAAAAATAACAAATGCTGGTGAAGATGTGGACTTTGAGGCTAATAGAATGAATGTATTTTGCATGTGAGAAGTACAAAAATTGTGGGGTGCCAGGAGCAGAATGCTATGGTCTAAAGCTTTGTGTTCCCCCAAAATTCATATGTTAAAACCTAATACCCAATGTGATAGTATTAAGATGTGGGACCTTTGGGATGTGATTAGGTCATGAAGGCAGAGCCCTTATGAATGGGATTAGTGCCCTTATCTTGAGGTAGCCCCTTTACCCTTTCAGCTATGTGAGGATGCATCTACAAGGCACCATCTAGGGGTAACAGGCCCTCACCTAACACCAAATCTGCCAGCACCTTGATCTTTGACTTTTAAGCTTCCAAAATTGTGAGCAATAAATTTTTACTGTTTCTAAATTACCCATTCTAAAGTATTAAAGTATTTTCTTATAGTAGCCCAAACAAGCTAAGACAAGAAGGACATTCTATAAATGTCTGTCAGGTCTGGTTGGTTTATAGTGTTATTCAAGTTTTCTATTTCCTTGTTGATATTCTGTCTAGTTATTCTATCCATTATTGAAAGTGTGGTATTGGAGTCTCAACTATTAAATTGTCTATTTCTGGCCAGGCTCAGTGGCTTATGCCTGTAATTCCAGAACTTTGGGAGGCCAAGGCAGGTGGATTGCTTGAGTTCAGGAGTTAGAGACCAGCCTGACTACCATGGTGAAACCCTGTCTCTACTAAACTTGGGAGGCGAAGGTTGCAGTGAGCCAAGATTGCACCACTGCACTCCAGCCTGAGTGATGGAGTGAGACTCTATCTCAACAACAACAACAACAAATTATCTATTTCTCCCTCCAATTATGTTAATTTTTGCTTAGTGTATTGTGAGCTCTATTGTTAGTTGCATGTGTGTTTATGATTGTTATGTCTTCCTGATATATTCACACTGTTATCTTTATAAAATGTCCTTCTTTATACAAATGGCCCACAGGTATATGAAAAAATGCTCAACACCACTAATCATCAGGGAAATACAAATTAAAACCTCAATGAAGCGCCATCTCATCCCAGTTAGAATGGCTATTATAAAAAATGCAAAAAATAACTAATGCTGGTGAAGATGTGGGGAAGGGGGAACTCTTACACACTGTTAATGAGAATGAAAATTAGTGCAGTAATATAGAAATCAGTATGGAAATCCCTAAAGAAACTGAAAATAAAACTACCTTATGATGCAGCAATGCCACTTCTGGCTGTATATCCAAAGGAAAGGAAATTAGTATGTCAAAAAGATATCTACACTCCCATGTTTATTGTAACACTATTCACAATAGCCAAGATATGAAACAACCTAAGTGTCCATCAACAGATAAATGGATAAAGAAAAATGTGGTGTATATACACAATAAAATATTTAGCCATATAACAGAACAAAATTCTGCAATTTGTGGCAACATGCATGAGCTTACAGGACATTATGTTAAGTAAAATAAGCCTGGCACAGAAAGATAAATACCACATGTTCTCACTCACATGTGGAAGCTAAAAATGTTGATTTCATAGAAGTAGAGAGTACTGTAGTGGTTACTAGAGGCAGGAAAATGTGGTGGGTCAGGGAGGGGATAGCCAAAGGTTGGTTAATGGATACAGAATTTCATCTAGATAAGAGGACTAAGTTCTAGGGTTCTATAGCAATATAGAATGACTATAATGAACAATTTATTGTATATTTTCAAACAGCTAGAAGAGTGGATTTGAAATGTTCCCAACACAAAGAAATAATAGGTGTTTGAGGTGATGGATATGCTAATTACTCTGATTTGATCATTTCATATTATATACATGTATTAAAATATACTTTACCCCATAAATATGTATAATTATTATGTGTTAATTAACAATAGTTCTAAAAGCAAAAATAGATTTGTTTATAAAGATGTCCTACATTTGCAATGAATCACAGAAATAATAACTTAATTTGTCTTCTATTTTATTGATTTTTTTGAGTGGTCAATGCTGACATTATTGGAGGTCATTTTAAACTTGTATATTTTCTCTAAACAATACTAAATCAAATAAAGTTACTGAGAGTGTTCCAAAAATTGTCCTCCTTTGTTACTAGAAAAACTTTTGTCTTCAAGTCTATTTTGTTGGATATTAATATGGCCACTTCAGGTCTCTTTTAGCTACCATTTTCACAGTGTATCTTTTTCCGTCCTCTTACTTTCCTCTATTGGTGGCTTTTAATCTAGTGTGTCCTTTATGGACAGCATGTGGTTGGATCATGATTCTTTACTATACTTCCAGTTTGTGCCTTTGGCTTGGAATGTTTAATCCGTATACATTTTATGTAATTACTGATAAAATAGGAAGTACTATTTTGCTTTTTTTAAAAAATATAATAATAATGAAAGCAATTTAGTATATATATACTTTAGAATTTCTGTTTGGTTCTTAAAATTTCTATCCCTTTTATTCATATTCTCTATTTCATTAAATATCATTCTCATGCATTCCTGCTTTTTTGTATGTCTCATAATTTTTTGTTGAAAACTGGACATTTTAAATAATATAATGTTGAATCTCTGGCAATCCGATCCTCCCCTCCTCAAAGTGTGTTGTTGTTTTCACTGTTGGTTTAATGACTCTCCTGGATCAATTCTATAAAATCTGTATTCTTTGTTGTGTACTGTGACTAAAGTTTCTGCTCATTTAGCTTAGCAGTCAGCTAATGTTTGGATGGAGATTTCCTTAAATACTTTGAATCACAAATCTTCCACACTTTGCCAAAGGGCTCTGAGTGAGTGTTGAGGAACATTTTTCAATGCCTTAGCAGTTTGAAACTTTACCTGATCCTTAATTTCCTGCTTTCAGAGAGCATTAGTTTTAGCCAGAGGTGACAAATTAGGGCCTTGAAGTATTTCCTGGGCTTTCCCCCTCCAGTTGCTGCTAGATTTCTGGTTTTCACAGCTACTGTGATTTTGAGGGTGCTGGTTTTCAAAGACTGCTGCAGAACTGGAGCAATGGGGATGAAAATAAGGCAAATTACAATACCACAGAGCTTACCATTCTTAACGGGACTCAGCCAATTTTCTTTTTAAAATTTTTTTTAATTTTTAATTTTTGAGGGTACATACTAAGTATACAAACTTATGGGGTACATGAGATGTTTTGATACAGGCATGCAATGTGAAATAATCACAACATGAAGAATGGGGTATCCATCCCCTCAAGCATTTATCCTTTGTGTTACAAACAATCCAATTAAACTCTTTTAGTTATTTTAAAATGTACAATTAAGTTATTATTGACTGTAATCACCCTGTTGTGCTATCAAATACTAGGTCTTATTCATTCTTTCTAACTATTTTTGTTGTAACCATTAACCAACACACCTTCCCCCCACCAGCTCCACTGTCCTTCCCAGCCTGTGGTAACCATCCTTCTATTCTCTATGTCCGTAAGTTCAATTGTTTTGATTTTTAGATCCCAGAAATAGGTGAAAATGTGTGATGTCTGTCATTCTGTGCCTGGCTTATTTCACTTAACATAGTGATCTCCAGTTCTATCCATGTTGTTGCAAATGACAGGATCTCATTCTTTTTTTTTTTTGAGACAAAGTCTTGCTCTGTCACCCAGGCTGGAGTGCAGTGGTGCAACCTCGGCTCACTGCAACCTCCACCTCCTGAGTTCAAGCTATTCTCCTGCCTCAGCCTCCTGAGTAGCTGGGATTACAGGCACCCACCACCACGCCCAGCTAATTTTTGTGTTTTTAGTAGAGATGGGGTTTCACCATATTTGCCAGGCTGGTCTGGAACTCCTGACCTCAGGTGATCCGCCCACCTCAGCCTCCCAAAATGCTGGGATTACAGGCATGAGCCAACACGCCTGGCCAGATCTCATTCTTTTTTATGGCTGAATAGTACTCCTTTGTGTATATGTATCACATTTTCTCTATCCATTCATCTGTCGATGGACACTTAGGTTGCTTCCAAATCTCGGGATTGTGAACAGTGATGCAATAAATATGAGAGTGCAGATATTTCTTCAATATACAGATTTCCTTTATTTTGGGTATATACCCAGCAGTGGGATATCTGGATCATATGTTAGCTCTATTTCTAGTTTCTGAGGAACTTCAAACTCTTCTCCATACTGGTTGTACTAATTTATATTCCCACCGACAGTGTACTAGGGTTCCCTTTTCTCCACATTCTCACCAGCATTTGTTATTGCCTGACTTTTGAATATAAGCCATTTTAACTGGTGTATTATATAGTCCATTCTGATGCTACTAGTAAAGACATACCCAAGACTGAGTAATTTATAAAGGAAAGAGGTTTAATTGACTTACAGTTCAGCATGGCTGGGGAGGCCTCACAATCATGGCAGAAGGCAAAGGAGGAGCAAAGGTACATCTTACATGGTGGCAGGCAAGAGAGCATGTGCAGGGGAACTGCCCTTTATAAAACCATCAGATCTCATGAGACTTACTTACTATCACAAGAACAACATGGGAGAAACCTGCTGCATGATTCAATTACCTCTCACTTGGTCCTTCCCATGACACGGGTATCTTTACAGCAGCACTTCACTCTTGGTAACAATGTGCTATATTAGTCTGTTCTCATGCTGCTAATAAAGACTTACCCAAGACTGGGTAACTTATAAAGGAAAGAGATTTAATTGATTCGCATTTCAGCATGGCTGGGGAGACCTCACAATCATGGCAGAAGACAAAGGAGGAGGAAAGGCACATCTTACATGGCAACAGGCCAGAGAGCATGTGCAGGGGAACTGCCCTTCATAAAAAAACCATCAGATCCTGTGAGACTTATTCACTACCATGATAATAGCACAGGAAAACCTGCCTCCATGATTCAGTTACCTCCCACCAGGTCTCTCCCACAACACATGTGGATTACGGGAGCTACAATTCAAGACGAGATTTGGGTGGGGACACAGCCAAACCATATCAACTAAGGTGAGATGATATCTCACTGTAGTTTTTATTTGCATTTCTTTGATTATCAATGATGCTGAGCACTTTTATATATGCCTGTTTGCCATTTGTGTGTCTTCTTTCAATAAATGTCTATAAAAATCTTTTGCCCATTTTTTTTATCAGATTGTTTGATTTTTTTTTTCCTGCAGAGTTGTTTGAGCTCCTTATATATTCTGGTTATTAATCCCTAGTCAGATGGGTAGTTTGCAAATATTTTCTCCCATTCTTCACTTTGTTGATTGTGTCCTTTGCTGTGGAGAGCTTTTAAATTTGATGCAATCCCATTTGTCCATTTTGCTTTGCTTGCGTGTACTTGTGGGGTATTGCTTAAGTAATCTTGGCCCAGATCAATGTCCTGGAGATTTTCCCAATATTTTCTTGTAGGACTTTCAGTTTGAGGTCTTAGATTTAAGTCTTTAATCCATTTTGATTTGATTTTTATATATGGTGAGAGATAGGGGTCTAGTTACATTCTTCTGCATATGGATATCCAGGTTTCTCAGCACCATTTATTGAAAAGACTGCCTTTTCCCCAGTGTATGCTCTTGGCATCTTTGTCAAAAATTAGTTTCCTGTAAGCGTGTGGATCTGTTTCTGGGTTCTCTATTCTGCTCCATAGGTCCATGTGTCTGTTTTTATGCCAGTATCATGCTGTTTTGATTACTATGGCTCTGTAGTATAATTTGAAGTCAGGTAATGCAATTCCTCCAGTTTTGTTCTTTTTGCTTAGAGCTATTCTGGATATTTTGTGGTTCCATATACATTTTAGGATTCTGTTTTATATTTCTGTGAAGAATGTTATTGGTATTTTGATAGGGATTGCATTGAATCTACAGGTTGCTTTGGGTAATATGGACATTTTAACAATATTGATTCTTCCAATTCATGAACATGGAATATCTTTTTATTTGTTGGTGTCCTCTTCAGTTTTTTTCATCAGTGTTTTATAGTTTTCATTATAGAGATCTTTCATTTCTTTGGTTAAGTTAATTCCTAGGTATTTAATTTTATTTGTGTTTATTGTCAATGAGATTACTTTTTAATTTCTTTTTCAGATTACTTGCTGTTGGTATATGAAAATGGCAGCTTGTGGGTCTGTCATATATGGCTTTTATTATGTTGAGGTATGCTCCTTCTATATGCAGTTTTTTGAGGGTTGTTATCATGAAGGGGTGTTGAATTTTGTCAAATTATTTTTCAGTATCAGTTGAAATGATCATATGGTTTTTGCCC
The DNA here is from genome assembly GCF_009828535.3 of Hylobates moloch. NCBI lineage: Eukaryota > Metazoa > Chordata > Mammalia > Primates > Hylobatidae > Hylobates > Hylobates moloch. Next base: position 40,632,737 of record NW_026652282.1, read on the forward strand.
TTCATTCTGTTACAATGTATCATGCTGATTGATTTGCACATATTGAACTATCCTTGCATCCCAGGGATAAATTTCACTTGGTCATGATGGATGATCTTTCTAATGTATTGTTGAATTCTGTTTGCTAGTATTTTGTTGAGAATTTTTGCATACATATTCATGAGAGATATTGGCTTGTAGTTTTTTTTTTTTTTTAATGTGCCTTTGTCCAGTTTTGGCATCAGAATAATGTTAGCCTCATAGAATGAGTTTGGAAGTATTCCCTCCTCCTCTATTTTTCAATAGGGTTGGTATTACTTCTTCTGTAAATGTTTGGTAGAATTGAGCAGTAAAGCCATTGGGGTCCTGGGCTTTTCTTTACCGGGAGGCTTTTTGTTACGGCTTTGATCTCATTACTTGTTATTGGTCTGTTAAGGTGTTGGATTTCTTCGTGGTTCAATCTTGGTAGATTGTATGTATCCAGGAATTTGTCTGTTTCTCTAGATTTTCCAATTTATTGGCATATCATTGCTCATAATAGCCATTAATGATCTTTTGAATTTCTGCAGTATCAGATGTAATGTCTCTTTTTCATTTTATATATTTAGATCTTCTCCCTTTTTCCCTAGTCTGGCTAAAGTTTTGTCTTTAGGTTTGTCTTTTTTGAAAAGTTAAACGTAACTTTTTGATCTTTTGTTTCGTTGATCTTTTTTATTATTTTCTTCATTTCAAATTCACTTATTTCTTCTCTGATCTTTATTATTTCTTTTCTTCTACTAACTTTGGGTTAGTAGTTTGCTCTTGCTTTTTTAATTCTTTAAGATGCATAATTAGATTGTTTATTTGAAGTTTTTCCTCTTTTTTGATGTAGACACTTAGAGCTAGACACCTCCCTCATAGTACTGCTTTTGCTGCATCTCATAGGTTTGGTATGTTGTGTTTCCATTATCATTCCCTTCAAGACATTTTTTAATTTCCTTCTTAGTTTCTTCATTGACCACTGATCATTCAGGAACAGATTGTTTAATTTCCATGTCTTTGCATAGTTTCAAAAATCCCTCTTATTATTGATTTCTAGTTTTATTCTTTTGTGGTCAGGGAAGACACTTGATATTATTTTGATTTTATTGAGTGTTTTAAGACTTGTTTTGTGACCTAACATATAGTCCATCTTTGATAACGATCCATGTGCTGAGGAAAAGAATGTGTATTCCGTGACCATTGGATGAAATGTTCTCTAAATATCTATTAGATCCATTTGATCTGTAGTGCATATTAAGTCTGTTTCTTTGTTGATTTTCTGTCTAAAAAATCTATCCAATGCTGAAAGTGGGGTGTTGAAGTCTCCAGCTGTTATTGTATTGGGGCCTATCTCTCTCTTTAGTTCTAATGATATTTTCTTTATATATATGTGGTGCTCATGTGTTGGGTGCATATATATTTATAGTCATTATCTCCTATTGTTGAATTGACCTGTTTATTATATAGTGACCTTCTTTGTCTCTTCTTATAGTTTTTATCTTGAAATCTATTTTGTCTGATATAAGCATAGCTACTTCTGCTCTTGTTTGGTTTCCATTTGTATGGCATATCTTTTTCCTCCCTTTATTTTAAGTCTATATGTGTCTTTATAGGTGAAGTCTGTTTCTTGTGGGCAACAAATCAATGGATCTTGTTTTTTCATCCATTCAGCCATTCTATGTCTTTTGATTGTAGAGTTTAGTTCATTTACATTCAATATTATTATTGGTAAGTAAGGACTTACTCTTGCCCTTTTGTTGTTTTCTGATTGTTTTGCAGTCTTCTTTCTTTCTTTCTTTCCTTCCTGTCTTTTTTTAGTTAAGATGATTTTCTCTGGTGATATGATTTATTTTCTTGCTTTTTATTTTTTGTGTATCCATTGTATGTTTTTTGGTTTGAGGTTACCAGAAGGCTTGCAAATACTATCTTATAATCCATTACTTAACCTGACAAAAACTTAACACTGTTTGCTTAAACAAAGAAGCAAAAAGAAAATAATAAAAACTGTATGCTTTAACTTCATCCCCCTGCTTTGTAACTTTTTGGTTTTTCTATTTATGTCTTACTGTACAGTCTATGTCTTGAAAAGTTATTATAGTTATCTTTTTTGATTGGTTCATTGCTTAGTCTTTCTACTTAGGACAAGAGTAGTTTATAACAACAGTTACTATGTTATAACAATATGCATTCCGTGTATTTACTACTACCAGTGAGTTTTGGACCTTCAGGTGACTACTTATTGCTAATTAACATCCTTTTCTTTCTGACTGAAGTACTCCCTTTGCATTTCTTGTAGGAGTGGTCTGGTGTTTAGGAAATCCCTTAGCTTTTCTTTGCTGGGAAAGTCTTTATTTCTTCTTCATGTTTGAAAGATATTTTCACCAGATATACTATTTTAGGGTAGAAGGTTTTTTCCTTCAGCACTTTAAATATGTCATGCCACTCTCTCCTGGTTTGTAAGGTTTCCACTGAAAAGTCTCCTGTCAAACGTATTAGAGAGCTCCATTGTATGTTATTTGTTTCTTTTATCTTGCTGCTTTTAGGGTCTTTTCTTTATCCTTGACCTTTGGGATTGATTATTTAATGCCATGAGGTGGTTTTCTTTGAGTTAAATCTGCTTGATGTTCTATAACTTTCTTGTATTTGGTTATTGATATCTTTCTCCAGGTTTGGGAAATTCTCTGTTACTATCCCTTTGAATTAACTTTCTACCCCTATCTCTTTCTCTACCTCCTCTTTAAGGCCAATAACTCTTAGATTTGCCCTTTTGAGGCTATTTTCTAGGTCTTGTAGGCATGCTTCATTTTTTTTTATTCCTTTTCTTTTGTCTCCTCTGACTGTGTATTTTCAAATAACCTGTCTTCTGTCTTACTAATTCTTCCTTTTGCTCCATCAATTCTGCTATTAAAAGACCCTGACACATTCTTCAGTATTCCAGTCAAATTTTTCAGCTCCAGAATTTCTGCTTGATTATTTTATATTATTTCAATCTCTTCGTTAAATTTATCTGATAGAAATCTGAACTTCTTCTCTGTGTTATCTTGATATTTTTTGAGTTTCCTCAACACAGCTATTTTGAATTCTCTATCTAAAAGGTCACATATTTCTGTTTATCCAGGGTTGGTCCCTGGTAGCTTATTTAGTTTATTTGGTGAGGTCATGTTTTCCTGGATAGTGTTGATGCTAGTCAACAATCTTCAGTGCCTGTGTATTGATGTGTTAGGTATTTATTGTAGTCTTCACTATCTGAGGTTGTTTGCACCCTTCCTTGTTGGGAAGGCTTTCTAGATACTTGAAAGGACTTAAGTGTTATTATCTAAGCCATATCTGCTTTAGGGGGCTCCCCCAGCCCCATAAGGCTATGGTTCTTGCAGACTCATAGAGGTACCACCTTGGTGGTCTTGGACAGGATCTGGGAGAATTCTCTGGATTACCAGGCAGAAGTTCTTGTTCTCTTTCATTACTTTCTCCCTCCAAAATGGAGTCTCTCTGTTCTGACCCACCTAGAGCTGGAGGTGTTGTGACACAAGCACCTCTGTGGCCACCACCCTTATGACTGTGCAGTAGAGCACTGGATCTCACCCAAGGCTTGCTGTAACCACTCCCTGGCTACTTCTTATGTTTTCTCAGGGCCCTGGGGCTCTACAATCAGCAGGTGGCAAAGCCAGCCAGGCCTGTGTCCTTCCCTCCAGGTTGACAAGTTCTCCCTAGCCCTGGGTGGGTCCAGAAGTGCTGTCAGGGAGTGAGGGATTGAGTCAAAAACCTTAAAATTGAATCTGGTGTTCTATTATACTGTGGCTGAGCTGGCACTCAAACCATAAGACAGTCCTTGCCACGCTTCTTTCCCCTTTCCAAAGGCAGAGTAGCCTCACTGTGTAGCCACAGCCACTGTAGACCATGGGGAGTTCTGCAAGACTACTGCCGATTTTCCCTTAAGACCCAAGGGCTCTTAAGTCAGATTGTGGTAAATGCTGCCTGGCCTGGAACTCACCATTCAGGGCAGTAAGCACTCTTCTGGCTCATGGCAGAGCCAGAGATGCCATCCAAGCATCAAATCCTGGAATCAAAGACTCCAAGAGCTCACTTGGTGCTCTGCCCAACTGTGGCCAAGCTGGTACCTAACGTGAAAGACAAAGTCCCTTTTGCTTAGTTCTTAGGGAGTACTAAGTGCTCTCTGTACCACACTGCTGCTGCTGGGGAGAAACGGGGGGTGGTGAGGGAGGGGTGGCACTGGCGATTCATAGTTAAAACCAGGTACTATGAAGGCTCACCTGATCTTATGAGGGTGTTTTCTCTGTGTAGTTTTTTTTTTCTTTTTTGCTAACAATGTTTTTGTTTGTTTGCTTGTTTTTAATTGAACTAATTGTTAACATTTATGGAATACTGTGTGATATTTTTAACTCTTATTTTAAGTTCAGGGGTACACGTGCAGGTTTGTTACATAGGTAAATGTGTGTCATGGGGGTTTGTTGTCAAGATTATTTCATCACCCAGGTATTAAGCCTAGTATCCATTAGTTATTTTTCCTGATCCTCTCCCTCCTCCCACTCTCCACCTTCCAATCAACTCCAGTGTGTGTTGTTCCTCTCTTTGTTCCCATGTATTCTCATCATTTAGCTCCCACTTAAAAGTGAGACCATGTAGTATTTGGTTTTCTGATCCTGTGTTAGTTTGCTAAGGATGATTGCTTCCAGCTCTATCCATGTCCCTGGAAAGGACATCATCTCATTCTCTTATATGGCTGATAGTATTCCATGGTGTATATCTACCACATTTTCTTTATCCAGTCTATCATCGATGGCCATTTGGGTTGATTCCATGTCTTTGTTTTTGTGAATAGTGCTGCAATGAACATATGTGTGCATGTGTCTTTATAATAGATTGATTTATATTCCTTTGGGTATATACCCAGTAATGGGATTGCTGGGTTGATTGGTATTTCTATCTTTAGGTCTTTGAGGAATCGCCACACTGTCTTCCACAATGGTTGAACTAATTTACATTCCCACCAACAGTGTATAAGCATTCCTTTTTCTCTGCAACCTCACCAGCATCTGTTATTTTTTGACTTTTTTATAATACCCATTCTGACTGGTGTTTGATGGTATCTCATTGTGGTTTTGATTTGCATTTCTCTAATGATCAGTGATGCTGAGCTTTTTTTCATGTGGCTATTGGCCGCATGTATATCTTCTTTTGAAAAGTCTCTGTTCATGTCATTTGCCCACTTTTTAATGGGGTTGTTTGTTTTTTTCTTGTAAATTTGTTTAAGTCCCTTATAGATGCTGGATATTAGACCTTAGTTCAGATGCAGAGTTTGCAAAAAATCTCTCCCATTCTGTAGGTTGTCTGTTTACTCTGTTGGTAGTTTCTTTTGCTGTGCAAAAGCTCTGTAGTTTAATTAGATACCATTTGTCAATTTTAGCTTTTGTTGCAATTGCTTTTGGTGTCTTCATCATGAAATCTTTGCCTGTGCCTACGTCCTGAATGGTATTGCCTAGGTTATCTTCCAGAGTTTTAGTAGTTTTGGGTTTTACATTTAAGTGTTTAATCCATCTTGAGTTAATTTTTGTACATTATATTAAAAAGGGGTTCAGTTTCAATCTTGTGCATATGGCTAGCCAGTTATCCCACCACCATTTATTGAATAGAGAATCCTTTCCCCATTGCTTGTTTTTGTCAGGATTGTCAAAGATCATATAGTTATAGGGGTGCAGTCTAATTTCTAGGTTCTCTGTTTCATTCCATTGATCTATGTGTCTGTTCTTGTACCAGTACCATGCTGTTTTGATAACTGTAGCCCTGTAGTATAGTTTGAGTTGGGCAGTGTGATGCCTCCAGCTTTTTGTTTTGTTTTGTTTTGTTTTTGTAGACAATTGTTAAATTGGTGTTGTTGCAGGGGGATGATCAGTGGAACCTTCTACTCCACCATCTTGTTCCCAGCCACTTTTCTTAAATCAACAATTCTCAAATTGTTGAAAGCCTTGGGTTAATTTCCAGAGTTCTGAAAGAAATGGTTTTGACATTTTTCGCCAGTTTTCTCATTGCTTTTATGGAGGAGCAGATTTTTAAAGTCTTTACTTTACCATTCCAGAAGTGCTTCTTTAGGTACAGACTTGAGGGGAAATACACTGGGGTCAATTTTGGACTAATTAAATAAAACTTGTCTTTGAGACACCCAAGAGAAGATATCCAGTACACATTTAAATATGTGTCATGTAACAGATGCAATGGTTAACACTTCTTTTAGGACTTCAGAGGAAGAGCTGAGTTAACATACTTCTCAGCTCATTGAACGTTAATGTCATTGGTTTACACAAAGCCCCTCTCTGGTAGTTATTCTTGTATGTATGTATGTATATATGTATGTATAATTACTCATATGACATTTCCATTCTTCCCTTTCATATGCAATCATTCCAATATGTTTAATATATATCTTTTGGCTCATTAAGTGTTCTCCCAAAATTTGTGTTATTGTTTTGTGTTCAAGTTTTCTGCGTGGTCAAGAAAATATTGTATCATATGTGTTTACACACATACACACCCACAACACACACACATATGAGGGGTTCTCAAACATCGCTGCACATTGGAATCACCTGTATAGCTTTAATCTAATGTCTCACTTGCAGCTCATACCAAAAAATCAGACTGTATGCTGGGACCCAGGCATTATAGTTCTTAAATTACTCCAGGTGATCTCAATGCACAGCCAAGTTTGAGAACTGGTGATATATATCATTCTATTTACTTTTTTAAAAACTCAGCACTGTTTTAAAGATCTGTCCATGTTTCTCCTTGTGTATCTAGTCCAGAGATCAGCAAACTTTTTTTTTTTTGTAAGGGATATCACATAGTAATCATTTTTGGCTTTGCAGGTCATGTGGTCTCTGTTGCAACCCAGCTCTGCTGTTGTAGTGTGAAAACAGCCATAGATAATACCTAAAGAAACAGACATAGCCATTGTCTAATAGAACTTTATTTATAAATTATTTATAAACAAAAAGACAAAACCAAGAGGTGGGCCACATTTGGCCCATGGGCCATAGTTTGCTGACCTCTGATGTAGTCATTTGTTTCCAATTACTGGGGCATCTCCATGGGGTGCATCTACTACATTCACCTATCCTCTCTTCTACTTAGAGGTTAGTTTGCTTCAAATTCTTCACTACCACAAGTTATTTGCAATGAATATGAATCTGCTCATCTACTCATATCCTTATGGCCCCATACAATAAGTTATTTGGGAATTTCTGGACTATAGGGCATCAGTAACAGTAACTTTGACTATATAATTCTAGGTCTCTCCAGAATAGCTGTACCAGTTTACACTCCCACCAGCAGAACATAAGAATTCCTGGATCCTCACATCCATACCAACACTTGGCATTATCTAGCTGTCTAAATTTTGCCAGTTTAATAGTTTAATTTGCATTTCTGATTATAATATTTTGTTTATTTGTGTGATTATCTGGTTAATAACTGTCTCCCATAAAATTCTATACATGCTCCATGAGGGCAAACATCTTATCTGGTTTTGCTCACTCTTATTTCCAGTGCCTAGCATAAGCCTTACACATAGTAAGTGTCCCATAAATATTAGTAGAACAAATAGGCAGATATGTGAGCACCTCTGTGTTGGCCATACAAAAACATTCATTTTTTATTGATAGGTTTGAACTGGTGACTTGAGTTGAGAAAAGGGAACCTGTTTTGAGTAGCAGGATTCCTAACCTCAAGAGGACTTATACTTTGGGAAAGAGGGCGAAAGTATTCATGTATTCCACTTATTCAAAAAATATTTCAGCATTTATGCTATGTTCCAGGCATTATGCACAATGGTGAGCAAGACAGCTACAGTCCTACCCTCAGGGAGCCCACAGTGTGATGGAGATGTCAACTAGTTGGGCAAAATATTGTCATACAGTGAGGGGAATGGTATGATTGGGTAAGTATCAGATACTCTGGAGGCTCTTAGTAGGTGTCCCCTAACATAATCTGTTGGGAGTTAGGGAAGACAAGTACAGTGAAAATACAAGATGAATCCTTATGTATGCCCAGCAAATTTCCCTGGCAGTAGGATGTTAAAAAAAAAACTCAGGGACTCATAGAAGAGAACAGTAATATTCTAGCAGTGTTATACAAACAAGCTTAGATGTGTCTTCAAGATGTTCTGCAAATAGTGGAGTGATTTAAAGGAATTTAAGATAATTATACTTAAATCCCCTTTCTCCAATTGTTTTATTTTTGACTCCTAGAGAGGAATTGCTGGAGTGGTTCTCTTTCACTTTATTAGCTGTAAAATAAACGTCTCCAGATGCTCAGAAATGTAAAGGCTACCATGCTTCTTTGGCCAATGGCTGATATGATTAGTAATGAATACAAAATCTTCAGTAAACCATAACTGGTCTCTTGCCGTTTTGAAAGTTTAACTGTTTGGGGAAAGTTTTGGATTCCTGCGAAAAGCAGATTTGAAATTTAATGGCTTGAATTTGCTTATGAGCACTCCCTCATCCCCACCACTTATATACACACCCTGAAGAGTTTCACTAAGTATTATCATGGATTTAAAAGTCCATAAAAATCTACAGTTTCCAAACAACAACAATTACTTCAGTTTTCCTTGCTTATTCTTCCTACTCTTTCTGCATCATTTATTTTCATCTCTCCCTTCCTATTTTTTTCCTTTTTCCCCTTCTAACAATGTTAGGAGCAAAGACTGATATTTATTTATTTATGTTTCATTTTATGATTGGAAGAAAGCCGCAGGCATCTGGGCCACACCCCACATTGTTAGAGACAGAACTTGGGTCCAGAAGGTTAACCAACCTGTTTACAGTCTCACTGCCTGTGTTTATGCTCAGTGGAGGTGGGGAGGTGATGGGGAGAATCAGGATAAATAGCAAAGAACAGTTCTAGATAAGGTAACAAGTGTTAAGAAAACTACTAGCACAGAAAATTAAAAGCAACAACAAAGAGCACACAGATGGCAGTGTTCCATCAACCCTCTATATTGTCTTGCTTATCTTTGAGGACTGCCATAGAATAAATAGTTCTTGAGCCCTACTACACTCAGAACACCGTTGTGGGCATGGCTAAGCGCTGATGTCTTCCCTGATCTGAGGGTTATTCTCTGTTACCAGTCCTCTTCTCCATTCCTGTCCCATACCATTCTCTGCCCTTCTCTGTCCTACTCTGTGATCTTGGAGGAGGATCCCCATGGACTGCAACACCAGACTTCCTTACCACCACACCTTTAGTTGAGCTCAATCAACAGAGGCACAGGCATGAGATAGGACAAAAGGAAAACAGGTAGAAGTATTTCTTCCCACCCCTTCCTTCTCAGACAGCGGCTGAGATCTTCTATGACTATAGAACCATCATGAACCCCCTTCCTTCCTCTATGTGACAGCTTACAAGGGGCTCTGTTTTTTCCTATGTTCTCCTCAGGCTTTCAGATGGTAAAGGCTTCCTGCTGTGCTAGTCTCTGTGTGCCTCAACACCTCTTATTTGTTCTTATAATCCAGTTGTGGTCTCTTTATTTAAGTTTTTTCATTTGAACTTTCTGAGTTGAATTCTGTTTTCTATTGGGATCCAAACTGATAGGATGATTCCTCTATCTTACAGTACTTTCATTGATAGTACTAGATGTAGAACAGTACTATAGAAATTTAGAGAATGAAGAACAAAATCTTGATCTTACAACCTCATTGCAGAAATGGGAAAGACATAAATACACACACAGGGATGTTAAGTCCCCAAACCCAATAAACAAGAGAAGAATCAACCCCATATGTACAGAGACAGGTGCAAGATGCACACAAGTAGGAAAGTGGGGAAGATAAACATGTTTCTCTGAACCTCTGTTCCCACCACAGTGTGATTCACAAGTGCCTGCTTGTGCTGTGAGCTCTCCCATAGGGCAAGATCATCATAACACGCTGTCATCCCAGGGGGTGCCCACATTTTAGCTTGCTTGTTGCTGGGGAAAAGACTTGCTGCTTTGTGTTTCATTTGATGAAGGTAATGCTTCCTTATCGGAAAATCATTCCATTCTAAGGTACTTTATGTTTTCCTGTTTCTCCAAAGTCTGTCATTTCCTACATGGTGTATATCTGTTTCCCTTTGTCATGGTTTAGAGGAAATACCACATTTCATGAAGATTTCATTTATGAGAAGGAAAAATAGCAGTTTTAAAACATTAAGTATTTTGTTGTTGTTGTTTTCTGAAGCAACATAGTGAATCTCATGCATGATGGGCCAATGCTCCTCTCTCTATGACTTCCTGGGGCATGTGCCCATAAACTGGGTGATGAGCCTCTTTGTAGACAGATATTGTTCTTTCATTTTGTGTTTATACAGTGGGGTGTATATCTTCAGCCACTCGTAGCTTAGTGCATTTTCAGTCTTGTTTTAGCCACTGGGCTAAACTGAAGCACAAAGGGCTCTTCATAATTTCTTCCCATTATGGATTTGGGGCAGGGGGGCCTTACAAACACTTTTCTGTGGCTGTGTTTTGGATGGGCCCAGAAAAGCTCATTTCAGTGGTGTCCAGGGATATGTTGTTAGCAATCACTCAAGAAAGCCCACAGGGCAAAAACTCTTGTAAAGCATTAGGATTTTACTTCTCTTAAATTCTTCAGGTAATATAAATGAGGAGAAAACTCTGAGAAGCCCCAAAGGAGGGCCTCTTGTGTTACTGTAATATACACAAATTTAATTTAACTGCACTTCAGAATTCATTTATTCATTCACTTAACAAAAATATATTAGGCACTTACTATGTGCCTGACACTAAGCAGGGTATGAACAACATTTAAAGTCAAAAAGGAATGGCCTTGGCCTTGGTCCTCAAGAAGTTTATAGCCCTGTGGCTTATCTGTTCACTACCATTTAAAGGCAACCCCAGAAGACAAATAACCTTCTTGGACTTCTTTCTTAAGTTGCTCCACTTGTTTTATCATGGGCTATAATAAGTGGTATTGTACATTGCAATTTTATCTTCTTTATTTTATTTAAACATTACAACTACTCTGTGAAGTCAATCCAGTTAGTATAATATCCCCCATTTTATAAGTTAGGACTGAGATACTATGTAAGCCCAAAGATGTACCCTGCAGTCGCAGTTGAGAGAAGTCAGGCCCTGAACCTCACTTGAGAAAAGCCTTTGCTTTCTCCACTTTACCACTGTCTTGTACCTGGGCCCCTGTTACTATTTTCTCGATGTGTTAATCTTGTTCGTCACCTAGAAGACTTTAAGCTCCTAAAGGCTCAGTGTGATCTATTCTTTGAATTACTCAAAACATGTAACACAATGTTGAGCATATTGTTAATCCATATGGATTGGGTATATTGATTTAGCAAGATTTAAGTTAAACATTGAGATATGATTGAGAGAACTGACAAGGTCGTTCAAGCTCATCTCTCCAGGACCTACATATTTAAAACAGCATTGGCATTGACTTCTTCCTTTCCAAATGACATTCTTCTGGATGGGTTTAATTTACTGTGGGTTAGGATAATTGGGAGAGGATGAGACCATTACCTGGGAGAGTTAATGGCTGAAGATCTTACTCATATTCTTCATTGGAAGTTAATGCATGAGTAATTCTCGAGTGGCTTAACCAGGGCCTAGATTTCACTGGGGAGATTATGATTTTAATTTAACATATCCTGCCATACAGTGTGTGAAATATGCAGCCAGCAGCGATCGCTATGAGATGAAAGCCCAGTTGTGTTTATTTTAAGAGACTTGTGGTTCTTTGCCAAAGCCAACATTCCTGGGCAGTGAATAGACTGAGTGAATCATTCAAAGTAGGTGAGAGGTCACAAGTCTGAAAAAAAAAGAAGAAGAAAGCTGAAAGCTTTTCCTGTCAAATGGCAACCTTTGAAAAGGCATTTATAAAGCAAAATCTATTATGGAAATAGGTCTTTTCAAGATGAACCTTCTGCCTGTAAATCCTAAAGACCTCTTCTTTAGCTCCAGATAATTATCCCTGTTGTTGTTCACCTTTCCTGGAAATCAGGGCAGAGAAATACTGTAGTTCCTATCTCTGGCTCTGGACAATGCCCTCATTAGAGAATAGAACAGTATCCATGTTCTTTTTTTTTTTTTTTTTTTTTTTTGAGATGGAGTCTTGCTCTGTCGTCCAGGCTGGAGTGCAGTGGCGTGATCTCGGCTCACTGCAAGCTCCGCCTCCCCGGTTCACGCCATTCTCCTGCCTCAGCCTCCCGAGTAGCTGGAACTACAGGCACTTGCCACCACACCTGGCTAATTTTTTATTTTTTTTTTATATTTTTAGTAGAGACAGGTTTCACTGTGTTAGCCAGGATGGTCTCGATGTCCTGACCTCGTGATCTGCCTGCCTCGGCCTCCCAAAGTGCTGAGATTACAGGCGTGAGCCACTGCGCCCTGCCAGTATCCATGTTCTTGAGGGCAGTGTACACACTTTATTTGTGAGAAGCAGGCTGGCATACTGCCCATGACTTTAATGAGTGTCAGACAAATCTTTGTCACCCACACTGGATTCCTTATGTATCAAGCATTATGGAATATCAACGAGGGCCAGGCATGACATTAAAGGCTCAGGATATGACAACTATTTATTAAGCACCTACTGTGTAGCAGGCATCTATTTAATCCTCTCTCATCCAATAATATGGGTATTCTAAATTTCCACTTAACAGATGAGGAAACTGAAGTTTGTGGAAGTGAAGTCAAGTAGTCGGTTAGTGATCAAGACAAGATTCAATACTGAGAAGGAAGAAAAGAACCCTTTCTATTAGCACCAACTAAAATAGTGGAATAAAAAAGAGTATGCAGTTCATTATCTGACTATATGAAATGCAACTTCTATCTTTATATGAAAGACAAACAAAGAACAAAGCAAATCCTGCCATTCACTCTACCGTAGAACATTAGGGTGGAAGATGCCTTCTGTGAGCCCAGCCTTAAGAGAAATCAAAAGGAAACAAATCACAAAAGATACAAAGTTGGGCCTGTGAGTGAACAGGGCCAGAAACTTGAACTCCAGTGACATGACATGCATAGCAGAAATCCATCCCAGTTATCCCTTGAGATATTCCTTGAGATGAAATGCTAGAGTTTCCAGAGGCTCCATTGAAAATACAGGGCCTCTGGAAGGGGAACTCAATAGGCTGTATCAGATTTTCCCTAAATTGTTTCATTTGGTAATTAGTCATCATCTTATGGAGCAGGAAGAACCTGGCTGAGGGCCCAATGGGATGGATCCCAGTGGGATAGACTGACGCACCTCACTGAAACTGGGTATGATGGAAAGTTCTGGGGCAGGAACAATTTAGGGAAAGCAGTTCCAGGTGGAGCGCAGCCCTTGGGAAGCAGGAAGGCCCCTTCTCAGTGGTGGGGTACAAAGCTCTAGAAGGGAGTCTCAAGTAGAAAGATGGAAGTTAAATTCACCAGAGCTCATTTGTGGGAGCAACAGTGAGGGTGAGCAGTTGGGGAGCATCTTTTAAAGGTTCACATCTGGGCTGTCAATTGAGTTTTGGTGGTGATAGGGTGTGTATTGTGTGTTCACGCACATGCAGGTAAAATTTCCTTTTAATGACTATTTTGTCAGAGCCTTCACTTTCCGTTTTATCACCTCTTCAGTGGATATGTTGGGGAACATATACTGGAAGAGGCTTTTGAGAGCTGTGCTTTGTGGGAATATTCTTGGCAAGCCCTGAGTGTAGACACGGCCTCAGCTGATGATTCTCCAGGGAAACCTGGGCGTTCCCTTCATTTTCAGGTGGGGGATTTGGAGACAACACAGACCTCTATATGAAGGACTGATGCATGTGTATGTTCAGGAGGGGGTTGGGGAAACATTTGGGAGTGATTTTCCTCTGGTCCCTTATGGGTTTGGTGGTACCTCCTGTCTTCCTTTGTTTCTCCCCATCTCCCTGACCACTGTCTCCCTAGCCCCCCATGCCAGATTGATGGAAATAGCATCTTTTGTGGTTTATTTTCTTTTACCCTTTCCTAAAACCTAGCTGATTGAAGACACTGCACCAGTCATTTCCAACATACTCTGCTGCCTCTTCAGCCTGTCATGGGCTCTCCTGATTCAGAGCAGAGGTGGATACTGGCAAGGGACAGGCAGCCCCTAGATGAAGGTTGAGCTGACAGTGGCTGCTTTTACATAGTTTGGAGAACAGGCAAGAGAGAGGAGGGCAGCAGTCTCTGGTACTGAGCCCTGGAGGGGACAAAGGAGCAGCAGCCACAGCACAGCCTGTGGGGAGGGAAAAGGAGAGGGGATTGTGAAGCTGAGCATCTAGCTTCTAGCCAACCTATGAACTACAGAGCTGGCTGTAATCAGCTCCATACACACTGCTTCTTCTTAGAGAACATACAAAGCAAAGCATGAATGTAAGTTGACCATATATATAATTATCAATTATGTATTTAGCATTTGTTTGTGTATTTAATGAACACACATAGGATTGACTATATCCTAGGCATTATCCTAAGGGCTTTATAAATAATAACTCATTGAATTCATCACAACTATGTGAAGTAGTACTAACATTATCTTTATTTTACAGATTAGGAAATGAAGGCACAGGTTAGCTAACTTACTTAAGGTCACACCCTCAGTAAGTGGCAGAGCCAGATACAAACCCCCCAGAATAATGTACTTTGCTACATTACCTCTTTTGCTAGCATGTCAATGAGAAAATGACGGAAGTGCCTAGCACTAAATATACCATGTAAAAATAATAATTGTTGTTATTATTATTATTAGCTAGTGCTCCACTCCTATAATACTTGCAGATGGCTTAAGCACCTGTGAAGAAACAGTTTAGCACAGTTCCAGTTCCGGAAGCCTCGGTTCAGATACTGATTTTACTACTCATTAGCTGTGAGATATTAGACAAGTTACTTAATCTCTCTATGCCTCAGTTTCTTAATATGTAACATGGAAATGATAATAGTCTTTGCCTCATCAGTTTGTTGTGCCTATTAAATAAGGTAATGTTTGTACAGCACTTAGCAAAATGCCTGACACACAGTAAGTGCTCAGTAAATACTTGTTCATGTTACTACCTGTTTCAACTGAATTAAATTAATTTTCCTTTTTCAGAGCTTCTTTTCATTTAGTCAGTCACTTATTTCCAGAAATTTCCTGGTGATATTGCCTTACATTTATTTGTGGAAATGCCAGTATATTTTAAGCTTGCAGGTGAGTTACTCCATTTAATTTTGAAGTTGCTGGGGCAGGTATTGTCCCCTTGTAAAGGATGTGGAAACTGAGGCCAGAGAGATGGAATGACTAGATCAAGCCTATATAGCCAGTCATGGTAGGTTTTTGACTAATATTCCAGAGCTTTTTCCAACATATGCACACCCATACCTACCCCCCTACCCACACACAGACACACCCTTGGGCTCCCTAATCTGGTGTCGCCTGACCTAAATTCTTGAATCTCTTGCTGTCCACATTAGTAGAGACCTATTTTCTCCATGTGCTTCTTTGGAAGATGATGAAAAAGTAACCCTCTGTAGACTCTGCTCCCTCCTTCTCCCCTTTTCCCTCCATTTCACATTTACAGCTTTAGGGACTCACTAAAGCCTGCTTTCAGGGCTAAGAGCCAGACCATTTCCTATGTGGGATTTTCAGGGAATGGTAGAGGTAACCGGACTAGAGACTGCTTTATCATGAATGTTGTTTTTTATGTCAATACTGAGCCCAAATCACGGACCTCACATTTAATTTTTTAGGCAGTAAGTTTGGACTAAATCCAGAGCTTGGCCTTTTACTTTCAGCACTAAGTAGAAGAGATATGAGGGCTGATGGATTGGAGAGGCCTAGTTGGAGAGTGACTGGAGGGGCTGGACTTGGCCTTGTGCTGCATGGAGATCTGCCTTGAGATCCAATCAAGGACTCTGGGAGGAAAGAGAGGTTTGGGTTTTGGGGATATGCCTGTTGCTTCTAGGAGGGCAATTGGGGTTCCCTTGCATATGGTTCCAGATGAGGTTTCATCTCTTTGGCCACAGGACATTTTCTTAAGCTCCATGGCTGGATAGTTGCTGCCTGGAGAGGAGGTGCTTGCTATAAGGGTCCCAGCACATGGAAAGTCTGCTGCATTGGTGTCACCCTGTGCTCTCCAACTAGCCCTTGGCCCCTTATGCTTTCCCCATCCCCTGCTTTCTGACCAGAGTCCTCCTCAAAATACCAATCTTCTTATATCCTCATACTTGAATAACTACTGTTCTCTGGATCTAGCTTTACGTTTTCTAACCTGGTAAGCAAATTCTCATAGGGCTTTGTAGTTGTCAGTGATCATGGATTTGAATGTCACCTTCCTCATGTTAGTCAGAGCTTTCTGGAAGCAAAACCTTACCTGAAAAATTGAAGCTAATGATGGAATTTCAGGCACTGGTATAGACCCCAATGCCTTTCAAATGATTCTACCCAGAATGCTTACTCTTCTGCCCACCCATAGAACCAACTCTGAATTCCTATGTAAACAAAGACATAAGCTTTTTTGATGAAAACCCTAGAGAGGTAGTACAATGTGGTGGTTGGATGTTCTCACTCATAAGTGGGAGTTGAACAATGAGAACACATGGACACAGGGAGGGGAACTTCACACACTGGAGCCTGTTGGAGAGGGGGGAGCTAAGGGGAGGGAGAGCATTAGGACAAATACCTAATGCATATGGGGCTTAAAACTTAGATGATGGGTTGATAGGTGCAGCAAACCACCATGGAACATGTATACCTACGTAACAAACCTGCACGTTCTGCACATGTATCCCAGAACTTAAAGAAAAAAAAAAAAAAAAAAAAAAAAAAACACAACCAAAAAACACAGGTACTCACTAGGAAAAAAAAAAGATTAATTATTCTTATGTAAGCTGTCTTTAGGTAATAAAGCTAAATAAGTGAAGTGAATCCAGGTACTACTAAAATTTTAAGGAAACACTTTCAGAAAAAAAATGTAATGGTTAAGATTAAGGATCAGGGAAGTGAAATGCATCCCACCTTCATTTACGTTTTTCAACCCATTCTGTCTAGTGTGCGCCACTCCATTCTCCCTGGTCTCCCTGATTATACATTGTTTCCTTCCAGTTTCTTCAGACTTGACCCCATGGTCACTGACGGGGACTTGGCACAGGTAGGGAACAATCTCTCTGTATAGCTTACTAGCAGACTTCATTGCCTGTGAAGGTGCTCGGTCATAGCCCATGCAGCAACTCTGCATGGTTAGTCTGCTGCTGAAAGGATGCCTGCTTCTGCATCACGATAGAACTTAGTTGTGGTTAAAGTTCCCCCTAGTCTTGAGATTCTGTGAGCCTTCCTGCCTCCCACCTCTCACCTTCACCAATGACTGGCCCTCCTGAGTGAGGCTGACAATGGAATGTGAGAGGCAGATGCTGAAGTTCCCTCACCCTTCCCTTAAGCACTGTCTGTGGAGATGAGAGGAAGTTCATGATGGAAAGTCACCACAGCAGTGAGTGGTTCGGGAGTAGTAAGTAGTATTCATTTCAAATGCCAACCTTAATTTGAAAAGGTAGCCTCATAATGAATGTCACTGTGCATGGGAGTGTTCTCAGGGATGACCCCATTTTTCTGGGATGACAGGTGGGAAGAGCCACCCAGGACTTAACAATGACACTTCTGTGTGACAGACTGGACAGAAATCAAGCATTCTCCTGAGGTCATGACTTTTATGTTTGTCTCATGAAGTCTGAGAGAGGCGGTAGATTGGAAGAGGGAGAGTTACATGCCACAAGCAACAGGGGGCAATCTGTTCAGCAATCAGGGAGAATGGAGTGGCAATAAATCCTTGCCTGAATGCGGCGGACAGGAAAACCATGCCCCAGATGGCAGCATAAACATTCAATTATGCATCAGATGCTTGGCAGAGGACATTTGGGTCCTTGCTTTCTTCCCCAGGCATCAGAACCTTCCCTCTGAGGGCCCACAGACAGAAGATAAGGCCAGATGCCAGGCCCCAAAGGACAGGCAATGAAGCATAGTAAAAAATGGGGGCACTAGGTGAGGATTTTAGGTCTAGTCCACTGTTTACCAACTGTGCGACCTTGGGCTGGTCTTTCAACCTTTCTGAGCCTTTCTGTCTTCATCTGAAAGATTATGATATGATTTCTACTTTGCAGGGATAGAGTGAGGGCAAGATGAGCATCATAGGTTGTGTTCTGCAGAAGTAGAGCTTGCAGTGATAATTCTGTGCCAATGATTTATTAAGAACGTGCCCCCAGGGGAGATCAGTAAGGCAGTGGGGGAAGTAAGACAGGGGTGAGAAAGAAGCTAAGCAAGTCCCAGCTTCAGCTTCATTCTGTAGGAGAGCTCAACAGGGTACATTATACACTCAATTAACTCAACTTGGAGGGTGTTGGCTTTCCTGTTCTAGTCAGTTACCAGCCAAAAGCCTGAAGGTAAGGGGTGGTGGTGAATGTAAACTCCCAGGCATTTCCAGTTCTCTGTATCTGAGGGATGGCTCCAGGTTTGGTGTGGGCTGTTAGAAGCCAAAGGACACTGAAGCTGGGAGAGGAGTTCATAGAAAAAAAAATATAAAGAATAAAAAGATCTGGACTAGAAACTAAAAATTACAGTATCTTCTACAATGAAAAAAATATTTGTATTGGTCAGGGATTCATCATGGATTACCCAAATCACATGGATCTGCTTTCAACCAGGAACAGAGTACCAGCTCATGCCCCTAGACCTCCATAAGAGAGTAAAATCTTCAACTATCTGTAAGTGATCTCATATTGAAAGCCTGGACAAAAAAAGGAACATTTAGGGAAGGTTGTCTAAGGGAAAAGCCATTTCTTTCTTCCAGTAAGCACATTGTACACTGTCCTGGAATGAGACAGAGAATAGACATACTGAATGGTCCATATTAATGTAACCCCTTTGAGAATTGCCTTCACTGTGTGGTGCTTGATGCTATGAAAGACCAGCAACCAAAGACATCTAGAAACACATTGTATTAAGAAACATTAGGTTTGTTGAGCTAGTGGCCACAAAAGAGAGAATACAGAGGAATCCTAAGGCCCTTGGAAAGAAGGAGCAGGCAGGGGCCCCTCATTGGGATTAGGCTTACTCCAAAAGATTCTCAGGAGGAATTAGGAAGCAGGGACCAATTATGGATTGGACACTCTCAAGAAGCAGGGGCAATTCTGTGTTTGGGCATCTCAATAGTTTTTATACAGAACAAATAAGGCTAGAGCTGTCACAGGTAAGGGAACAGCAGTCACTCATGTTATTCAGAGAAGGAGAACGTTTAGTTATTTTTGTGATTACTGGGTGGCTTTATCTTTATCTTGTTCCAAATATGATCATGGAATGGTCTTGTCCCAGCACTGTTTATGTTAGTTGAGAACATCATGGTCTGGCTGCCAGCAGGACCATTTCTCACTCTCTCTGGTTGTCGGCAGGGATGTATTTTATTTCCTTCCTCAATGGCATATACTTTTTTCTCATCAAAGTTAAAAGAAACAGCCCTGCTAGTTCTACAGCAGCAGTAGAAATTCTAAGGAGCGTGCTAGCCCTTGCGCCACCTGGAATATGGCACAAAATATCCCATAGGAATTTCATTCAAAATTTAATACCAAGAAAAAATATCTACTTAAGGAATGATAGTCTTTCTTCTTCATGATAGCAAGGTCTAGGCAACACATCCTACTTTTTTCTTCTTCGTCTGCCTTTTAGGATGCCCAGAGCCATATGTGAAGCTCCTTTGACCTTTTTGGTTTGCACATATGCAGTCAATTTTCTCCCTGATATTAATTTTCTATTTCTATTTGGCTATTTTTTTGTTGTTGTTGGCTTCTTCAGATCAAATTGGAGAAGGAATGAATAAATTCTGCATTAAGCCATGTTGTACAGCTTGAAACGAACACAAAATTAGATCGTGCATTAGTTCCCAGTTATTTTATGAATGTAACGTGCCTCTCTTAATTTAAGGGGAGAGCATCTATCTTTTCTTTCTTCAATTTCCTTCCTTCCCATAACATAGCACAAAGAAATGTTAAATAGATGTTATTTGGAAACTTTGTTTTTGATGCAAGATATTTTGGGGATTCTTGCAGGCAGACAGTAGAGGTCACCATGGAGCTGTGCATGATGGAGCCGCCTCTCATGGACCTGGTAATTTAGCTGGATCGGTCTGAAATTGCATGAGGTTTAATCATTCAATTCAGATGAGTATACTTTTTGCTCTGGTCATTCAACAGACAGCACTTTGTGATGGTTGCCTTTATGTCACTTTGCTAATACAGTTGTTTGGAGGAGAGAAAGCAGCTTTTATATATTGTTTATTGAAAAAAAATCCATCTTAAGCACTAAGGAACTCTGGGAAAAATGGTTACAAAATGTGTTTACTTAAATATTGTGAAACGAGGATGGAAATTCGCAGTGCAGGGTATTTGTCATCTGCTCATGACTAGCAGATGGCCGCCTCCTCCTCATCCTCCTTTGCGAGCCGAATGACTCACATCTTACAGGGTGTGCAAAATGAAATTTCGAAACTCTCCAGAGTAGAGGTGGCAGTGCCATAACTCCATGCGGGAGGAGTGTGCCAGCCAGATTACTTTGCCAGCCAGCATGCTGCCAAAACTTCACAAAATGTCTCTCATTGGAAAAAAAAAAATGTGTTTGGATGTCTCTCCACACATGTTCAATCCACCATCTCTGAAAGGATACAGGGTATATTTCAGGCAGTGGGGAAGCCTGTGTGGGTGAAAGGGAGCAGGTGGTCTGCTGGCCCGGAGCTGGGTAGTAATCACTTCTACCAAGGTGAATCACAGAAGATGGGCTCACCTATTTTGGCTTGTCAGCCCTAGAATGTTTATAGGTCTGTCTCCAGCCATCAACAGAGCTGTCATATGCTCTAATAAATAAGAGATTAAATACAGTTTAAAGAGATACAAGTCATTTAAGTTCAAAGTTTTTCTTTTTCTCTTTTAATTAAAAGAAACTCCAGATCTGCTACACCAAAAAATAAAGGCTGTATTACAGGCAATTGTACTTGTTTTAAAAATAGAGCCCTGCCAGTCAGGTGGACTAACAGATAACTTGATTTTTAGCTGCAGATCCTACTTTCCTTCATCTGATAGCTAGTCACCAAAGATTTCTCCCTCATCTCCACCCCCTACCAATGAACTGCACCTCCCAATATTTACACCTTTGTGTAGTATCCTCCTTTTGAAGTCAAAAGAAGTCTTTGAGCTTTCACCTGGGTCTCTTGGAACACTTGCTCTGGAGGAAGCCCACGGCCACGTAGGAAGTCTGACTACCCTGAGACCTCTATGTTTTGAGGGAGCCACATGTCACATGAAGAGACTGCATGGAGAGAGAAATTCCTGGCAAGCTCCTAGGTGTTTCAGGCTGTTGAACAAGATGTGACTAAAGAAGCCATCTTGAACATCCAGCCTAGTTGAGTCTTCTGATGACTCCAGCCGCCATCTACTGCAACCACCTGAGAGAACCCAAGAACTACCTAGCTGAGCCGAGTCAACCCATAGAACCATGACAGATAATAATACAGACGGTCCCTGACTTATGGTGGTTTGACTCATGATTTTTTCAACTTTAAGATAGGACAAAATCATTCGCATTCAGTATGCTCTTTGACTTATCTTGGGGCTAAGTCTGAATAAACCCATCATAAGTTTAAAATATTACAAGTCAAAAGTACATTTTCAACTTATAATGGGTTTATCCAGATGGAGCCCCATGGTAAGTCAAGAAGCATCTGTAAATTATTTTAAGCCACTATGACGTATTCCCCAAAACATAGATAACCTAAGCACTGTGACACTTTACACACACACACACACACACACACACACACACACGAGAGACAGAGAGCAAGAGAGAGATCAAGTGGCTAAACAATAACTGATAGGCAGATTATGTTAAAACTTAGTAGTTGGAAGCACTTTTGTTGTGGCTTGAACCTCAAATATTTTCTAGGGGACCTTAGACTCTAGTGATATGATGAACAGAAACTCGTGAGTATATATAACACAGTGAATTTAAAAAATGCTCTTTGGTGCTGCATGAGATGGGGGCATACTCTGTGAAGCTAAGGAGTAGCAGAGAACCTGGAAGTAATTAAATACAGCAGTACACTTGTCAGCCGTGGGGCCTCCATTCTTTATGTTGGGTACCTAGCCATCTGAAACATGTAGGTAACTGGAAGATGAGAAAAAAGGTCCTGACAAGTTATTTAGAGTAATGAAGAGAGAATGTTATCAAAAAAGATTAAAGGTTCTGTATTAGGAGAGCCTAGCTGAACAATGGTTAAGGAATGGCAGCATGCAAGAATGTTAGTGCCAAAGAGAAAGACACACATTAGTCATTTGTAGGATTGGGTTACAGCCAATGAGAGAGGGAGAAGAAGGGGCACAGAGAGCAAGGGAGTCAAGAGGAACAGACCTAGGATGTATAAATGGTAGCATTTTTAGGTTAAAATCTTTCCAGTCAACCACAACCGTTACATTGAAACAAGCAAAGTTTAGTGTAGCAGAAAGGGTACCAAAACACAAATTGGAAGGTCTTTGTTCAGTTACTAACAGGTAGTATAAACCTGGCAAGTCACTTATCCTCTCTGGGTCTCAAGAAGACATATCATAACTTGTACAGGATTTTACAAAGGCAAAATATTATTGTGAATTCTAAGAAAATTAGGAGTTGTACTTTATGAAATCTAAACTTCCTTTCAGCTGTAAAATCTTGTGATCCTGAACCATGAAAACAGAAGACAGTTTTAAATTTTAAAAATTAGATAACTAGGCTTGTAAACTGAAGTATGTATAAAATCTGTTATTGAAATTAGGTAATACATATAGAAAAAAATGTAGGAAAGGGCAAGGATGTTTATTTTATTTCCTGATATATCCCAAGCATTTTGAACAATGCCAACACGTGGCAGGCACTAATAAAAATACTTGTAGGCTACGTTAATAAGCAATTCCTGAAAAACCTAGGGAAAAAGTGACCTAAAAAGTAGTCATATCCACTATAAGTCTGTCCTTATCTTTTGTTTTTACAAGTTTTTCTCAGTTCTATTGCTTTGGCAGACACTGATAGCCAAATTTCTAAACAATACTTAGTCTTGCTTCTCTTTCTCATTTTAAAGATAAATAAGGAAGCATATATTTTTCCTGATTAATGTTAATTCCTTAACTTATGATTTTTTATTTAAACGTTTTTAAAGAAAAAATTCAAACACATAAAGTAAATAGAATAACCCTTACCCAGATTCAGTAATTATTCACATTCTACAACTTTAGTTTCATTTATACTTCCACTACTTCTTACTCCCACTGGACTATATGTGATTGTATTTTAAAGTAGATTTCCCCCCATCTAATAAAACAGAAGCTAATAACTGTTTAGTATTCTGCTTATCTTATCCTAGTGTACTCATTCGTGGTGTTTCATTTTCCCAATTTTTCAGTACATTACAAAGTTGCAAAGAACATCCCCAGGGTGCTATTTTTTCTGACTCTGGATTAAGTAACATTGCAATAATTTTAGAAAGGCTCTCTCTTAATGATTCCTTTGTATCTAGGATTTCATAGCTCTTCTCTTTAGAAAGGGATTCACATCAGTCAGGGTTCTTGGTTGCAAACATCAGAACTTACTATGGTTGGTTAGGCAGAAAATATATCTAACATATATTATTAGATGTCTCAATAAAACCTCTTGGAGGAACAGACCAGCCTCAAAGATATATGGGAAGGCACAACACCAAAATGATGCTGCAGGATGGGTCCAGAAAGGATGCCGCCATTGTGACCACTGGGCACAGACACCAAAAATTGTCCCATTGATCCTGGACATGGATGCTGAACTGCTGCCATCATGGCCCTTGAAAGTCATTGCTTCTGCCATCATTTTCTTTAGAGATTGGTGAGACCCCACAGTGTTTAGAGACTCCATAGTGTTTAGAGACTCCACAGTGTCTGTTTCCTCATATTTGTCTCTTTTAAACTCATGTAAGTGCACCTCATTGGCTGAGTCTAATACAAATATTTGCACCTTAGCTTCAAGAAAGGCCAGGAAAGTGAGTTTGGGACTCCTATGTTGGGAAAGCAAAGCTCATAAGGTGAGCCATTCCTCAAACTCAGGTGTTTCAAAGGTCTGGATGGCTGCAAATTATGACATGTGTTTATTAACATATCTTTAAATCTAAAATGATCTTTGAAGGAATTCTTAGAATGTATGAAAGGGAAAACACAGCTGACATTTTTACCTCCATACTATGAACAATTTGTTCATTTCTTCTAAGGTTAAAAAAATTGCATTTTTTTTTTTTTTTTTTTAGATGGAGTTTCACTCTTGTTGCCCAGGCTGGAGTACAATGGCGCAATCTCGGCTCACTGCAACCTCCACCTCCCCAGTTCAAGTGATTCTCCTACCTCAGCCTCCCGAGTAGCTGGGATTACAGGTGCACGCCACCCCGCCCAGCTAATTTTTGTATTTTAAGTAGAGACCGGGTTTCACCATGTTGGCCAAGATGTTCTCGATCTCCTGACCTTGTGATCTCCCCCTCCTCAGCCTCCCAAAGTGCTGGGATTACAGGCATAAGCCACCACGCCTGGCCAAAAATTGCAATTCTTTTACTTTTGTTGTTGTTCACCTATCCTATTTTACCTTGCTTTAATATCTTTTATCTTCTAGATCCTCTCTAAAACCTTCGAACCTCTCAATCATCTTAGAAGTCTTCCCCATGTAATAGCATTCCCTCTTCTTGTCAGCCTCCCCTGGTCTACCACCTTGTAGTTTTTCCTTTTCTTTTTTCTTTTTTTTATTTTACTTTAAGTTCTGGGATACATGTGCAGAACGTGCAGGTTTGTTACATAGGTATGCATGTGTCATGGTGGTTTGCTGCGCCTATCAACCCGTCATCTAGGTTTTAAGCCCTGCATGCATTAGGTATTTGTCCTAATGCTCTCCCTCTCCTTGCCCTGCTGCCCCCACCCCCCGACAGGCCCCGGTGTGTGATGTTCCCTTACCTGTGTCCATGTGTTCTCATTGTTCAACTCCCACTTATGAGTGAGAACATGCGTACTACCTTAAAGTTTTTCTAAAATAATTTTATTCTAAGCCATTCTTTGATGCAATATTTTCTTTGCTCTACAATTTTCTCTCATTTAAAATATATTTTTCTAAGGCATATATGCTTCCCTTGATAAAGAAGGATGCATCTCAGATGCTACAAAAAGATGATGTTAACTGATATATGCTAACTCACTCTACAGTAGTTTTACAATTGTGGGCATGTTGAGATATTTTTACTAAGTTAACGTAGTGAGCTATATACTTTCTATTAAAAAAGAAGGAAAAAAGCAGACTAAGGAGATAAGACATTCACTCTTGGAGACTTATGAAAATATTGCAGAACATTTGTAATTTATATCAAACCTCTTTAGTTTGCCCTACGCTATGCCTTATGTCCCTTTATGCTGCTTACTGAATGAATACGCTCACTCTTTCAAATGAAATTTGGATAATAATTTTAATTTCAAATGGTAGACAAAGATCACTTTACCATATGTGAAAAAATATCGAAATGTGTTTATTACACATTATCAGGAGCAATAAAATAAATATACCAAAAGGTCACTCTAGAAAATGATTTTGTGAATAAAATAACATGGCAGGCTTCCCCTGAGAGATATAAACCATGAAACCACCATGAAAAGATTTATCTCTCAGTTGATTTTTTTCTCTGTATCACTAAAATACCAAACTCAGCTACTTACATAATAATCAGTGTAACAGTCATTTTTAAATGTTTGAATTATCCTCTACTTCCCTTAAGAAATATAATTTAATAGGCAATTCAGTGAAAATATACTATTGAAATGCTTGGACTAAAATCAGCCATGAGCTAAAGTCTGTTTTATACTGTTTAGATTTTTTGGGGGGAGGGGTAGGGTCTTTGTTTGTCATCAGTGAATGCAAATGAAACATTTAGGAGACAGAGGTCAAACGGAATGTCAATGTGAAATATGAATAAGACCAACTTTATTCTGACCAGTAAGCTTCTGAACTTTACTAAAACAGTTTCGTGATAGTAAAGGATTTGAATATTTTGCATTTTTTATTGCTAGTTTGAGAAAAATTATTAAAATATAATGCCTTTCCATAAAAATGTTACACTGAAAAGGCTTATTCTGAAACAAACAAAAAATGAGATTTACAATCTCCAGTAGACAGTGAGGGAGGTAAAAGAAAAAAAAAAGCTGGAAGAATTTAAAATAAAGATACAGTTTGTATTAGTTTTATATTGTTGTGGAACAAATTGCCACAAATTTAGCAGCTTAAAACAATACTTATTTATTATATTACAGCTTCCATAAGTCAGGATTCCAGTCACAGCTTAGCTGGATCCTCTCAGAAGGCTGCGATCAAGGTGTCAGCCCGACTGAGTTCTCATCAGAGGCTCAACTAGGAGAGGATCTGCTTCCAAGTTCCCTCAGGTTGTTGGAAGGATTCATTTTCTTGTGGCTAAGCTCACAGCAGCTTTCTTCTTCAAGGGCATCAGGAGAGTGGAGAGCAAGTCTACTCAGAGACTTCCATACAAATCATAAGGTAATCACATGAGGGACATACCATCATCTTTGCCATATTCTGTTGGTTACAAACAAGTCACCAGTCCCACCTGCACTCAAGGGGAGGAGGTTATACAGGGTGAACATGGGGGCCATCTTAGAATTCTGCCCACTTTACAGTTGAAACAGTATTTTTTAAAATGCCAATGAAATCCAAGATAGAGAGTTTATCTTGGATAAACTTTTAGCACCTTTTGATTAACATACCTGTTGGACTTTACAACTGTAAGATTAGTAAGCACAAGATGCCCCAGTATTTCAAGGATTTAAAGGGAACATGGTAAAAAGGTACTCTTTGCTATGCAAAATCTAGCAATCTAGCATTGCTGTGGCCCTGGCCAGTTTGCAGCTCTGTCCAAAAGAGGGCTGCTGAGTCCAGCCCTGTCCACAGTGTATACAGGCACACCTGAATACATCATGCACAGCAATCCTGTTTGTGGCACCACTGATGAATTACCCCTACTCAAGTGAACAGGCATTGAGACCCTAAGGGGACCACAGGGTCTGGTTCATTCACCACAAACACAGTCTTCCTTAAATGTTAGCAATGAGTTTAGTCATCTCATTAGGAGACTTGAACAGAAGTGAAGGTAAACACTCTTCATGTGTTTAAGGAGGAAGAGGAGGAACAGGAAATTTGGAGTGGATAAAGTGTGAAATATCCTTGTGGGCAGTGGGAAAGTAGTTTGAGGAGAGAAATGTAAGGTTTTCTGTAAGACTACCAGGTGGTATCAAATGCCCATTTGGGGTTGGTATGCATCAACTTATAAGCATACCAATTTGTCTGGTAGTGTAGTTCCCTAGCAAAGTTTAGCTGCATGGGTATGGCACAAAGTGGGCAAATGTTTGAAAATTTCCAGTGCTTACCATTTGGAGTAAGGGAGAGAGAAGCAAAGGGGATAACAGAATTTCCAAGAGAATGTATATGAATTTATATAGTAATGAACTGAGGGAGCTAAGCTGGACAAGAAGTGAAGTCAGAATCAATTGGATCAAAGTGGAAAAGTCAATAATCAATCAGGTTGAAAAATGGTAATCTATGTGTGAGATTTTGGGAAGGTAGCATGTGCTCAAATATGCATTCATCAAGAGCTAGAAAATGTGATAATATAGATGAGTTACTTTGGGAAAACCTTGTCAATTTGTCAAATTTCTTGTTAAAATACATATTCTTGAAAAGGGAAAAAAAACTATGTTCTTTTCAGTTAGCACCTTAGCTTATAGCTAGCTGTAACTGAAATCTAATAAGCAATAGAACCTTGAACATGGGCCTAGGAAGCAGGCCAATTCAAACAAAGATCCATTTGCCAAAAAATCTACTCAACTTGGAGAATGGCCAGCATGATAAATTGCCAATTGTAGTATTATTGAGTCACCAAACATTGTTTCTGTTTACCAGTATAAAATCTGTAGCAATTTATGTTGAATGAGACAGTTCACCAGCCACTGAAGCTTTTCAAATGTTTTATTTTAGTTAGTATAGTTCAGCTTAGGTTTCATTTTTAATTTGCTGCAGCCATTTTACCATAGCCCTTTTGCAATAGATTTGTCAGTTCAACTCAATTGGACCTTATTTTCTGTGTGATTCACATTTTAGACATCAAGTACTCTTCAACTGCCTATTGGGAGACAATTTCCACAGCTCTCTCATGTTTCTGCACAACTTGTAAGCAAGACAAGACTCTCTTATCTTCTGGACTATATTTTCAAGAATACTCATACAGTGAACAGTGTCTTCTTCCTGAGCGAAGGGCATAAATGCTTACTTTCCATTTTAAAAGATTCAAGTTCCCTAAGCTCGGAATTCTTCTGTAATGCAACCCATTGTGTGTGCAGGTATCACCTGGCATTCTTCCCATTACCCTGTGGGAATTGGAGCTCGGGGAATCTTCATAGAAATTCTGATAGTCTAGCTACTGCTATTTCTATGAGTAATAAATTGTTTCTGACCCAGAAGTCTTGTGTCTTCTGCTGGCACCCATGAAACTGTGAGGCTAAATTGTTAGATTACAAGTGGGGTAAAATCTTGGACGCTTCCCAGTTCTTGACACTGACTAAAATACATGCATATTTGTTTTATCAAGTCAGTTTGAAAAAAAGTCTATGAATTAAAATAATTACAAAATTCTAAGGACTGAATTTGTAATATATTGGATGAACAAAACCGTCTACCTTGGTTCTGAAATTCTTGATAGTTGAGATATGTGTAACATTTGTAATTTGAAATACACAAGGAATTCTCTATTTAAAAGGTCATATATCCAAAGTATTGAAAAATCTAGAATACATTAAACTTTAGCTATCCATGGTGAAAGGCAGTGGCAAAACAGCTGCAGAAAAGCTGAAACTAGATTCAATTAAATCTTTGTGCCAAAACCAAGTGCAAGAAAATCTCCCAAAGCTGTTAAAACTATACAGCTTATTTGCTATAAATTTTATAAATGGTTAAATAAAACAAGTTTTGAAGTAATTTGGTAAATTGACAAATTTTTCACTCATTGATTTGTTGTAGCTAATGAGGGATGGTGGGGAGTGGAGAAGGGTTCAGAGAACTTGGGAAGGATGTAAAAATGGAGGTATGTGGGGCAAATGCCCCCAACTACATGTCTTAATCAAGAACACCAGCCTATGGTCAAGGGAATTTTCATATACAGATGAGAGCTAGTCTCACTTGATCTTTCTGCATTAAAGCTGTTACAAAACAACTTCTTTATCAAACGAATATAATCACATTTAGTAGAGGCTGTAGTTAAGACCTGAGGCTATACTGACCTGGGTTAGAGACCTGGCTTTTACTTTTTTACCTAATCTCTCTAAGCCTCAATTTTTCAGTTTTAAAAGTGCAGATAATCATAGCATGTGTTTCCCAAGGATGTTGTAAGGATTAATTGAAATATCCATTTAAATTGCTTAGCATGATACCTGCTATGTAGAAAGTGCTTAATAGCCTTAACAATATATATCATTAAGAAATTTCCTTGGAATGGGAATTTCAAACCACTTTGTCAAATATACTTACTTCCTCACTTACTTTTATGGTTTGGTAGCTTTTTCTTTACACATTTAGGAGGTGGGGAAGCACAAAGATATAGCACTTTCTTTTTTTTTTCCTTTGAGACAGAGTCTCGCCCTGCCACCCAGGCTGGAGTGCAGTGGTGCGATCTCGGCTTACTGCAACCTCTGCCTCCCAGGTTCAAGCTATTTTCCTGCTTCAGCTTCCTGAGTAGCTGGGACTACAGGTGCACGCCACCACGCCTGGCTAATTTTTGTATTTTTAGTAGAGATGGGGTTTCACCATGTTGACCGGGATGGTCTCGATCTCCTGACCTTGTGGTCCACCCGCCTTGGCCTCCCAAATGCTAGGATTACCGGCATGAGCCACTGCACCTGGCCAGATATAGCACTTTCTAAAAGGTCTATAAATCTTTCTAAAGATTAATATTGAGTGTGATCAATGTGTTTTAGGGAATCCAGATACTGCACACCACTTTGCAAATGTTTAGATTTTAGCAGAACAACAAATGGACTTTGCAAAGACTCTGTCTTTTAATTATTAAACCTCTATTTATTAAAAAGAAATTAGGCCAGGCACAGTGGCTCACGCCTGTAATCCCAGAACTTTGGGAGGCCGAGGTGGGTGATCACCTGAGGTCAGGAGTTCAAGACCAGCCTGGCCAACATGGTGAGACCACAGCTCTACTACAAATACAAAAATTAGTCAGGCGTGGTGGCAGGCACCTGCAATCTCAGCTACTTGGGAGGCTGAATGAATTTACAGATACTCAGGAAGGCACACATTATATAAGTTAAAATTCAGTTCAACTATGAGTGACAGAAAACCCTAATGAGCAGTAGCTTAAACATACAATGTTTACTCCCTCAAACAAAATGTTTGCCTGATATGTAGCTGGTGTGAGGCTCCATGGTGTCAGGGTCCCAGGTTTCTTTTATCTATGGCTTTGCCATCTTTATCACATGAACCATAATGACTGCTTGAGCTTCTTATGGTCTAAAATGGTTTCTTGAGTTTCCTATCCCCATCCAGTCAGAAAAAAAAAAAAAAAAAAAAGGAATGGCTGATGAAGCGCTTGCTTTTATTTTAAGAACACTTCCTGCAAGTTGCACATACCAATTCTGTTTGCATTCTTTTGGCCACAACTTACCTACTTGGCCATGCCTAGCTTCAAGAGAAGAGAAATGTAGTCATTATTTTGAGTAGTTATATGTCCAGATGGAAATCAGGGGAGCTATCACACACACACACACAAAAGCACAAAACAGATATTGGGGACAACTCATCTTCTTTGCCTCATACACTGAAATTAAGCCAGATTGGTCTTGTTTGTTTTTGAAAGAAAGTAACACTGTTAATAAGAGAGACCTTGGTATTGTCTAATCAAACTTCTCTCTTTTCGTGGATGAGACTCATGTTGTCTGAGTTCAAGTTCAGGTATCATCTACTCCTTGAGCTTGTATGCGTGATACTACACACTACAACCTAGCACAGAGAGGATGAGAAGACAAGAAATGAGAACTTGTGTTACTTAGTATTTATTTATAATAGTAGTTTTAAAAATGCTGTCTTGACACAGTTTTGAGGACCTGGAAATAACATTTTAAAGTAAAAATTTTAAAGTTTAAAGAAGAGCTTTGCCACTTAAATGGGGGAGCTTTGTCTGGAAAATACATTGAGTTGAAACACTTCATCCTTGGAAGGATTATACACGATGAACAATTGCAAGTAAATGTGTGCTTTAGAGCGATGTGAACGGGCAGTTAGTCAGGTGCCCTCATTTAAGAGGCCAAAATCCTGACTCAGAGGAGGTGTCCTTTGCCCAGAGCTTCTTAGCTAATCTGACCAAATGTTGGGAAATATATCTCACCTAACCCACTATTCCTTAATTATG
This sequence comes from Hylobates moloch, assembly GCF_009828535.3. Taxonomy (NCBI): domain Eukaryota; kingdom Metazoa; phylum Chordata; class Mammalia; order Primates; family Hylobatidae; genus Hylobates; species Hylobates moloch. The sequence continues at coordinate 40,664,267 of NW_026652282.1, forward strand.
GATTTTGTGAAAAACAATAGAACATGTTAAGGAGTAATTCATATTAGTTTGATTTATTACAATTTTTTAGCTTTAAATTACAGTTTTCTTATAATTATGAAATGTTTTAGAATCCTTTGAATCTAAGTATTTACTTGTTTCCTAAATAAAACATTTGTACAACATTTGATGTTTTACTTATGAAATATCTTCCTCCCCCAAGAAAATTAAAACTTTTTCTCTCTATTTAAAAGCTAAGAAATGATGTTTTAAAGGAAAAATGAAATTATTTTCTGTTAGCTTCTTTTTAAGGTAAAATAGCTTTTTTACTCTGATATTGTGGTAATGGACAGAAAATTACATACAAAAATATTCTGGGAGAGCGTTCTCCTAGTTGGTTTTAAATCATTGTGCTACCTGAGAGGTTTTTAGATTTTATAGGAGCTATTTTGTCCACCAGTATTAATGTGACACAGTGTAGTTATGAAAATATATTGAAGGACAAAAAGTGGACACAAAGTGATTTTTGTAACCTGGGCAGTTAATGAATGTGCCAACGTTTTCTAGGAAGGGACAGCAAGAATATTCTGCCCTGTAGTTAAAATACTGGCTGGCTTTTAATGTCTTCATGCTTAATCGTGATCACTTTCTTGCACTGTGATGTTTTTACGTGAATATGTTAAAATGGAAGTCTACCATACTACTTTATAAAATGTTTTCTGTATGCCAATAAACTGAAAATATGGATCAACAACAACAACAAAAAATGCGTCTTGACACAGTTTTGAGGCCCTATGTAGGGTTTAGTCAGTTCTCACTGAGCAATCGGTTAAGCTCATATCCCTAACCACCTCCCTTATGAGACTCTCACCCTCCTGGCCACCATACACTTTTCCTAATTACTCTAAGGGCAGGTATCAGATAACCAGAGGCAGCTCCTATACCCTGGAGCCCACTGAAAGTGCTCAAATTAGTCAATCCTAAGCCTGCGTATCCTGCCTCATCCATTCCTTCCTGCAGAAACCACAATAAAGACACTTGTCCACAGTTCTTCCCTCTTCCTTTGCCTCATGACCAACCTTGGTGCTTCCCCTGAGTGGCCCTGTGTGGCATGTCGTGTTCTTCCCAGGGAACTGTCAGTATAAGAAACTGTAAAACTCCTTCTGGTTTCTCTCTGTTGATCTGCATCTGGCCTCACCAGGTAACATAACTAAAACAGTATTAAATTATACTGAGTTGGAAGAATAACAATTTGTATTTAATATAAATGCTCTTCCAGCCATAATCTTTGAGGCACAAATGAAATAATGGATACAACTTTAAAGAATGACAATTCCTTGTAAATGTAGGGTATTATAGTTGACTCTTAAACATGAGTCTGAACTATATGGCTCAACTTATAAATGAATTTTTCTCAGTAAATATATTTGAAAATGTTTTAGAGATTTATGACAATTTGAAAAAAACTCGAAGATGAACCTTGTAGCCTAGAAATATCTAATATTTTCTAAAAGTTAGGTATGTCATGAATGCATAAAATGTGTGTAGACACTAGTCCATTTTATCATTTACTACCGTAAAGTGTACATGAATCTGTTATAAAAGTTAAAGTTTGTTAAAATTTACACACACAAACACTTAAAGACTGCACATGAGAGAAATGTAAACAAATGTAAAGATGCCGTATTAAATCATAATTGCATAAAATTAACTGTAGTACATACTTTACTACTGTAATCATTTCATAGCCACCTATTGTTGCTACTGTGGTGAGCTCAAGTGTTGTGTATTCACTTAAAACACCATTTGGTGCTAATCATCTCCACAGGAGCAGTTCGTCTCTCTAGTAAATTATATATGGCAGTAAAAAGTGATCTCTCACATTTCTTGTGTATTTTTCATCATGTTTAGTGCAATACTGTAAACTTTGAGTAACATCATGAGACCTATATGAAGTGCCACTAATGATGCTGGAAGTGCTCCCAAGAAGCATAGAAAAGTCACGACACTATGAGAAAAAGTTGATTTGCTTGATATCTACCATAGACTGAGATCTGCAGCTGCAGTTGCCCACCATTTCAAATGAATCCACTGTAAGGACCATTATATAAAAAGAAAAGAAAATTTGTGAAGCTGTCACTGCAGCTATACCAGCAGGCACAAAAACCTTGCACTTTTTGCGAAATAGCTTTTTATCTCATATTGAAAAACGCTGCTTTTATGTGTGTGCAGGATTGCTACAAGAAAGGCATACCTATAGACTTTGAGATTAAATTTAATTTAAGATTTGAGAAAAAGCAAAGTCATTATATGACAGTTTAAAGCAAAATGAAGGTGAAAGATCTAAAACTGGAGAATTTAATGTCAGCAAAAGATGGTTTGATAATTTTAGAAAGAGGTTTGGCTTTAAAAATGTCAAGATAATAGGAGAAGCAGCTTCTGCCAACCAAGAGGCAGCAGATAAGCTGCCAGACACCATTAAGAAAATTGTTAAAGAGAAAGGATATCTCCCTGAACAGGTTTTTAACGCAGACAAAAGAGCCATATTCTATTTTTTAAAAGTGCCACAAAGGACATTTATTTTGCAAATGCAGTTGGGTTTATGATCAGGACTTCCCTTGTCTATAAAGCTGCTAACCTCTGAGCCTTGAAAGGAAAGGTAAACACCAGTTGCCAGTATTTCGGCTGTACAACAAGAAAGCCTGGACAATGAGAACACTTTTTCTGGACTGGTTCCATCTATGCTTCATCTTTGAAGTCAGCAAGTATCTTGCCATTAAGCGATTGCCTTTTAAAGTTCTTTTGATATTGGACAATGCTCCTGGCCACTCAAAACCACATGAGTTCAACACTTAAGGTGTCTAAGTGGTCTGCTTGCCTGAAAACACAATGTTTCCAATTCAGCCTCTAGATCAGAGGTTATAAGGGTCTTTAAGCCTCATTACACATGGTTCTCTATGGAAAGGACTGTCAATGCTATGGAAGAGAACATCAATAGAGGTAGCATCTTGAAAAGCTGGAAGGATTACACCATTGAAGATAACGTTGTTATAGAAAAAGCTGTCAAAGCCATCAAGCCCAACTAAATTCCTGCTGAAGGAAACTGTTTTCAGATGTTGTGCATGACTTCACAGAATTTATGACAGAGTCAGTCAAGGAAATCATAAAAGAAATTGTGAATATGACAAAAAATGGTGGTGGATGAAGAATTTCAAGATACAGATCTTGTAGAAATTCAAGAGCTAATAGACACCACACCAAAGGAATTAACAGAAGACAACTTGATGGAGATGAGTGCTTCTGAATCGGTGCCAGATGATGAAAAAGAAGATGTAGAAGAAGCTGTGCCAGAAAACAAATTTACATTGGACAATCTGATGGAAGCATCCCAATTTTTCAAGACTTATTTTGACTTCTTTTACAACATGGGCCCTTCTATAATATGGGCACTGAAATGAAAGCAAACAGTGGGAGAAGGATTGGTATCATATAGAAACATTTTTATAGAAATGAAAAAGCAAAAAAGTCCCATTGCAATGTATTTCCATAAAGCTACACCAATCATGCCTGCCTTTCTTTTCTTCCCTTTCTCCTCCTCCACCTCTTCCACCTTTGCCACTCTGAAACAGTAAGACTAACCCCTCGTCTTCCTCTTCTTCCTCAGCCTACTCAACATGAAGACAACAAAGATGAAGACCTTCCTAATGATCCACTTCCACTTAATGACCAGCAAATAGATTTGCCTATCTTATAATTTTCTTAATAACATTTTCTTTTCTCTAGCTTTCTTTATTATAAATGTAGAGTATGCAGTACATATGATATACAAAATATGTGTTAATCAACTGTTTATGTTATCTGTAAGGCTTCCAGTCAATAGTAGGCTATTAGTAGTTATGTTTTGGGGGGAAGTAATAAGTTATACCTGATTTTTTGACTGGATAAGCTATCAGTACCCCTAACTCCCACATTGTTCTAAGGTTAACACTGCCATGATATTACCTTCCTAGATATATTGCTGATCTGTTTCAGACCTTTATCATATATTATTTAGACAACTAAAATACAATTAATTCAGTTATTGATTAGCTTTACAAATATCAATTGAGTTCTCTACTATATGCCAAACTCTTTACTAGTTACTGAAGCACTTTATTAGAATAAGACATGTTTTTCTTGCCTTTAAGAATCTTACATTTGAATTAGAGTTACATATGCAAGTAATTAATTACAATGTAATGTTATAGATGGATAATAAAAAATAATTATGAAAGCAGAGGAAGGACACTCCTTGGTTATCTGGGGGAAGAAGAACTTCACAGAAGCTGATATTTGAAGTGTTTTGAAGGACAAATTGGAGACAGAAAACGACTGATAAACTTAAAATTCCAGATAAAATGTGGCAAACATCCCTTTAAATAGATATTTGAGACCATAAGAAAACAAAGGAGTTATACAGAATTCAAAAAATAAAGAAGTTCTATTTCTGGAATGGCAACATAAGAGGTTCCATGGACACATTCAACAGTGAAACTGATGAAAATTACTTTAAAATAACCATTTAAAGTCAGTGGAAATTGTCCTAAGGGTATACAGCAAATGAGGAAACATTTATTCAGGAAAATATACCAAAACTTGGTAAGAACAGGAGGGGTCTGTGGTATTTGATCTATAAGCCTACTTTCACCCTTCCTGCTTCTGCTCAGAGTGGCAGAAACTCTGGGCAGATGTGGCTAGGTAGATGGGGTTCCCTCTCCCCTCAGCTTCCAATCTAGTGCTATGGTACATCTTTCCAAGAGGGATGAATGTCAGCATTTCTCATCTTGAACCCCAGCTACCTGTTGCACAGGCTAAGTTCTGGATGGGAGCAGCAAAGAGAAGTGTCTCCCTTCTTTTGCCCAGCCAACATTCTTTAAGAGGAATTAGACTTCATCAAAATAATTCAGCCAGTCACTAAACAAATAAACAAACAAGTGACAGTAACATGCCCAGAGAGGCCATGCAGTACGGAGAGAGAGCCTGTGCACTTGGGTGGGGAGAGTACAGCAATTGGAGGAATTTACACTGAACTCAGTGCTGCCCTGTCATAGTGGAGAACAAAGCCATGCTGGGCTCAGCCAGTGCCTGCATGCTGAGGGGAGCACTTGCACTAGGCCTAGCCAGAGGGGAACTTGAGTTTCTTGGCCACAGGGGTGCTTGCATCACCACACCCCCAATTCTAGGTGGCTCAGCACATGGAGAGAGACTGTTTGTTTGAGAGTGCGAGAAAAGAACAAGAGTCTCCGCCTGGTAATCCAGAGAATTCTTCCGGATCTTATCCAAGACCACCAAGGCAGTAACTTGTATGAGTCTGTAAAAACTACAGCATTACTGGGATTGGGGCCTAAGTCCCTTGGAATACCTGGAAAGCCTTCTCAATAATGACAGGAACAAACAAGCCCAAAATGTGAAGACTACAATGAAGACCTAATTCTTCAATGGCCAGACACAGATGAGCATCTACCAGCATCAAGACCATCCAGGAAAACAAGATTTCACCAAATGAACTAAATAAGGCACTAAGGACCAATGATATGTGGAGAAACATAGATATGTGACCTTTCAGACAGAATTCAAAATAGCTGTTTTGAAGAAACTCAAAGAAATTCAAGATAACACAGAGAAGGAATTCAGAATTCTATCCTATACAATTAACAAAGAGGTAGAAATAATTAAAAAGAATCAAGCAGAAAATCTAGAGCTGAAAAATGCAATTGACATACTGAGGAATGCATCACAGTTGCTAAGTAGTAGAATTGATCAAGCAGAAGAAAGGATTAGTGAGCTTGAAGACAGGTTATTTGAAAATACACAGTCAGAAGAGACAAAAGAAAAGGAATAAAAAAGAATGAAGCATACCTACAGGATCTAGAAAATAGCCTCAAAAGGGCAAATCTAAGAGTTATTGGCCTTAGGAGGTAGAGAAAGGGATAGGGGTAGAAAGTTTATTCAAAGGGATAATAACAGAGAACTTCCCAAATCTAGAGAAAAATATCAATATATAAGAGGAAGAAGCTTATAGAACACCAAGCAGATTTAACCCAAAGAAAACTACCTCAAGGCATTTAATAATCAAATTCCCAAAGGTCAAGGATAAAGAAAGGATCCTAAAAGCAGCAAGAGAAAAGAAATAAATAACATACAATGGAGATCCAATGGCAGCAGACTTTTCAGTGAAAACCTTACAGGCCAAGAGAGAGTGGCATGGCACATTTAAAGTGCTGAAGGAAAAAAACTTTTAACCTAGAATAGTATATTCAGTAAAAATATTCTTTAAACATGGAGGAGAAATACTTTCCCAGTAGCATACTGAATGGGGGAAAACTGAAAACCTTTCCTCTAAGATATGGAACATGACAAGGATGCCTGCTTGGCATCCAAATTTGAAAGGAAGCACTCAAATTATCCTTGTTTGCAGATGGCATGATCTTACATTTGGAAAAACCTAAAGACCCCACCAAAAAAACTGTTAGAACTGATAAACAAATTCAGTAAAGTTGCAAGCTACAAAATCAGCATACAAAAATTAGTAGTATTTCTATATACCAATAGTGAACAATCTGAACAAGAAATCAAAAAAAAAAATCCATTTACAATAGCCACAAATAAAATTAAATACCTAGGAATTAACCAAAGAAGTGAAAGTATCTATAATTAAACCTATAAAACACTGATGAAAGAAATTGAAGAAGACACAAGAAAATGGAAAGATTATTCCATGTTCATAGATTGGAAAAATCAATATTGTTAAAAGGTCCATACTACCCAAAGCAATGTACAGATTCAATGCAATCCCTATCAAAATAACAATGTCATTCTTCACAGAAATAGAAAAAAAATCTAAAATGTATATGGAACTACAAAATACCCACAATAGCCAAAGCTATTTGAGCAAAAAGAACAAAACTGGAAGAATCACATTACCTGACTTCAAATTATACTACAGAGCTGTAGCAAGCAAAACAACATGGTACTGACATAAAAACAGACACATAGACATTTGGAACAGAACAGAGATCCCAGAAAAAAATCCACACACCTACAGTGAACTCATTTTTTACAAAAGTGCCAAGAACATAAATTGGGCGCCTCAAATTGTGAAACTCCTACAAGAAAACACTAAGGAAAATCTCCAGGATATTAGTCTGATAAAATATGTCTTGAGTAATACCAGACAAGCACAGACAACCAAAACAAAAATGGACAAATAGGATCACATCAAGTTTAAAAGCTTCTGCATAGCAAAGGAAACGATCAGCAAAATGAAGAGAAAACTGACACAATGGGAGAAAATATTTGCCAACTACTCATCTGACAAGGAATTAGTAACCTGAATAATATAAGGAGTCCAAACAGCTCTACAGGAAAAAGTCTAATAATTCAATTGAATAATGGGCAAAAGATTTGAATAGACATTTCTCAAAGGAAGACACACAAATGACAAACAAGCAAATGAAAAGGTGCTCAACATCACTGATTATCAGAGAAATGCAAATCAAAACTACAATGAGATATACAATGAATATAAGCTTATATTCAAAAGACAGGCAATAACAAATGCTGGTGAGAATGTGGAGAAAAGGGAACCCTCATACACTGTTGGTGGGAATGTAAATTAGTACAACCAGTATGGAGAAGAGTTTGCAGGTTTCTCAAAAAGTAGAAATAGAGCTACCATATGATCCAGAAATCCCATTGCTGGGTATATATCCAAAAGAAAGGAAATCTGTATATTGAAGAGATATCTGCACTCCCATGTTTGTTGCAGCTCTGTTCACAATAGCCAAGATTTGGAAGCAACCTAAGTGTCCATCAACAGGTGAATGGACAAAGGAAACGTCGTATCTATAAACAATGGAGTACTATCCAGCCATAAAAAAAAATGAGATCCTGTCATTTGCAACAACATGAATGGAAGTGAGGGTCATCATGTTACGTAAAATAAGCCAGGCACAGAAACACAAACATCACATGTTCTCACTTATTTGTGGGATCTAAAGATCAAAACGATTGAACTCATGGAGATAAGAGAATGTAAGGATGGTTACCAGAGGCTGGGAAGAGTAGTTGGGGCGGGGTAAAGGGTAGGTGGGGATGGTTAATGGGTAAAAAAAATAGTTAGAAAGACATAGAGAATAAGGATATGGACATAGAGAGTAGAAGGATGGTTACTAGAGGTGGGGAAGGTAGTTGGGTGGGGGGAATGAGGGGGAGGTGGGGATAGTTCATGAATACCAAAAAAATAGAAAGAATGAGTAAGACTTACTATTTGATAGCACAACAGGGTCATTATAGTCAATTATAATTTAATTGTACATTTAAAATAACTAAAAGTATAATTGGATTATTTGTAACACAAAGGATAAATGCTTGAGGGGATGGATACCCCATTTCCATTGATATGATTATTATGCATTTCCTGCCTGTATCAAAATACCTCATGTACCCCATAAATATATACAGTTAAATATATACACTGTATACCCACGAAAATTAAAAATAAAAAAAATTGGAAAAAAGAACAAAGGTGATTGATGAAGAAGTACATAAAATTACGATTTTATGAAAATGTAAAAAATTCAGTTAAATATGTGTTTTCAATTCTGTGATGTTAGGTATGATGTGATTAACATTTTCTCAAAGAAGAACACAATTGTGTGTTTGTTCTGGCATCATGTGGACCCAATGAGTGTTAATCTGACTCAATCATGCAGTCCCCAGCATAATATTCTCCATACATCAAGACCTTTAAAAGACCTTCTTGACAGTGATAACACTCATCTTCTAAGAAAGAAAAATAAATTCAAATGCCAGCTGCAGGTCTCATTCATGAGTTTTGAGTATGTTTTTTCCCTGAGCTGAACTTGATGAACTCTTGGCCTCTTAACCAACATCTGCAAGAAACTCAATAATGCCAAATGTATTCTAGGTTTTATGTATAATTTTATGGGCCACAGAGAAAAATCAGGTTGAAAAGTTGATTCTTTACAGCATTTCATGTGAATACTTCCAATAGAACCATCTCACCTCTAAGTCTCTTCTTTGAGCTTCCAGCCACTGGCTCTGTCTCCTTACACAAACTGTGCTTCAAACAGTGCTCAGTTAGCTTCTTATCCTTGGTCCTCTTTTTTTATAGAGTAGATTCTTTCTCCGTTGAGGACTCTGGGCCTTGGAGACTCAGCCTTCCCTCTCTGGGTCCTTATCCAAGTATCTTCTCAACAAAGCTGGTTTCTGCCTACAAAGAAATTTTTCTTCTAGACACTAACATCAATTTTTCTACTTTTAGGCATTTGCAAGGAAAGATCCCTTGCCTGTTGGAGGCTGGGATGTGGGAATCAGCTTTCTTGGCTCTAGGTCTTGATTATGTATGTACAAATCCTTGGACACTTGTCTCCTGGAATTGTGCCCCTCATTTCCCATAAAGCATTTGCAGCAGACTTTTCAGGCTACTTTCCAGGCACCAAGATCATTAACTGATACCAAAGTTGTGCTGGACCCAGGCCCCTAATTTCATCAGAAACCGATCTACTCAGAAGGCCGGCTTTCTTATTCCATACAAACTCTATTGGAAAAATCTACTTAATTAGAAGGAAAAAATTGGAAAGTGGTTAACATTGTGCAAGTACAATTTTCTCAGATGATTAGACACTTTTTCTTTTGAAATGAATAAATAAAAGGGAGAGAGGGGCAGAATAATAATGGTACAGGTTTTACTTTTTAAAGTTTGAATAAAATTAGCATAATTTCCCTTTATTAAGCTACAGTACATAGAAAGCACATTATAGACACTGTAGGTGGAAATGTGGGTGGATACATAGGAGGGGAAATGAGAGAGCATTGAAAATACAGCTGAAATAATGAGCATGTAAGATGAAGAATGGCAGAAAGGATCAGGCTGGAAGATGTAAGGATCCCTGCTTTGATCACAGACAAAAGGGATGGTGCACAGAAAATAAGAGGGAACCATTCAACTAAGCTGGGAGACTGGGGCAGCCTGGGCTAATGGAGCTGGGCATAGATAGCAAGAGAACAGGGAATGCTTCACCATTGACTTGGGGTTAAAAATTATACCTTGTGCTTAAAGGGGAGAAAAACACAATAATATCATTCATAAAAATACCTAGTTTTATCCACACTAACCTTGATGGAAATAGAAGCTACACAACTCAGCTACACAACTTTGTACTGCAGCAAGCTTGTTGGAATATGGATCATTGGGTTTGCTGTTTATTCTGTCCATCCTGCTCAAGTATGGACAATGCAGTCCTTCTACACACAACCTTCCTGTCTCATTCATTTTACACATAAGGAAATGCAAGCTCAATGAAGGTAGGCAAACAGAGTCATTTTAAAAATCTTAGGTCCTTGGGAGGCGGGCAAGTAAATCTCCATATGTGATTTCTATGGAAAGTGCTCTGCTTCTTGATATATGGCAAAGAATGAATCAAGAAATTGACAGTATTGAAGCAATTGATTTAAATTTTCAAAGGATGTTGACAGATTAGTGGATAAATCTGAATTTGGGATTTCCTAGCCTGACCTGTGCCAGGCATACTATTTAGATGGTACCATAGTTTCAGCTACAAATCTGGAAATCCCAGTGAATTATCGGTATCTTTTCTCTCCCGAAGGACTAGGCAGTTAGATGGCAAATTCTCAGCCCCAAACTTAGTCCTGGGATGTCACCTTTTCAGCTTGCGCTCTCTGCACCTTCCAGGCAGTAGTTCCACTCAATAACCTCTCTCCTAACTCGGAATCTCCTTCTCACTCTTGCCCCAGATTTTTTTGTTTCCCACCCACACCTCCTTTACCTCACCCCAAACTCCCTACTATCTTCTTTTCATCATGGGTGCCCTTGATGGCTATTAAGAGGAGCTTTGATTCACCAGTAAATACGGAACCCAAATTTTCATCAGTGGAAATTGGATCTCCCTTACTCAAGGGCAAGGAGCATTCTTCTCCAGCAACATAATTAATTGGTAGGTCTCCCCTAGAGACTTTTCTCCTGGAGAAGATAGACTTTCTGTATATATTAGGACCAATAGCTCTGTCTAATGCACTCAAGAAAAAGAAAGGGAAATTTTTCCTTAGAATAAAGTGAATCCCTGCATCCTGTTAAAAGGTTTACTTCCCATGATGAGTAACGTGTCCTTAGTATACATCTATCTTAGTCTGTTTGGGCTGCTATAACAAAATACTTTAAACTGGGGAATTTATAAGCAACAGAGATTCATGCTCACAGATCTAGAGACTGGGAAATCTAAGATCAAGGCACAATCTGATCCAGTGTCTGGCACTGGCCTGCCCCTCACAGATGGCACCCTGTATGTGTCCTCGCATGGCAGAAGGGCAGTCTCCTTTAGGCCCCTTTTATAAGAACACCAATCCTATTCACAAAGGATCTGCTCTTATGACCTAATCACCTCCCAAGCCCCCACCTTCTAATACTATTTATTAGGGATTAGGTATCAGCATATAAGCTTGGGGGGATCTAAACACTTAGACTATGGCAACATCTTAGAACTTGCTATACCAAACAGCTGTATACAGATTGCCCCCTCATCAGCCTCTCTGGAGGAGTTCTGGCTATGCTTAAAATGATTTACCTAATACTGTGCTGCTCTCAACCATCTTATCTAATGAAGCACTCCATTTATTCTTTATATAATGTATTATTTGTTTCCTTCATAGGACTTATTTCTCTTGAAATTATAGTATGTATTTGTTTATTTTCTTGTATTTAAGTTTCATTTTAGCTCTGTCGGGGCAGTGACTATGATTCTTATGATTTTTGTGTCATTCCCAATAACTAAATGTTTCTGGCAGAGTTAACGCATAAATACGTGTTGATTGATTAGGTAAGTAACCTAGTATGAGCTAGGAGATCAGGATTCTGCCGTTCATGGGTAGCTCTCCAGAAAAACGGCTTATGTCTACATGTGGCCCAGAAGCATCAAAAGCCACCTGGATTCAGGATGCTGACTCTGCCATGAGGTTGTCTTGGCTTTGGTCAGGAAATTTGCCCCATCCCACCCATGGTGGACTAAATCGTTGAGTCCAGTTCTTTACCCTTCCTATCTTCACCCTTTCTGTGGCCTTTCAGTTTTAGTCATGTCTTGCTTTAGCCAGTGTGGCTAGATGTGATGCTGGGTCAATTCTGAGCCTAGGACTTCAGAGGCTTTGCATATTTCTGCCAAGAGGTGAGCTGTTTTTGAAAAAGCTGAGCTGCCGGGTAGTTAATTAAGACAATGAGACAAAATGAAAGTAACAGTCAAGCATTTAATCACTTATTGTGATAGTGTAAGCAAGAAACTAAACAAGAATAAGTGCTGGTTCCTGCAATGTTCCATTTTTGCCTGTGAAACAGCACCAGGTGAGGGTCAGATGTATCAGTGCAGATAGTAGGAATTGTCTGTCTCACCCCTGAGGGATTACGAAACAAAAGGCTCCTGCCATTTTATGGACCTGGGGTTGGTGATAGGAAGAGAAGTAAAGGCTAAGAGTGGGAAAGTACTGAATATTGAGTCAAAGTAGAGAAAAATGTCTTCAAGTCACCCTGATCAGGTGGTGTCAGCAGAAGTGCTAGAGAGAAGCCTTGGCCAAGGACCTCCAATAAAGAAGTCTCTGAATGGAGGTACCTGGCCTAGGAATTCAGATATGCATAGAAGCATGGCAAGCTGGAGGGTCTGAGTCCTTGACTACAACTTTCTTCAGAGATTGCAATTCACAGCTGATATGGTTTGGCTTTGTGTCCCCACCCAAATCACATCTCAAATTATAATCCAAATATGTCAAGGGAGGGACCTGGTTGGAGGTGATTGGATCATGGAGGCAGTTTCCCCCATGTTGTTCTCGTATAGTGAGGAAGTTCTCATGATATCTGATGGTTTTAAAGGTGGTAGTTTCCCCAGTACACTCTATCTCTCTTTCGCTGCCTCGTGAAGAAGATGCCTGCTTCCCCTTCACCTTCCACCATGACTGTAACTTCCTGAGGCCTCTTCAGCCATGCGGAATTGTGAGTCAATTAAACTGCTTTCCTTAATAAATTACCCAATAAATTGGGTAGTATCTTTATAGCAGTGTGAGAACAGACTTATACAAAGAATTGGTACTGGGAGTGGGGCACTGCTGTAAAGTTAACCTGAAAATGTGGAAGTGACTTTGGAACTGGGTAGCAGGGAGAGCTGGCTCTTTTAGAACACTGAGTTTGGAGTGTTTGTTATACAACATTATTATGGCATAGCTGATAGATACACCACCCTTTTTCCAGTCACCATAAAAATTGGCCCCTACCACAGGTCCTTACTCCAATAAAAATTACCAGGCATGCGAAGGAACAGAAAAATTCTACTCATAATGAGAAGAAATATCAATCAACCAAAAGAAGCCCAGAAATGATACAGATTAATAAACAAAGACATTTTAACTTGTTATGATAACTGTACTTCATATGTTCAAGAAATTAGATGACAAATTGAGCATGTTAAGTAGATAATAGAGGATATAATAAAGACATAAATTAAACTTCTAGAGATAAAAAAACTGTCATGTATGAGACAAAAAGGCATGGCATAGAATTATGGCAGATTAGACATTGCAGAAGAAAATATTGTGAACTTGAAAAAATAGCAATAGAAAATATCCAAGAATATGAGGAAAAATGAGTAGAGATTAGTGAGTTGTACAACAACTTCTAGCAGCCTAATATAGGTGTAATTGAAGTCCTCAAAATATAAGATTTATGGGTAGGGAAGAGAAAAAAGTATTGAAGAAATAATAGCAGAAAACTTTCTAAATATGATTAAAATTATAAATCCACTTATTAAAGATCAACAAATTCTTATCACAAGTAAGAAGAACAAAGCCTACATTAAAAAAACATCATAATCAAATTGCTCAAAATAAGTGATTAAAAAATCTGAAAAGTAGAGAAAAAACACATTAGGTAAAAAGAAACACAAATAAGGATGTCAGCAGTTTGCTATTCAGAAATAATGCAAACAATAAGACAGTAGGACAACATATTTACAGTATTAACATAAAACAATGGTCAACAAAGAATTCTTTCCCAGTGAAAACATATTTTAAAAAACAAATACAAAATAAAGGCATTTCTAGACACTTAAAAGCTGGAAGTATTAATCACTAACAGGCCTGCACTCTAAAAAATGTTAAAGAACTTTATCCAAGAAGAATAAAAATGATGCAGTATGAAAATCCGGATCTGTACAAGGTAATAAAGAGCATCTAAACTGATAACTTACATGGATAATTATTTAAAATAAACTCTCATTATTTAAATCCCTTCAAGAGGTAATTGTCTAAAGTAGGACTTAGAAAACCTTTTCTGTTAAGGGCCAGACTAAAAATATTATGATTTATAGGTCATATGGGCTCTGTCATTGTGTTAGGCCGTTCTTGCACTTCTATAAAGAAATGCCTGAGACTGGGTAATTTATAAACAAAAGAGGTTTAATTGGCTTATGCTTCTGTAGACTTTACAGGAAGCATGGTTCTGGCATCTGCTCAGCTTCTCATGAAACCTCATGGAGCCTTTAATCATGGTGGAAGGCAGAGCAGGAGCAGGCACTTCACATGATGAAAGCATGAGCAAACAATGGAGAGAGTAGCGGAGAGGTGCCACACAATTTTAAATGACCAAATCTCACAAGAACTTATGCACCATCGTAAGAACAGCTCCAAGCTATGAGGGATATGCCCTCAGGATCTAAACACCTCCCACCAGGCCCCACCTCTAGCATTGGGGACTACAATTCAACATGAGATTTGAACAGGGACAAATATCTAACTATATCATTCCACCTCTGGCCCCTCCCAAATCTCATGGTTTTCTCACATTGCAAAATACAACCATGCCTTCCAAGGTACAATGGAGGTATAGACATTGGGTAAACATTCCCATTTGAAAAGGGAGAAATCAGCTAAATGAAAGGGGCTACAGGCCCTTTTCTGAAATCCCTTCAAGTCTTTGCTGCCCAGGGTAGCCTCAGGACACAGCTCCCCACATCCCAGCTGCTCCAGCTCCAGCCATGGCTTAAAGGGGCCCAGGTACAGCTTGGGCTGCAACTCCAGAGGGTGCAAGCTCTAAGCCTTGGTGGCTTACATGTGGCGTTAAGCCTATAAGGGTGCAAAATGCAAGAGTGAATTCATGGAAGTTTTTTCCTAGACTTCAGAAGATGTATGAGAAAGCCTGGGTGCCCATGCAGAACTCTGCTGCATAGGTGTAGCCCTCAAAGAGAACCTCTACTAGGACAGTGCCAAGGGAGAAATGTGGGGCTGGAGCCCTTATACAGAGACCCAACAAGGCACTGCCTAGTGGACCTGTGAGAAGGTGGCCATCATCCTCCAGACCCCAGAATGGCAGATCCACCAGCAGCTTGCACCCTGCACCTGGAAAAGACATAGACACTCAATACCAACCTGTGAGAGCAGTCCCCTGAGGGCTGAACCCTGCAAAACCACAGGGACAGAGCTGCCCAAGGCCTTGAGAGTTTGTTGCAGCAGTATGCCCTGGATGTGGGACACAGAGTCAAGGGAGGTTATTTTGGAGCTTTCAGATTTAATGACTGCACTTTGGGGTTCCAAACTTGCATGAAATTCAGCAGGGCAGTCATTAAAGGGGCCTGTAGCACCTTTCATTTAGCTGATTTCTCCCTTTTGGGATGGGAACGCTTACCCAATGTCTATACCTCCATTGCGTCTTGGAAGTAACTAACTTGTTTTTGATTTTACAGGCTCATAGATGGAAGGGACTTGCCTTGTCTCTGATGAGACTTTGGGTTTTGGACTTTTGAGTTAATGCTGGAATGAGTTAAGACTTTGGGGGACTACTGGGAAGGCATGGTTTTATTTTGCAATGTGAAAAGGCCATGGAATTTGGGAGGGTCCAGGGGCCTATGAAACCATTCAGTCCTCCTGAGCCTCTGGGCCTGTGATGGGAGGGGTTGATGTGATGGTCTCTGAAATGTCTTCAAGACCTTTTTCTCATTACCTTGGACATTAGCACTTGTCTCCCTTTTGATTATGCAAATATCTCTAGCAAGTGAATGTTCCACAGACTGCTTGAATTCCTCTCCCAAACAAGCTTTTTGTTTGCCACATGCCTTGGCCGCAGATTTTCCAAACTTTTATGCTTTACTTCCTGTATAAATATAAATTCTAACATTAAATGATTTCTTTGCTCTCATATGTGAGAATGGGTTGTTAGAAGCAGCCAGGCCATATCTTGAACAAACACTTTGCTGCTTAGAAATTTCCTCTGCCAGATATGCTAGGTTCTAACTCTTTAGTTCAAACTTCCACAGATCCCTAGAACATAAACACAATGCAGCCAAGTTCTTTGCTAGGACATAACATGTGTCACCTTTGCTCCAGTTCCCAATAAGTTTCTCATTTCCATCTGAGACCTCAGCAGCCTGGACTTTACTGTGTATATCACTATCCGCATTTTGGTCACAACCATTTAACAAGTCTCTAAGAAGTTCCAAACTGACTGGTGCAGTGGCTCACGCCTGTAATCCCAGCACTTTGGGAAGCCAAGGCGGGCAGATCATGAGGTCAAGAGATTGAGCATCCTGGCCAACATGGTGAAACCCTGTCTTTACTAAAAATACAAAAATTAGCTGGGCATGGTGGCATGCACTTGTAGTCCCAGTCACTCAGGAGGCTGAGGCAGGAGAATCGCTTGAACAGGGGAGCTGGAGGTTGCAGTGAGCCAAGATTGCACCACTGCACTCTAGCCTGGCAACAGAGCGAGACTCTATCTCAAAAAAAAAAAAAAAGCTCCAAATTTTCTCTCACCTTCATGTCTTCTTCTGAGCCCCCCAAATTCTTCCAACCTCTGCCTGTTACCCAGTTCCAAAGTTGCTTCCACATTTTCAGATATATTTACAGCAATGCACCACTCCTGGTACAAATTTTCTGTGTTAGGCTATTCATGCATTGCTAGAAATAAATACCTGAGACTGGATAATTTATTAAGAAAAGAGGTTTAGTTGGCTTACAGTTCTGCAGGCTGTACAGGAAGCATGACAGTGGCTTCTGCTTAGCTTCCAGAGAGGCCCCAGGAAGCTTTTAACTCATGGCAGAAAGTGAATTGGGAGTAGGTACTTCACGTGGCGAAATCAGGACTGGGGGCAGGCAAGGTGTCACACACTTTTAAATGACTAGATCTTGTGAGAACTCACTCACTATCACAAGAACAGCACCCAGCTATGAGGGATCTGCCCCCATGATCTAAACACCTCCCACCAGGCCCCACCTCAGCTGTAATTAGCATTGGGGATTACAATTCAACATGGGATTTTGACAGAAATAGATATCCAAACTATATCAATCACATTACTCAATTCTGCTGTTATTGCATGAAAGCAGCCATAAATAATATATAAATGAAAAGGTGTAACGGTTTTCCAATAAAATTTTATTTTGGCTGGGCATGGTGGCTCATACCTGTAATACCAGCAATTTGGGAGGCCAAAGCGGGTGGATCACTTGAGGTCAGGAGTTCGAGACCTGCCTGGCCAACATGGTGAAACCCCATCTCTACTAAAAATACAAAAATCAGCCAGGCATGATGGTGCATGCCTGTAATCCCAGCTACTTGGGTGGCTGAGGCAGGAGAATTGCTTGAATCCAGGAAGTGGAGGTTGCAGTGAGCTGAGATCATGCCACTGCACTCCAGCCTGGGCGACAGAGCAAGACTCAGTGTCAAAAAAATTTATTTACAAAACTAAGTAGTGATCTGAGTTTGCCTCATGGGCTATAATTTGTCAAATCTTGTTTCAAAGCAGAAGTAATATCAATATATTATAGGATTTATAACATATGTAAAAGTAAAATAGATGCCAAGAAGAGCATAAGGACTGGAGAGGAGAAATGGGAATATATGACGGTGCAGTTATACTGCATGTGAAGTGTTATAACTTCATGTGAAGATACGCTATAACATAAGGATGTTTGTTACAAACCTTAGAAGAGCCACTAAATAACACAACAAAGCATTACAGCCAATAATTCAAAAAATGAGATAATATGGAATAATAAAAATACCAAATCCAAAAGAAGGCAAAAAGGAGAAGTGAACAAAGAACAAATAGTATAAAACAAATAGCAAGATGTTGATTTGAATACAATCATATCAATAATCAAGTTAAATATAAATGTCCTAAATACTGTACCTAAAAATCATAAATTTTTCAGATTAGATTTTAAAAAGCAAAAATCAACTATATGCTGCCTACTAATAGGTTAAAAATAAAAGATGAAAAAATATATACTATGGTAACATTAATCAAAATAGAACTGGAGTGAATATATTAATATCACACAAAGTAAGACTTCAGAGCAAATAATATCACCAAGGATAAAGACAGTAATTTTATAATGATAGATAAGTCAATTCATCTATCAAGAGAACATAACAATTCTAAACATTTATTCACCTTCAGACAGAGCATCCAGATAGGAAAGAAAGAGGTAAACTATATTTGCAAACACTATAATCATTTATCAAGAAAATCATATGAAATAAAAAAACTAGAAGAACTAATAGGTGAGTTTAAGCAAAGTTATCAAATTTAAATTCAATATACAAAAATCAATTGTATTTCTATACACTAACAACAAAAATAAGAAATTGAAACTTAAAAACAATACTATTTATAGTAGAATAAAATATAGGAAATACCTAGGGATAAATCTGACAAAATATGTGCAAGATTTGTACACTGAAATGAACAAAACATTACTGAGGACAAGTAAAGAAGACAATAAATGAAAAGGTATACCATATTTAAAGTTTAGAAGACTCAATTTTGTTAAAATTCAGGTCTCCTCAATTAATCTATAGTTTCAAGAAAATCCCATTAAAAATTTCATCAGGCATTTTTGTAGAAATTGGAAAGCTAATTCTAAAATTAATATGAATTTATAAAGGATGAAAATAGCCAAAAAAAATTTGAAAGAGAAAAACGAAGTTGAAAGGTATACACTACTTTACTTCAAGACTTACTATAAAGGTACAGTAATCAATACAGTATAATATTGCTATAAAACTATATAAACAGATCAATGGAAAAAAGTACAGAGTTCAGAAATAGATCCATGTATATATACAACTGATTTTCTATGAAGGTGTGAAGGCAATACAGTGGACAAAAGATAGCCTTTTCAACAAATGGTACACATCTATTTGAAAAAGAAGAACTTTAATCCACACCTCAATTAACTCAAAGTGGACCATAGACCTAAATATACAACCTAAAGCTATAAAACTTCTAGAAAGAAATCACAATCCATCTTAATGACCTTGGGTTAGGCAAAGACATTTTAGATACAAATGTCTTTAATCACCAAAATCACCATCTAATAAATTTCATCTTTTTTTTTAAATAATAAATTTGGACTTCATAAGTAAAGGCTGCCACTCCACTTCCAAAGACAATACTAAGAGAATGAAAAGACAAACGAAAGACTAGGAGAAAATGTTATAAAATCACAACTTTTATCTGATTTTAATAACTTCTATATGGAATTTATTAAGAACTCCCAAACTCAGTTATAAGAAAATTAAATTCCCAATTAAAAATGGGCAACGAACTTCAACAACAAACAGGCAGGTGGTAAATAAGAAAATGAAAACATGCTCAGTACCTGTAGTCATTAGGAAAATGAAAATTTAAACCACAATGAGATCACTGTAATTTAAAAAAACAAACAACTGACCATTCCTAGCATTGTTAAGGTTGTGGAGTAACTGGGGCTTTCATACACTGTTAGTAGAAATGTGAAATTGTTCATCCACTTTCAAAAATGGTTAGTTTCTTTTTTTAATGAGCAGCTTTTAAAAAATGTACTTTTAAAAGAGCTTTCTTCAGATATAACTCACATGCTACATGATTCACCCATTTCAAGTATATACAATTCAATGTTTTTTAGTATATCCACAGATACATGTAATCATCACCACAGTCAATTTTAGAACATTTTCATCACTTCAAAAAGAAATGCTGTTCCCTTTAGGTATTATCCTCTACTCCCCTACTACCCCAACCTTAAGCAACCACAAATCTTTCTAGCTCTATAAATTCGCCTTTCTGTGCATGTTATATAAATGGACACATGTACACTGTCTTTTGTGATTGGCTTCTTTCACTTAACATAATGTTTCCAATGTTCATCCATCCTGTAGGATGTATCTGTACTTCATTCCTTTTCATTGCCAAATTATATTCCATTGTATTACTATAACATGTGACATTGTGTTCATTCATTTATCTGTTGATGGACATGTGGGTTGTTTCCTCCTTTTGGATACTATGAATAATGCTTGTTTACAAGTTTTCATGTGGACATATGTGTTCATTTCTTTGGGGTATATACTGAGGAGTGGAACTTCTGGGCATAATAAATATATGTTTAACTGCTTGAGGAACTACCAAACTATTTTTCAATGTGGCTGTACCTTTTTACATGCTCATGAGCAGTATATGAGGGATCCAGTTTTTCTACATCTTCACCAACCCTGGTTATCTTCTGACTTTTTTGAGATAGCTATATTAGAGGATGTGAGGTGGTATCTCATTGGGTTTTTCATAGATGCCCTTTATGAGGTTAGGGAAATTCTCTTCTATTCCTAGTTTGTTAAGTGTTTTTCTCCATCGTGAATAAGTGTTAGATTTTATCATATATTTTTCTGCTTCTATTGAGATGATCATTTGTTTTCTGTTATTCTCTTTATATATTACATTAATTGGTGTTTCTTTTTTTGGGGATTTTAAACCAACTTTGCATTCCTGGCATAAATCCCATTTGGTCTTGTTGTATAATCCTTTTTATGTATTGGCTAGATTTTGTTTAGTACTATTTTGTTGTGTATTTTTGCATATTCATAAAAGATATTGGCCTGTAGTTTGCTTGTGATGTAGTTATCTTGTTTTGGTATTAGATTAACACTAATATCCTAATAGAATGAGTTGGGAAGTGTTTCTTCCTCTTCTAAGTTCCAGTAGTTTCTTCTCTTAGCTTTTTAGCTCAATGCATTGTTATAATTATTATTTTACAGTTTTATATCTTTTTAAAAAGCTAAGAGAAGAAATTATATGTATATACACATGCCTTCTTGTTTATCATTTCTGGTTCTCTTCTTTTGTTCCTGTAATCGAAGTTACTATCTGGAGTCAGTTCCTTAGCTCAATGTAGCCCTTCTCCCATTCACCTACTTTGTGTGGTTATTGGCAAATATATCACATTTCTATATGTTCAAGGCCCAGCAATCTATGAGATACATATTGTTTTACATGTAGCTTTTAAAATCCATTAAGAGAAGAAAGAAGAAGAAATTATGGTTTTATATTTCTTTTATAATCATATAATTACTTTTACCAGTGCTTTTTTGTTTTCGTGTGTGAATTCAAATTGCTATCTGAGGTCACATGCTTACAGCCTGAAGCATTTTTCTTAGTATATATGTAAGGAGGATCTGCTAGCAACAAATTCAGTTTTTGTTTATCTGGGAATGTCTTAATTTCACCTTCATTTTTAAAATCTAGCTTTGCTGAATATATGAATCTTTTTTTTAACAGTTTGTTTGTTTGAACACTCTCAATATGTTATCCCACAGCCTTCTGACCTTTACTGTTTCTAATAAGAAGTCAACTGTTAACCTTACAAGGGGTTCTCTTGAAAGTATAGTCATTTTTCTCTTGCTACTTTCAAGATTTTCTCCCTGTCTTTGCCTTTTAGCATTTTTATTATGATGTGTCTATTTGTGGACCTCTTTGCCTTTATCCTAGTTGGAGTTCATGGAGCCTCCTGGTTGTACAGATTCATGTTTTACAATAAATTTGTGAAGCTTTCAGCCACTCATTTTTAAAATATGCTTCTTCCTCATCATCATCTTCTTCTGGTATTCCTATTATGTGTATGTGATGAAGGTAGTAGTGACCCACATTTCTCCTTTGTTCATTTTTCTTGATTCTTTTTTCTCTGTTCTTCAGCTTAGATAATTTCTATGAATATACAAGTTCACCAATTTTTTATTTTTCCAATTATAATCTGTTATTGAGCCCTTGTAGTGAATTTTTAATTTTCATTATTATATTTTTAAATTCCCAAATTCCCATTAAAAATATTTTCTATCACTTTATTGACATTCTTTATTTGATGAGACTGTGTCATTGCACCTCCCTTCACTTCTGTAATCATGTTTTTCTTTTCTTCTTTGAACATATTTCTAATGGCAACCTTGAAGTCTTGTCTGCTAAATCCAACAAGTAGTAGTTCTCACAGGCAGTTTCTGTTGCCTTTTTTTTATATGATCTTTCCTGTTTCTTTGCATGTTTCATAATTTTTTATTAAAAATTGGACATTTTAGATAATATATTTTATCAACTCTGGGTTCCGGAATTCTCCTTCTAGGACTTGTTATTATTTGATGTTTACTTATTTAGTGACTGACTAGACTATTTTAGCAAAATTTGTTTCCTCGGTGCCTCCAACGTGAAGCCTTTGATGTTGCTCCTCAGAGGGCACAGCCTTGATTATGCCAGTAGTTACCTTGGGATGAGAGTGGTTTGAGTAGGGTTCTCTTTGATCTTCTCTTTCCCTAACCACACCTGATGTTAAGTTCCACTAATTGCCAGCTGATTGTTCCATTGTTTTCAACAATGTCTAAGCATAAATTGCTTCATAGACTAATCCAATCCAATTCAGGCTCCTTTGAAGAGATAATTACTGAGCTCAGTGTTTAGAATTTGTTTGGACTATAGGATATTTCTTAGCTGTCCCTTTCCCTTGTTTTTCTCCAGCAACCTAGTCAGCCTATAGCTTTGATTTTATTTCCAATTAATCTACCAATCTCCTCCCAGTTGCCTTTCATTACAGTTTTTACTGTTTTTGAGAGTATTATCAGGCTTGAACTTCTCCACACTCTGTGACAAATTAAGTCAGTTTCTTGAGGTAGAGATTTGGAGCTCTCTGTTGTACAACCGGGGAGACCCTGGAGAAAATCTCTGAGACATAGCTCTTATGCTTGGGGCATGGAAAATGGCACGCTTCCCTGAGTGACATCTCACTTTAGGAGCTGGATATTTGATAGACGGAGAGAAGCCAACAGCCCTAGGTCTTCTTGCCTTGCCTCTGTCAACCGGAAATCCCCCTTCCCATGAGCTGGAGCAAAGGAAATTGGGCCCTAGTATTCTCAGCAATGTTGCAACCTAGTTAGAGCCTCGATCCCATGATTGGGGACTGCATGGAAGAACAGAGCACCTACCTCTTGGCCACATTCACCTGGATCTTAACTTCAGCAAGGGGTAGCTGGAGGCAGGATGGTTGTCTTCCTCATATTATTATCAAGAGAAAGGAAATTATGTTCTCTACAAAAATTGTACCAAGAATTCCCAACAACCTTATTTTTAATAGCCCCCAACTGGAAATAAGTCAAATGCCCATCAACAGGTCAATAGATGAATTAACTGTGATGTATCTGTGCATTAGAATACTACACAACAATAAAATAGAATGAACTATTGATACACACAACAGCATGGATGAATCTCAAAATAATTACACTGGGTAAAAGAAGTCAGACAAAAAATGACGCATACTGTATGACTCCTATATAAACTTCTAGAAAATGTAAGCTAATTCATAGTGACAGAAAGCACTGAGGATGGGGTGTGCTGGCAGGGATTAGAGTGAGTGATTATAAAGGAGCATGAGGACACTTTTCAGAGTGATGGACATTCTCATTATTTTCGTTACAGTGATTGTTTCATGTCAAAATGTACCAAATTGTACACATTAAATATGGAAAGTTTCTTGAATGTTAGTTATACCTCAATTAAGCTGTTTAAAAAAGTTATTCTGCATTTTCTCCCTAAGCATCTCTGGTCCTGGGGAAAAATAGCAAGTTTCCTCTGGCTCAAGTTGACTTTTCCACTTTCTCATGTCCAGGAGCAGCTTTTTGTGTGTTCACAGCTTCTGACAAACTACCCAAACCACTGCAGTCTTCTCTCTTCCCCTCACTTGAATGCTTGGCTTCCCCCTTTCATCCTGTAATTCAGCTGTGTTTTGGATCCATTCGATTTTATTTCTTTGTTTATTTATTCGTTCAACAAACATTTGTTGAACACCTGCTTAATGCCACATGCTATGCTAAATTTTAGAAATAAAAAAGAAACATGGTTTCTGTTTCCAAGTTACTCAGTCTAGTAAGACATATACACAAAAATGACTAGGAGTCTTAAGTAATATGGACATTGGTGCAATGTACAGTAAAGCACAAAGAAGGAAATGGTACTGAAAATATTTGGTTTTCTGCTCCCTGAGTATTCAGCCACCCTAATCTGATAATCACAGCCTGATTTTCTTGTGGAGAATTATTTTTCTCTGAGTACAGGGCCTAGCAATCTACATTTTAAAAAACCCTCCAGGTAATTCTGATGCACTCTAAGATTTCAGAATCAATATCCCAGATAATTCATGCTGCTGTGTGAAGGAGGGATTCAAGGGGTTGAAATTTAAAGAAAGGGAGTCCTGTTGGACACTATTGCAGTAGTATATAACCTAAGCTAAGATACAGCAAGTAGGTGGAGTGGAAGGAAAAATGCAAGAAATTCAATGGATAGAGGGCCAAATAGACTTCATCATTAATAGGATGTTCTCAGTGAAGGAAATAAGATATCTAGAATTATTTCCAGATTTCTGATTTGGATGAATGTGTGAATAGTGGTGCCATTAACTAAGCCTTAGAAGTATAGGAGAATAAGCAGATTTTAAAAAAATGTATTTAGGTGAAATTCACATAAGATTAATCATTTTAAAGCGAACAATACAGTGGCATTTAGTATATTCACAGTGTTGTGTGACTACCATCTCTATCCAGTTACAAATATTTTTATCACTCCAAAATAAAACCCCATGCTCATTCAGCATTTTTTCTCTATTCTCTCCTCCCCCAGATCCTGGCAAACACCAATTTGCATTCTGTTTATATAGCTTTACCTATTCTGTATATTTCATGTAAATAGAATCTTGTAATATGTGATCATTCATGCCTGGCTTCTTTCACTTAGCATATTTTTGAGGTTTATCCACATTGGAACATAAATCAGTAAGTACTTCATTTCCTTTTAATGGCTGAATAATAATTCCTTGCATGTATGTACCACTATTTGTTTATCCATTCGTCCATTGATAGACATCTGTTTCCACCTTCTGGCTATTGTGAATAGTGCTGCTATAAGCATGCATGTACATCTATTTGAGAACCTGTTTTCAATTCCTTTGTGTATATACCTAGGAGCAGAATTGTGGGGTCATATGGTAATTATATGTTTAACTTTTTAAGGAACCGCCAAACTGTTTTCCACAGCGGCTATATAATGTTACATTCTCACCAGCAATGTATAAGGATTCCAATTTCTCCACAGCCTCTCCCACATTTGTTAATTTCCATTAATTTTTTCATTATAGCCCTCCTATGGGTATGAAGTGGTATCTCATTGAGGTTTTGATTTACATTTCCTTAATGACAAGGATGTTGAGCATATTTTCATGTACTTCCTGGCCATTTGTATATATTCTTTGGAGAAATGTTTATTCAAGTCCTTTACCCATTTTAAAATTGAGTTATTTGGCCCTTTTGTTATTGAGCTGTAAGGGTCCCTTATGTATTCTGAATACTAGATCCTTACTAGGTATGTGATTTGCAAATATTTTCTCCCATTCTGTGGGTTGTCTTTTTCGATCTCTTGATAGTATCCTTTGACAAACAAGTTTTTAATTTTGAAGAAGTTCAATTTATCTACTTTTTCTTTTGATGCTCATGCTTTTGGCGTCATCTAAAAATCCATTTTCTGAATCCAAGGACATGATGATTAACCCCTGTGTTTTCTTCTAATAGTTTTATGGTTTTAGCTCTTATATTTATTCAGGTCTTTGATCCATTTTCAGTTAACTTTCATATACAGTGTAAAGTAGGAGTCCAACATCATTCTTTTGCATGTGGATATACACTTGTTCCAGCATCATTTGTTGAATAGTCTATTATTTTCCCATTGAATGGTCATGGTACCCTTGTTGCAAATTAATTGACCATAGATGTATGGGTTTAGTTCTGTACTCTCTATTCTACTCCATTGTGGTTTTGATTTGCATTTCTCTGATGACTGCTGATGTTGAGCATGTTTTCATATGTTTGTTGACCACTCGTATGTCTTCTTTTGAGAAGTGTTTGTTTATGTCTTTTTCCTATTTAATAATGGGGTTATTTGTGTTTGCTTGTCAAATAGTTTGTTTAAGTTCCCTATAGATTCTGGATATTAGACCTTTGTTGGATGCATAGTTTGCAAATATTTTCTCCCATTCTGTAGGTTGTCTGTTTACTTTGTTGATAGTTTCTTTTGCTGTGCAGAAGCTCTTAAGTTTAATTATGTGCCACTTGCCAATTATTGTTTTTATTGCAGTTGCTTTTGAGGACTTAGTCATAAATTATTTGCCAAGGCCTATGTCCAGAAGGGTATTTCCTAGCTTATCTTCTAGGATTCTTATAGTTTGAGGTCTTAGATTTAAATCTTTAATTCATTGTGAGTAATTTTTGTATATGGTATAAGGAAGGGGTTCAGTTTCAATCTTCTGCATATGGCTAGCCAGCTATTCTAGCACCATTTATTGAATGGGAAGTCCTTTCCCAATTGCTTATTTTTTGTTAACATTGTTGAAGATCAGACGAATGTAAGTGTGCAGATTTATTCCTGGGTTCTCTATTCTGTTCCATTGGTCTATGTGTCTGTTTTTGTACCAGTACCATGCTGTTTTGGTTACTTTGGCCTTATAGTATAGTATGGAGTCAGGTAATATAATGTCCCTGGCTTTATTCTCTTTGCTTAGGATTGCTTTGGCTACTTGTGCTCTTTTTTGGTTCCAAAACAATTTTAGAATAATTTTTTCCAATTCTGTGGAAAATGACATTGGTAGTTTGATAGGAATATTGTTAGACATGGTTTGACTGTTTTCCTACCCAAAATCTCATCTTGAATTGTAACCCCATATCCTCATTTGTCAAGGGCAGGACCAGGTGGAGGTAATTGAATCATATGGGCAGTTTCCCCCATGCTGTTCTCGTGGTAGTGAGTGAGTCTCACGAGATCTGATGGTTTTATAAGTGTCTGGCATTTCCCCTGCTTGCACTCATTCTCTCTCCTGCTGCCCTGTGAAGAGGTGTCTTTCGTCATGATTGTAAGTTTCCTGAGGCCTCCCCAGCCATGCAGAAGTGTGAGTCAATTAAACCTCTTTCTTTATAAATTACCCAGTCTTGGGTATTTCTTCATGACAGCATGAGAATGGACTAATACAGTGTTGAATCTGCAGACTGCTTTGGACAGGATGGCCTTTTTAATGATATTGATCCTTCCATTTCATAAATGTTTTTCCATTTGTTTGTCTCATCTATGACTTCTTTCAGCAGTGTTTTGTAGTTCTCTTTGCAGAGATCTTTCACCCCTTTGGTTAGATGTATTCCTCAGTATTTTATTTTATTATGGCTATTGTAAATGGGATTGCATTCTTGATTTGGCTCTCAGCTTGAATGTTATTGGTGTATAGAAATGCGACTAGTTTTTATACATTGATTTTGTATCCTGAAATTTTGCTGAAGTCATTTATCAGTGCCAGGAGCCTTTTGATGGAGTCTTTAGGGTTTTCTATGTATAGAGTCATATCATCAGTAAAGAGAGATAGTTTGACTTCTTTTCTTACTTGAGTTCCTTTTATTTCTTTCTCTTGTCTGTTTGCCCTGGCTAGCACTTCCAGTACCATGTTGAATAGTAGTAATGAGAGGGGGCATTTTTGTCTTGTTTCAGTTCTCAAAGGAAATGGTTCCAACTTTTGCCCATTCACTCTGATGTTGGCTGTGTTGTCATAGATGGCTCTCACTATTTTGAGGTATGTTCCTTCAATGCCTAGTTTCTTGAAGGTTTTTACCATAAAGGGATGTTGGATTTTATTGAAAGCTTTTTCTTCATCTATTGAGATAATCGTATCATTTTCATTTTCAATTCTGTTTAATGTGGTGAATCAGATTTATTGATTTGTGTATATTGGATCAACCTTGCATCCAAGAATGAATCCTTCTCAATCATAGTGAATTAACTTTTTGATGTGCTGCTGGATTCAGTTTGCTAGTGTTTTGTTGAAAACTTTTGTGTCTTTGTCTGTCAGGGATATTGGCCTGTAGTTATTTTTATTGTGTTTTTGCCAAGTTTTATTGTCAGAGTGATGCTGGTTTCATAAAATGAGTTAGGCAGGAGTCCCTCATCCTCAATTTTTTGGAATAGTTTCAATAGAATTGGTACCACATTTTATTTGTATATCTGATAGAATTTGGCTTTGAATCCATCCATTCCATGACTTTTGTGATTGGTATCACTTTTTTTATTACTGATTCAATTTTGAAACTCAATATTGGGTCTGTTTATGACTTCAGTTTCTTCCTGTTTCAATTTTGGGAGACTATGTGTTTCTAGGAATTTATCCATTTCCTCTAGATTTTCCAGTTTGTGTGTGTATAGAAGTGTTCACAATAGTCTTTGAGGATCTTTTCCATTTCAGTTGTAATATAACCTTCGTTGTTTCTAATCATGCTTATTTGGATCTTTTCTCCCTTTTCTTTTTAAATCTATCTAACTATCTATTGATCTTGTGTATCCTTTCAAAAAAACAACTTTTGATTTCCTTGATTCTTTGTATGAATTTTTGGGTCTCAATTTCATTCAGTTCTGCTCTGGTTTTGGTTATTTCTTCTGCTAGCTTTGGGGTTAGTTTGTTCTTGCTTTTCTAGTGAGGGAAGAGATTTAATACAAACAGTGTTTTATGTTGCAGAGAGTTCATGAAATAAATATGAAAAGCAATCAATAGACTTGGAAGTCATGAGGCCACTTGTGACCTCAGACAGGATAGTCTGCATGGACTGTGGAAGGTAAAACCTGGCTAGAGTGGGTTGAAGAATGTACTGGGAGTAAGAAGAGGGCAACAGAAATCTAGAATGTTGTTTTTTAGTATCTTGGCTACAAAAAGAAGGGAAAAGATAGGGCTAGTGCAGGAAGATAATATATAGTGTTATTGGAAAATTTAGAGGCTACGGAAATTACCTCAAAGAGAAGAGGAGTTGAAAATATAAAAAAGAGTGATAAATGAGTGGGATGAGGCCTTGGATATGCAGGAGATAAGGGAGGATGTGGAAGGAGTTTCCTTGAATAGGAGAAAGAACAGCCTCCAGAGCCTACTTTCTTCTTCTTTAGCATAAATGACCAAACTTGAAGGTAAGTGCAGATAAAAATGACTTATAGCTATGAGGAAAAATTATGGAACTTCAAAACTTGATAGCCATGGTATTCTTGGTGAAATAGGAAGTAAGGTCATGTGCACTGAGAGGATGACATCGATGGGATGGAGGACTTGAAGTTAGCGGAGACTTGGAGCAGCCATTGAGAGAAATGAGAGGGGATGTGGGTCAAAGATAAGATAACAAATTAATGAGGGCTATTGAGGATCCAAGAGATGCTGAAGATTATAAATGGGTGGTGGCCCTAATCCATTCAAAGATTTGATTTTCTGCAGCAGCATTCAGCAGCACAAGGTTTGAGCAACAAAGGCAGATGGTAGGATTAATCTAAAATTTCAAACTGCAGGAGAGATGTGGTGGAAAGACAATGGGATTGGTTTTGAGTGTAGGAGTCTGGTGGTTGAGTGCAGTGGGTGTTCAAGTGGATAGGGGAGGAAGTGAAGCCAAAGAAGGCTGATGAACTGGAAGTAAAATGGCTTTGAGGTCTCTGTGTAAGATTAAAGAGCTGAAGTAAGAGAGAGTAAAGGGCTGGGCGCGGTGGCTCACGCCTGTAATCCCAGCACTTTGGGAGGCCGAGGCGGGCAGATAACCTGAGGTCAGGAGTTCGAGACCAGCCTGCCAACATGGTGAAACCCCATCTCTACTAAAAATACAAAGGTTAGCTGGGCATGGTGGCAGGCGCCTGTAATACCAGCTACTCAAGAGGCTGAGACAGGAAAATTGCTTGAACCCGGGAGGTGGAGGTTGCAGTGAGCCGAGATTGTGCCATTGCAGTCCAACCTGGGAAACAAGAGCGAGGCTCTGTCTCAAAAAAAAAAAGAGAGAGAGAGAGAGAGTAAAGGCTGGAAGGATAGAAGGATGAGATCCAAATGGTACATTAGAATACAGCCACGCACTGAATAATGACATTTCAGTCAATGATGGACCACATGTACAATGGTGGTCCCATAATATTATAATACTGTATTTTTACTGTACCTTTTCTATGTTTGGATATACAGATGCTTACTATTGTCTTACAATTGCCTGCAGAATTCAGTACAGTAACATGCTGTACAGGTTTGTAGCCCAGGAGCTATAGGCTATACCATATAGCCTAGGTATATAGCAGGCTCTACCATCTAGATTTGTGTAAGTGCACTCTATGGTGCTTTCACATGACAAAATCACCTAACAATGTATTTTTCAGAATGTATCCCCCTTGTTGAGCAATGCATGACTGTGTGAGTTCAGAGGTGGAGTTATTCTAAGTGATATCAAGGCCTAGGTTATGACAATCAATGGGTCAAGGAGGTAGTTACAAATGAAGACTGTTGGTGTTGAAGATGTTTTTTTAAAAAAAGCCATGAGACCATCCTGGCTAACACGATGAAACCCCGTCTCTACTAAAAATACAAAAAGAATTAGCCGGGCGTGGTGGCGGGTACCTGTAGTTCCAACTACTGAGGAGGCTGAGGCAGGAGAATGGCGTGAACCTGGGAGGCAGAGCTTGCAGCGAGAGGAGATCGCGCCACTGCACTCCAGCCTGGGCGACAGAGTGAGACTCTGTAAAAAAAAAAAAAAAAAAAAAAAAGCTGTGATCCAGAGTTCTGGAAGACTTCATGTGGATATAGTTGCTGCCCAGCATGAAGGCAGTACATGAGGAGAAGAAACAGTGAGTTTGTATCCAAGCCATTAACGAATACGGGAGAAAGGTGGGAGGTTCAAAGACAAAATTAAGAGGTATAGAAGGAAGTATATATTGTTGGCACAAGTCTTAATAAAAGAAGGTTTTTTGCCCCAGGACAGAGGAGTAATCATCTGCCAATTGTAATGGCGAGCTAGGAGACCATGCAGTCCACAGCTCGTGATACACAGATGTGGAAGAATCAGCCTCTTCCATAGAAGTTGCAGCAGTTATTGTGCTCTGGGGAGAGCCTGGAGATGGAGTTTTGTGAAGTGGTTGAGGATATAAGGCAGGTTATTTACAATGGAATGGGGGTCTCTGAGGAGGGAAGTCAGCAATGTGAGAAACATCCGAGTGGAATGAAAATAATGAATGATAATAATGCATGTCTAGCACCATGCCAAGGGTGTGAGATATTTGTTTTATTTAATCATTACACTAATTCTGCAATGTAGGTGCTATCTGTCTTTTGCATATTAATAAACTGACACTGAGGGCATTTAGAAACTCCTCCAAATTGGTGTATCTAAAAAGTGACTGAGTTGGTTTTAGGTCTGACTTCAAGACCTGGTCTCTTAACCATTAACCCAGATTGGAATGAGAGGATGCAAGAGGAGAAGGTGCCATGGAGCTACCATTTTGGGAAAGGGCCTCTGATGACAGGATGGGAGACATCATGGATCTAACCAACTGTAAGAACGTAGGCATGTGTTTATTGGATCTGCTGGGTGGCAGAAGCCCCTGATCAGAATCAGCTGCCTATCCTGAGAGTTCCACATGGAATGTGTTTGGAGGAACATATTCAAGGCTTCTCACAAATGGCTCTAATCCTTCTTACATTTAAGCATTCAGTTCACAAAGACTCTTCAAGAAGAATATCCAGAGAAGCTCTTGTTGGCCAAGGCTGTCTATTGGGAAGTATACTTGGGAATTGCTTATCAAAGGTATTCCCTGCTCCATGTCATCAATGGGATGTTAGAAGTTTCTTTTTTTACCATAGCTTTTGACAAAGCCAGGAACTCAGTACTAAGTAAATAGAGATAATCAAGAGTCTGCTCTCCAAGCTCTGGAATTAGCAACAACAGGACTGAAGAGACAAGGAGTGATTCTTTGGGTTCTTTTCTCTCCCTTTCTCCTACCACTAGTTGTGTCCCTCCCATAGCCTTCTGCTTTCTAGGTTTTGCCAGGTGTGGTGAGAGATTTGTTGATACTCATTCAGATTCCTTTGGATTGTTCTTACTGTTTCTGCACATTTTGGTGTGCTTTTGCTTCCAATAGCCACATGTGAGACTCTTCTGATGACTGCTGTCGTTGCCTGGGACAGCCTTTAGCCAGTGACTGGTGAGTGTGGCAATATGAAAGCTCAGCTTCCTTGCCTGATGTTGGGTCAACTTGAAGTCATAACTTATATGCCAAAGTTCCCTTAGGGGATTAGGATGAATCTACCTTCTGTGAAGCCTTGCCTGAAACTGTCCCCTGGTTTGGCTTCTTTTCCTTCTCTGTCCTGCTTTCCCACTCTCTTCCTAGTCTCTCCTGGAAGCACTTTTTAAATAAACCACGGGTATATGAATACTCACCTTAGGGCATGCTTCTGGAGAATTCAGCCTAAAACAGGCCATCAGGGTAACTATTAAAGGGAAGTTCTTCTAGATAAAAATTTTGAGGATAAAGTTGAAAATGTAACTTTTTAAAACAAAAACATGTGACCAACCATTTAGGTACTAAGAGAAAGTATGGATGCATTAGTTCATAATATGGGAGTGGGAAAAGCATTTCTTACTATTACATAAAGTCAAGAAGTAATGAAAAGAAAAGATTAATAAATTCAACTACATAAAAGTGAAAATAAAGTTTGCTTGAAGTAGAATGGTGATTTACAGGGGCTGAGGGGATAGGGAAATGGGGAGATGCTGGCCGAAGGGTACAAAGTTTCAGTTATGCATGATGGAAATCTAATGTATAGCAATGTGACTACAGTTAATAATACTGTATTGCATACTTGAAACTTGCTAAGAGGGTAAATCTTAAGTGTTTTTACCAAAAGAGAAAAAAAAGAAACTATGTGAGGTGATAGATGTACTAATTGGCTTGATAGTTGTAATCATTTCACAATGTATATGTAGATCAAAACATCAAGTTGTACACTTTTAAGATATACTATTTTATTTGTCAATTATACCTCAATAAAGCTGGAAAAAAATGCTTGAAAAAAACACCATAAGTAAAGTTTAAAAAGTGACAAAGTAAAATGAAAGGTATTTGCAATGTGTAGGGCTAATCTCCCTGATATATAAAGACCCATGTACATATATAACGTATCAAAAAAATTTAAAAACTGAGAGGAAAAATACCAAAGGCCTAATAAAAAAATGATAAAAAAGACACAGGAAAGTGAAACGGATCTTAAACATATGAAAATATGCTGAAAAACACTTATAATACAAATACAAATTATCACTGCTCAAAGATATTTTATACATATCAACTTGACAAAAATGACATGCTTGACAAAACATGCTTCTTGACAAAGTATTCTATTTTATACTTATCAGATTGGCAAAAATGAAATGCTTGACAAAACATGCTGTTGGCAGGGCTGTGCAGAAACATATGC
This sequence comes from Hylobates moloch, assembly GCF_009828535.3. Lineage (NCBI taxonomy): Eukaryota > Metazoa > Chordata > Mammalia > Primates > Hylobatidae > Hylobates > Hylobates moloch. The sequence continues at coordinate 40,697,930 of NW_026652282.1, forward strand.
TCTCATGTATTGCTAGTGGGCAGTGCAAAATGGCACAGGCCCTTAGGAGGGGAATTTGGCAACAGCTGATGAAATTAAACATGTATTTATTCTTTTACTAAGCAGTACTGAAAATACACCTACACAAAAGTAAAACAATATATGTATAAATTTATTAGTCATGCATTATTCATAATAGCAGAAAGTTGAAAGCAATGCAAAATCTGTTCATATGAACTGGCTGAATGAACAATCCACATAATGGAGTACTATGCAGCCATAAAGAAAGAATTAGGGCAATCTCTATGAGTGGATATGGAGCAATTTCTAAAATGTATTAAGTTTTTGGGACAAATATTATCATGAGCCTCCTAATATATATGATATGCTAAAAACGGGACACAAGCAGTAAACCTGCTAAGAATTCTAACTTGAATTTGTCTGATGAAGAAACATCAATCTACAAAACAAGTTGAAAGACAATCTACAAAACAGCTGGCCTATACACTGCAATGTGGCACGGTGATAAACAACAAGAAATGCTGTTTAAAGGTTCCTCAAAAAGCCTAAAAATAGAGCCACCATATGATCCAGCAATCTCCCTGAAGCTATATACCCCAAAGAAAGGAAATCACTGTATTGCAGAGATGTCTGTACTCCCATGTTTATTGTGGCACTAATCACAATAGCCAAGATTTTGAAACAACCTAAGTGTTCATCAACAGATGAATGGATAAAGAAAATGTGGTACAGATACACAATGGAGTACTATTCAGCCATACAAAAGAATGAGACTCCGTCATTTGCAACAACATGGATTCAACTGGAGGTCACTATGTTACTTGAAATAAGCCAGGCACAGAATGACAAACATCACATGTTCTCACTTATTTATGAGAACAGAGAATTAAAACAATTGAGCCCATAGAAATAGAGAGTAGAAGGATGATTACCAGAGGCTTTGAAGGGTAGTGGTGGGGAATGGTTAATGGGTGCAAAAAATAATTAGAAAGAATGAATAAGATCTAGTATTTGATAGCACAACAGGGTGACTACAGTCAATAATAACTTAATTGTAGATTTTAAAATAACTAAAAGAGTATAATTGTTTGTAACACAAAGGACAAATGCTTGAGGTAATTAATACCCCATTTACCTCTGATGTGATTATTATACATTGAATGCCTGTATCAAAATATTTCATATACCCCATATACACCTGCTGTGTACCCATAAAAATTACAAATTAAAAAATAAACAAAAAAGAAGGAAAAGCTTTAAAAAGAAAAAAGAAAAGAGACAAGAAATGCTGAGGAGCTGTTCAGATTAAAGGAGACTGGGAAGACATGACAACCAAATGCAATGCGTGATCCTGAATCAAATTCAGGATTAGGAAAAACAAAATAACTATGAAGGTCAGTACTGGAACAATGATAAGATTTAGGTAAGTGGTGTGGATTAAACAACAGCATTGTAGCAATGTTAATTTCCCGATTTTGATTATTGTGGTGTGATTATTTAAGAGAATGTCCTTGTTCTTAGAAAATACACACTCAAGTGTGTTGTAAAGAGGTTTGATACTGTCAACTTATTTTCACTTGAGAGTATTTAGTTCAGAAAAAAATTATATATATATACATATATGCAGAGAGAAAGAGACAGAAAGAAAATAAAACAGATGGGGCAAAATGCGAACAATTGGTGAATCTGGGTAAAGAGTATAGGAAAGATCCTTACACTGTTCTTAGACTTTGAAATTATCCCACCTTCTCAGCTTGTGCAACATTTGAGAAGCAAACCAAATGGAAGGTGCACAAATATTATCCTGGGTGCAGGGTGCAAGACAATTAGAAGACAAAAAGGGGCTCAGTCTTGAATAACCAAATTAATCCTGAGAATATATTGTTCACAAAATCAAAATGTTTCTAGTTTTTTCCATTAAATATCACAAGTACTTTAAGTGTACAAAACAAATGGATGGTGTTTTAGATGTGGAATAAATACTAAGACCAGGTAAGAAGCCACAGCCTAGCTTGGGTTTACTGGTCTCTGGAGTGGGATGGAGACTGGTTCCTATGCCAGGCTGTGGAGGCAGATCCCCTGTCCATAGAGAGGTCAGACCCTGAATGAGAAAGAAAGGAGAGAGCACCAGTGAGGCAGCAGGCAGGGGTGTTCCTTCTCCTGAATAAAATGGAGTAAGGGCATAGGAGGCCACACAGCCCACTCACTTGGGCCAGCAGCATCAGGCTTTTGGAGCCACCTCATTAACACATCATTAAGAAGAGCAGTATATTCTATGTAAGTGAGTGTTTCCCAGAAAAATGGATTATTTCTGTCCCCTTCAAATTCATGAATGCTGCCCAGAAAGCCCCAGGCTTCCTGTAATACCTATTAAAAATTCCAGATATTCCAGCAACAATGTCCAATCACCACTATTTCCACTAAGAGAAATAAAATAGTAACACTAAATTATACTGGTTCTTTCTTTGTTGATGCACCCAGTAGAGAGAAGGTGTAATACTGGATTGAATCTGCAATCTCTCAGGATCATTACTAAAATACCTGATAGACTCTTCAAAAAATTGTAATATGTCTCTTTCTCTTAAAACTAAAATGCAGGAAAACCATTTCAATTATTAGAGTTTGGGGTTTTTTCCTTTTAAAAAATATTAAAACTAAGAGAGTTTATAGTAATAGGGAATATGAGATGAGGTTGGCTTTGATTCTTGAACTGTTGTTTCTTTAGGGCCATAAAGCTACTTTTATTTCAGAGTATCTTGCATTTCATAGGAAGGAAGGAAACTGATATTTCTTGCATGCCTACTATGTGCCAGGTATTGTGCCATTTCATTTAATCCAGAGTTCAGCTCATTCCAAACTTGGGGAAAAGAGAGAAAGAAAACACTGAAAGATTTTTATTAGAAAGGAATAATCTTGGTGCCATTTTTTTTCCCGTGAATACAAATTCTGGACTTACATATTCAAATATGTTTTCATGCATCTTTGCAGGCATCTAAGTATTCATGCTGCCCTTGGTTATTTTGGTCAATAAGAACTTCTTACTGCAGATATTTCCCCTTTCTTTCATTTCATCATGGTTGCTTCTTTTTCCAGAATAGAATACTTACAATATTATATCAATGAGGCTGATTGTGTCATATTTTCTCCTTTTCATTTAAAGACAGAATAAAAGCATTGCAGAAAATTTGGCAAAATTATTTGGGAAGAAAACACTTAAAATCTCACCGTCTTCCAACAGCAGTTATTTTCAGTTCTGTGTACTGCCTTTCAGTCTTTGTTCCTTGTCATACATTTTCACATCGTTGCAATAAAAGCATATGTGCAGTTGAGGGCCTTTTGCTTACCTTCTAAATATTTTATCATAAAGATATATATATTTTTCAATATTATAACTCTTAAAGGCTGATAGCATTCCATTAAGTGGGTATACCATAATTTCTTTGAGGGTGACCCTACTGTTGAGTAGCTAGACTGTTTCCTATTTTTCAGCATTGGGCAAACTGTGTCAAAACTATTAGTCAAAACTATTCCTATTAGTACTTTTATGTTTGACATTAGTACTTTTACGGCAGGTGACTCCTCTTGTCAAATTGCTCTTTAAGAGTACTGTATTCAAATGACATCTCACCAGCATTGAATATGTTCCAGAGCTGCCACAATCTCCTCAGCTCTCTTCTAGTACTTAATTATTTCAATCATATTACTCTTTGGTTCATTTAATAGATAAAACATGGTATCAGTTAGTAACCTATGATATCTCCTATTTGATTTTTATTTGCATAGCTTCAATTTCAATCAAGGTTGAACATTTCATCTTATGTATATCTATTAAAGGAGTACATTTTTGTGTGAATTTTCTCTTTTCCCCATTTACCTATTGATTGTTTTTATAACTGCTAAGTCCATTCCACCTTTAAAAGTGCAGGCCCAACATCAATACCAGTGTGTCTTTCTTTAAATATCTAGCCCCTACTTCTGTCTCTTTCGGGAGGCACATTGCTTCTTCCCATCTTTAGAACTACATTGAAAGCTGTAGGCTGAAAGAATAAATAAAAGTCCCCTTTTCTCTTCCAAGTTTTAAGCAAAGAACTCTAGTAGACCCTTCTACTGTGAAACACACTTTTGGCCAAACCACTGGAGGAATGACCCTGAGACCCAGAATAATGTCCCTATTAATAGCATCTTGGTATATCTTAGGTGAAAGGAGTCCCACATTCATAAAACCAACAAACGGTCCCAATATATAAAATTAAAAGCTGAACTTAGCTCCCAGGTTTAAATTCACCTCCTCTTTCTTGCCTTCCATAAATATTTGTTGAACATCTATTATGTGATAGGCACTGCATCGAGTGCTGGGGATAGAGGGACAAATAAGACAGTCCCTGCCAAACAGTCATACTTGCAATTTCTCTTTTAGGATATCCCTTATAATGAAAAACAAAAGACTGAGGTATGTTTTGGGGAAGTGAATGTGTTTCTGAAGAAATTCCTTCATTCCAAGACAGGATTCTGCTTTTTTCCCAGAACTTTGAGGAAGAGTCTGAAACTTAAGGTAAGAGTCTTTGTCACCATGATGCCACGCTCAGTTAGCAGGCTATCCATGTCTGCCCAGATAGAAGCCAAACACTGAGAACACTGACCTCCCCAGAAAGGATGTGGAAGAGCATCCAAAGTGAGAGAACAGTATTGGAGACACATAGCAAAAGAATAGTACATATAAATAACATCAATTTTAGCAATCCCTTACATATGGGAGGAGCCCTATCCTGAGGTTCTAATTTAAGAAGCCTGACTTACAGGCCCATTACATTGACCCAAACTATGGTTAGTAGAGTTAAAGGTGTTATAAAGCCCTGTCTTTCAAGTCAATATACAACTGGAAGGTGAACTGTGAAGCCATCATGTGAGCCATCCTGAGAATTGTGCCCTATCTTGTGAGAAGAAATTCTAGATCTGTAGGGAGATGGGGACTGGCCTGATGACAATTCAGTAAAGATTCTCACATGAGGTCACAGGGGCCTCTAATTAAGAATGGATTAGAGAACCAGAACCATGTAGAGTTGCTGAGATTTAAAATATTAGGAGGGATAGTCAAAGAAAGATACTGGTATTGATTTTGGGCCTGCACTTTTAAAGGCCGAATGGCTTTAGCAGTCATAAAATCAATAGTGATTGGTGATACGTTTACTTTTGCCTCATATCCCTTCAAAATCAGAACCTAATGAAGTTATAGAATTAATATTCCTATCACTTTTCTTTGTAAACAACATCACATTATTCAGACACATCACTTAGAAATTGTAATTCAATGAGTAAAGTTTCAGGAGTGAATTTGGTGTCAATTCACATCAACTTTCTACTGTGAGAACTTTCTTATTTTATAGTCTCTCTCATCTGGAAAAGCCTTCTTGTCTTTCTACCTCATTGCTTCCCATTTTAAAATGAATCTTTTGCTCTCTGTCTGTACTTTGTAATTTCTCTTGTCCTATATTCTATTTACCATTTTAAAGCTGTGTGGTTTGATGGCATCTATTTGAAAGGTGTTAAAAAATGTTTTCTGGCTAAAGCAGCACATTCTTCATAACAAAGCAACCCATGCTGGCTACCCAACAAATTGTAGAACATTCTCAGTGCTTTGTTTGGGACTCCTAGTGTGTCCGGAATTGGTGGGTTCTTGGTCTCACTGACTTCAAGAATGAAGCCGTGGACCCTCGCGGTGAGTGTTACAGTTCTTAAAGGCAGCGTGTCCGGAGTTTTTTCCCTCTGATGTTCAGATGTGTTCGGAGTTTCTTCCTTCTGGTGGGTTCGTGGTCTCGCTGGCTCAGGAGTGAAGCTGCAGACCTTCGTGGTGAGTGTTACAGCTCTTAAGGCAGTGCGTCTGGAGTTGTTCGTTCCTCCCTGTGGGCTCGTGGTCTCGCTGGCTTCAGGAGTGAAGCTGCAGACCTTTGCGGTGAGTGTTACAACTCATAAAAGCAGTGTGGATCCAAAGAGTGAGCAGTAGCAAGATTTATCGCAAAGAGAGAAAGAACAAAGCTTACACAGTGTGGAAGGGGACCCGAGCGGGTTGCCACTGCTGGCTCGGGCAGCCGCTTTTATTCTCTTATCTGGCCCCACCCACATCCTGCTGATTGGTAGAGCCGAGTGGTCTGTTTTGACAGGGCGCTGACTGGTGCGTTTACCATCCCTGAGCTAGACATAAAGGTTCTCCACGTCCTCATCAGATCAATTAGATACAGAGTATCAACACAAAGGTTCTCCAAGGCCCCACCAGAGCAGCTAGACACAGAGTGTCAATTGGTGCACTCACAAACCCTGAGCTAGATGCAGGGTGCTGACTGGTGTGTTTGCAAACCTTGAGCTAGCTACAGAGTGTCGATTGGTGTATTTACAATCCTTGAGCTAGACACAGGGTGCTGATTGGTGTATTTACAATCCCTGAGCTAGACATAAAGGTTCTCCACATCTCCACTAGACTCAGGAGGAGCCCAGGTGGCTTCACCCAGTGGATCCTGCACCAGGGCTGCAGGTGGAGCTGCCTGCCAGTCCCACGCCCTGCGCTCACACTCCTCAGCCCTTGAGTGGTCAGTGGGACTGGGCGCCATGGAGCAGGGGGTGGTGCTCGTCGGGGAGGCTCGGGCCGCACAGGAGCCCATGGAGGAGGCGGAAGGCTCAGGCATGGTGGGCTGCAGTCCCGAGGCCTGCCCTGCGGGAAGGCAGCTAAGGCCTGGCAAGAAATCGAGCACAGCACTGGTGGGCTGGCACTGCTGGGGGACCCAGTACACCCTCTGCAGCCACTGGCCCGGGTGCTAAGTCCCTCATTGTCCTGGGCCGGCGGGGCAGGCCGGCTGCTCCAAGTGCAGGCCTCCAAGCCCACGCCCACCTGGAACTCCAGCTGGCCCGCAAGCGCTGCACACAGCCCCGGTTCCTGCTCGCGCCTCTCCCTCCACACCTTCCTGCAAGCTGAGGGAGCCGGCTCCCGCCTTGGCCAGCCCAGAAAGGGGCTCCCACAGTGCAGCGGCGGGCTGAAGGGCTCCTCAAGTGCTGCCAAAGTGGGAGCCCAGGCAGAGGAGGCACCGAGAGCGAGCGAGGGCTGTGAGGACTGCCAGCACGCTGTCACCTCTCACTAGGAATGTGATCCTAAGGATTTGGCAGGGCCCTTACCCTAAGAGGACAGAGCCCTGAGAAAGAGGCAAACAAAACTTCATGGGTATGGGATATGCACCTGTAGATGTATAAAGATGCTGCAGTTTATTCGGGAGGATTCCAAGGTACTAAATAGACGGGGTGCACTAGCACAGTGCCTCTCAAATTTTAATGTGCACAAGAATCACCTGGGGATCTTGTCAAATGTAGATTTTGATGATAAGCTCCCAGGTGATGCTGATAGAACCACACTTTCAGTAGCAAAGTCTTTGTAAATACAATGGCTAATGAAGGCTATTTTAAATGATGTATTTGTTTGCATACTCTTTGTTCCAAGAAAAAAAGAAACTTGTTGCCATTTATAAAGTTATGGAAAAGAAAACAAGATAAAAAAATTAAATAAAGGAAGAAATTGAGGTTAAGCAACAAAAATAGGAAAGGAAAACAGCATAAGGCTGGGAAAGTCAATTGACATGTAAATTATTTTTCCCTGAAAATTGTGGTAGGAGGAAAAGTGTTTCTCTCTATGCTTTCAAAAATTTATTTATTTTAAATTTGCAGAAAAAAATTGTATTTATCATATACAATATGATGTTTTGAAGTATATATGCATTCTGGAAGGATTAAATCTAGCTAATTAGCATGTACATTACCTCACTTTACATCTACTCTCTTGGCATTCTTCAAGAATATTGTTAAGTATAGTCACCATGTTGCACAATAGATCTCTTAAGCTTATTCTTTCCATCTAACTGAAACTTTGTATCTATTGACCAACGTCTCTCCACCTCTTCCTCAATCACCCTAGCCCCTGGTAACCAACATTCTATTCACTACTATGAGATCAACTTTTTTAGCTTTCACATATGAGATCATACAGTATTTGTCTTTTTGTGCCTTGCTTATTTCACTTAATATGACATCCTCTAGGTTCATCCATGTTGTATAAATGACAAGAATTCCTTCTTTTTATGGCTGAATAGTATTCCATTTTGTTTATATACCACATTTTCCTTATTCGTTCATTTGTTGATGGACACAGATTGATTCCACATCTTGGCTATTGTGAATAATGCTGCAATAAACATAGGAGTGCAGTTATCTCTTCAACTCACAGATTTCTCTTACTTTGGCTATATACCCAGTAGTGGGATTGCTGGATCATATGATAAGTTTTATTTTTAATTTTCTGAGGAATCTCTGTAATGTTTTCCATAATGGCTGTATTAACTTATATTCCCACCAGCAGTGTGAGAGGGTTCCGTTTTCTCCACATTCTCACCAACACTTGTTATCTTTTGTCTTTTTGATGATAGCTATCCTAATGGGCATGAGATGACATCTCATTGTAGTTTTAATTTGCATTTCCCTGATGATTACTAATGTTGATCATTTGTATGTCTTTTAAGAAATGCCTGTGGAGGTTCTTTGCTCATTTTTTAGTCAGGTTATTTGTTTTCTTCCTATTGAGTTGTTTGAGTTCCTTATATATTTTGGATATTAACTCCTTATCAGGGGAATAGTTGGCAAATATTTTCTCCCATTTTATAGGTTGTCTCTTCATTCTGTTATTTCCTTTGCTATGTAGAAGTTTTTTTATATTAATACAGTCCCATTTGTTTATTTTCGGTTTTTTTTGCCTGTGCTTTTGAAGTCTTAGCCATAAAATCTTTGCCTAAACCCATGTCCTGAAGCATTTCCCCTATGTTTTCTTATAGTAGTTTTATAATTTGGAGGCTTACATTTAGATCTTTAATCCATTTTGAGTTTATTTTTGTATATGGTGAGATATAGGGGCCTAGTTTCATTATTCTGCAAATAGATACACAGTTTTCTCAGCACCATTTATTAAAGAGGATGCCTTTTCTCCAGTGTATGTTCTTGGTACCTTTATTGAAAATTAGTTGGCTGTAAATACATGGATTTATTTTGGGGTACTCTAGTCTGTTCCCTTGGTCTGTGTATCTGTTTTTATACCAATAGCATGATGTTTTGGTTACTATAGCTGTGTACTATATTTTGGAGTTTAAAAATTTTTTTTATAGAGACAGGAGTCTCAGTATTGTCCGCGCTGGTCTCAAACACCTGGGCTCAAGCAATCTTCCCACCTCCATCTCCCAAAGTGCTGGGATTACAGGTGTGAGCCACAACAATCAGCCTTTATAGTACCTTTTGAAGTCAGATAATGTGATGTTTCCAGCTTTTTTCATTTTGCTCAGGATTGCTTTGGCTATTTTTTGGGGTCTTTTGTAGATTAGTTTTCCTGTTTCTGTGAAAAATGACATTGTTATTTTGATACAGATTTACTGAATCTGTAGATTGCTTTGCACAGTATGGTCATTAACAATATTAATTCTTCTGATCCATAAGCATGAGATGTCTTTCCATTTGCTTATATTCTCTTCAATTTCTTTCATTCGTGTTTTTTTTTTTTTTTTTATATAGACAAGGTCTCACTCTGTTACCCAAGCTGGAGTGCAGTGGCATGATGACGACTCACTGTGGCCTCAACCTGCTGGACTCAAGCAATCATCCTGCCTCCCAAGTAGCTGGGGCTACAGGCATGTGCCACCACACCAAGCTAATTTTTAATTTTTTTGTAGAGACTGGGTTTTTCTATGTTGCCCAGGCTGATCTCAAACTCCTGGCCTCAAGCAACCCTCCTGCTTTGGCCTCCCAAAGTGCCAGGATTACAGATGTGAGCCGCCATCCCCAGCCTTATGAGTGTTTCATAGCTTTCACTGTGGAGATTTTTCACCTCCTTGGTTAGATTTACTCCTAGGTACTTTATTTTGTTTGTAGCTATTTTAAATGAGATTGCTTTCTTGTTATTTATTTCTGGTTTTATTTCATTGTGGTCTGAGAAGATAAGGAGATATTTGATAAGATTTTGATTTTTAAAAATTTGTTGAGATTTATTTTGTGTACCAACATGTGGTCTATCCTGGAGAATGTTCCATACGCTGATGAGAAGAATGTGTATTCTGTAGCTATTAAATGTTCTGTAAACGTCTGTTAGGTCCATTTGGTCTTTTTCTCTTTTTATACTTTTTGACTTAAAGTCTATTTTATCTAATACAAATATAGCTACTCCTTCATGCTTTTGTTTTTTGTTAGTGTGAATATTTTTTTTCCATGCCTGCACTTTCAGTTTGTGTATGTCTTTAAGGTGAATTGATTTTCTTAAGGCAGCATACAGTTGGATCTTGTATTTTTTAATTCATTCAACCAGTCTACATCTTGTAACTAGGGAATTTACGCAAAAGTAATTGCTGTTTTTGTCATTAAAAGTAATGGCAAAAATCGAAATTACTTTTACACCAACCTAATAGTTACATTCAAGGTTGTTATTGTTAGGTGAGAACTTGCTTCCATCATTTTTTATTGTTTTCTGATTATTTTGTATATCATTTTTTCCTTTCTTCCTCTTTTATTGTTTACCTTTATGATTTGGTGGGAATTTTTAGTAATACTGTTTGACTCTTTTCTCTTTATTGTTTGCATATCTGCTCTAACCAGTAAGTTTTACACTCTCCTCTGGTTTTATGATTGTATATATTATCCTTTTGCATCCAGATGTAAGGCTCCCTTAAGCATGTCTTTTGGGGCCAGTCTAGTGGTGATGAATTCCCTAAGTTTTTCCTTCTCTGTGAAAGACTTTATTTCTTTTTCTGTTTGAAGTCTTTGACTTTTGACAATTTAACTGTAATGTACCTTGGTGAAGACCTTTTTGGTTTGAATCTATTTGGGGATCTTTGAGCTTCCTGTATCAAGATGTCTATATGTCTTACAAGACTTGGGAAGTTTTCAGCTATTGTTTTGTTAAATATTCTACTCCCTTGCCCATCTCTTCTCCTTCTGGAACTCCCAACATTCAAATATGTGGTTGCTTTATGGTATCCCATGTGTCTTGTAGGGTTTATTTTTTCTTTTTTCTTCCTTTTTCCTGTTTTTCTTTATCTGACTGAGATTTTTTTTTTTTTTTTTTTTTGAGACGGAGTCTCGCTCTGTCACCCAGGCTGGAGTGCAGTGGCGCAATCTCGGCTCACTGCAAGCTCCGCCTCCCGGGGTTCATGCCATTCTCCTGCCTCAGCCTCTCCGAGTAGCTGGGACTACAGGCGCCCGCCACCACGCCCGGCTAATTTTTTTGTATTTTTAGTAGAGACGGGGTTTCACTGTGGTCTCGATCTCCTGACCTCGTGATCCGCCCGCCTCGGCCTCCCAAAGTGCTGGGATTACAAGTGTGAGCCACCGCGCCCGGCCCTGACTGAGATATTTTACAAGACCTTTCTTGAAGTTCAGAAATTCTTTCTTCTGATTAACCTAGTTTATTGATTGGAGCTCTTGACTGTTTTCTTATATTTCACTGAGATTTTTTAATATCATTGTTTTTTGTTGTTTTTCAGGCATTTCATAGATTTCCCTTTCTTTGCAATCTGTTACTGGAGAATTACTGTGTTTCTCTAAGGGTGTCACGTTTACTTGCTTTTTCTGTGTTTCTTGTATCCTTATGTTGATATCTGCACAACTAGTGTAACAGTCACTCCTTTCCATTTTATGGAATGCCTTTTATAGGGAGATATGGTTTAAATCTGTGTCCCCACCAAATCTTATGTTGAATTGTAATCCCCAATGTTGGAGGTGGGGCCTGGTGGGAAGTGATTGGATCATGCGGGTGGAATTCTTATGAATTCTTTAGTACCATCCTCTTGGTACTGTTCTCACAATACCGAGTGAGTTCTCATGAGTCCTGGTCATTTAAAGTGTGTGGCACCTCCCCTCCCCTCTCTCTGTCTTGCTCCTGCTTTTGCCATATGACGTGCAATATCCCCTCTTTTCCTTTTGCCATGATTGGAAGCTTCCTGAGGCCTCCCCAGAAGCAGAAGATGCTATGCTTTCTGTAAAACCTGCAGAACTGTGAGCCCATTAAACTTCTTTTCTTTATAAATTACCCAGTCCCAGGTATTTCTTTATAGAGATGCAAGAATAAACTGACACATAGAGAAATACATTTTCCTACAGATGTATTGAGAGTGTGGGTTAGGTAAAGGATCTCGTCTTTGATTTTGGGTGGATACAGTAGTCTAGTTTCCATATGATTTCTTCAGCTGTAAATAGCATCAGTGGTATCTGTGAGTTCCTCAGTGGCTTAGGCTGCAGTCATTAGTGGAGGCTGTGGCAAGTCTTCATTGAGGACAGGGCCACCAGGCAAGCCAGTCCTCAGGCACTGGTGGTGCCAGTGGTGGGCCAGACATGCAGATCCTTAGGCCCCTAGGTAGCATGTGAAGGCATTGGCAATGGCAGGCCTGGGTGGGCTAGTCCTTGAGCCTCCAGGTGGCATGCTCAGGTGGTGGTGGTGTCAGTGATGGGCTGGACAGTTGTGTTCTCGCTCTCCTGGGCAGCACACATGACATTGGCAGTGGCTATACCAGCAACAAGCTAACTCTTGGGCTTCTAGGTGGTGCCAGTGGGCACCAGCAATGGCAGTGGCATGTTTGGTGGATTGGTCTTTGGGTCCCCAGGAGGCACATATGGGTGCCAGTGATGTGCTGGGTTGGCCCATCCTTATGCCCCTGGATGATGCATAAGTGCACAATTGGTGGCAGGCAAGGAAGTCTATCCCCAGGTCTCCAGACAGTGCACATAGGTGATGGCAGCAGGTGGGACAGTCCTATCCTCAGGACCCTGGAAAACATGCATGGGTGCTGGAAGTGGTGGGTGGGATGGGTACAATCCCCATCTGGGCAACGCACATGGGTGCCAGCAGTGGCGGTGGTAGATGGAGTAGGCCAGCCTTCAGTCCTCTAGATTATGTGTGAAGGCACCGGTGGTGGCAGCAGGCAGAGTGAGCCTATCCTTAGGCCCACTGATGGTGCATGCGGGGACCAGCTGAAGTTGGTGGGGCAGATGGATCACCAGGTACCCAGACAGCATGTTTGGGCACTGGAGGCAGTGGCAGTGTGGGGGACAGGCCTATCTTCATGCCCCTGGGTGGGAGACTTGTATAGGGAGCTGCCCTATACAAGTCTGTCACATGTGGGCACCAGCAGTAGCATGCAGGGCAGGCTTGTCCTTAGGCCCCAGGACGGTATATAAGCAGGCCAGTCCCCAGACCCCTGAAGGTGCATGTAGGTGCACGGCAGCCCTGTCACTGGATGTGGCAGGGCTGCTATCAGTGGCAGAAGCTCTGAGTAGGTGGCTCTCAAGGCTCTGGGGAGCACAGGCTTTGGCTCCCTTTGTCCTGGGGGAGACTTTGTGCACTGCACCTCTTGTTCCCTTGAGTGTAGGACACTGTGTGTACTAGAGTGCTGGGGAATTGGCCACACTGCTGGATCCAGCTGGCATCATGATGCTGCAGGCCCCTGGGTGGATGCAGGGGCACTGGACTCTGGGGAAGGTTGTAGTTTTGTGGGGGCTGAGGTCTTAAAATGGAGCCTTGCTGCAGCTGCTTGGGTCTCAGGGGGATGGGGGGTGGAACACAGAGAAAACTCCTTCTCTGGAACATTGCTGTCACGTGAACTCTAGGCAGCTGCCTCTACAAGTCTTAGTGGCCAGAAGGCTGAGGAGCTCTCTCGTGGCTAGGATTGCAGGAGTCTGTGGTGGAACTGTGGACCACAGGGGGTCTCTCACTTATCTTTTCGCCATGCTGGGGAGTTCCTCCTGGCTCCAATCTGATCCCGGTCAGGCTGGCTACTTCACTTCACTCTCTTTTGTGCCTCAGAGGTCCTCTATCATTTCCTTGCTGAATTCCAGCGTTCTCTCTTAGAAACTCAATTAGATGTGTGATCCTCTGCCTGCTGTTTTGGCCTTTCTTTGAGGAGGAGATGAGTGTGGGGTGCCTCTAGTCAGCCATCTTGAAGCCTCCTCAATCCTTTGTAGTTCTGTGGTATCAATTATAATGTCTCCTTTTTAATACCTAACTTTATTTGAGACTTCATTTTTCCTTACTCTAGCTAAAGGATTGTCAATTTTGTTTATCTTTTTTTTTTTTAGATGGAGTTTCACTTTTGTTGCCCAGGCTAGAGTGCAATGGTGCCATCTCAGCTCACTGCAACCTCTGCCTCCTAGTTTCAAGCGATTCTCCTTTCTCAGCCTCCTGAGTAGCTGAGATTACAGGCCACCATGCCTGGCTAATTTTGTATTTTTAGGAGAAACCAGGGGCTTCACGATGTTGGCCAAGCTGGTCTCAAACTCCTGACCTCAGGTGATCCACCCGCCTCAGCCTCCCAAAGTGCTGGGATTACAGTTGTGAGCCACCATGCCCGGCCTTGTTTATCTTTTTAAAAACACCGCTTAGTTTTGTTGATTTTTCTACTGTTTTTCTCCTCTCTATTTCATTTATTTCTGCTCTGATCTTCATTATTTCCTTTCTTCTACTAACTTTGGTCTTAATTTGTTTTTGTTGTTCTAGTTCCCTTAGGTGCAACATTAGATTGTTTACTTGAGATCTTTCTTCTTTTTTGATGTAGGCATTTATTGCCATAAACTTTCCTCTTAGTACTGCTTTTGGTGTATCCCATAAGTTTTTGTATGTTGTGTTTTTATATTCATTTGTCTTAAAATTTTTAATTTCTTCATTGACCTATTGATTATTCTAGAGCATTTTGTTTAATTTCTGTGAATTTGTTGAAGTTTTTGACATTTCTCTTGCTATTGACTTCTACTTTTATATCACTGTGTTCAGAAAAGATACTTGATATTATTTAAATCTTCTCGAATTTGTTAAGATTTGTTTTGTGGCCTACCATATGATCTATGCTGGAGAACGTTCCATGTGTTGAGAAGAATGTGTATTCTGTTGCTGTTGAATGGAATGTTTTGTATATGTCTGTTAGGTCAAAAATGCATCTTATAATTAACTGGTTATTTTAAGCTGCTAACAACTTAACCTCTGATTGCAAAAACTCCTATCTTTATATTCCACTTCCCCCTCCACATTTTGAAGTTTTTATATCACCATTTACATCTTTTTATATTGCACATCCCTTAACAAATTATGGTAGCTATTATTATTTTAAATACTTTTGCCTTTTAACCTTCATACTAAAGATATGTTATTTACACACCACTCTTATAGTATTAGAGTAATCTGAATTTGTCCGTATACTTTTACCAATAAGTTGTATACTTTCAGATGTTTTTGTGTTGTTCATTAATGTCATTTTGTTTCAGCTTGAACTCCCTTTAGCATCTCTTCTAAGACAGGTATGGTGTTGATAAACTTCCTCAGCTTTTGTTTGTCTAGGACAAAGTCTATACCTCTTTTTCATATCTGAAGGGCAAATTTTCTGGATACAATATTCTTGGTTTATATTTTCTTTCCTTCAGCACTATATAGATAATCCCACTATCTCCTGGCCTGTAAGGTTTAAGCTGAGAAGTCTACTGCTAGCCATATTGAACTCCCTTATATATTAAATACTTCTCTTTTTCTTGCTGCTTTCAAGATCCTCTCTTTGTCTTTGATTTTTGGCAATATGATTATGTCTTGATGTAGTCTTATTAGGATTGAATATGGTTGAAGATCTCTGACCTTCTTGAACCTAGATATTTGCATCTTTTTCTAGGTTTGCAAAACTTTCTTCCACTATTTCTTTAAATAAGCTTCCTACCCCTTTATCTTTCTTGTATCCTTCTTAAATTCTTATCACTCAAAACTTGCTCTTCTGATGCTCTTTCATAAATCCTGTAAACTTTCTTAATTCCTTTTCAGTTGTTTTGATCTCCTCTGACTGTGTATTTTCAAATAACTTGCAATGAGTTCATGAAGTCTTTCTTCTGTTTGAGCAGTTCTACTGTTGATGCTCTCTGTTGAATTTTTCATTTTTTATTGTAGTTTTCAGCTCCAGAATTTGTTGTATTATTATTATTTCAATACCTATTAAATTTTCCTTTCTCATCACTTATTTTTTTTTTCTCATTTTGTTGGATTGTTTCTCTACATTTTCTTGAAGTTCACTGAACATCTTTCAAAGAATTAGTTTCATTTCTTCATCAGGAAGTTCATAGATCTCCATTTCTTTAGGGTCAGTCACTAACACTTTACTTTGTCCCTTTAGTGATAATATCCTGTTTCCTGATTGTTCTTGATCATGTGGTCATGTGTTGATATCTGTCTATTTTAAGAAGTAGGTAATTATTTCAGTCTACAAGGACTGGCTTTGCTGGGAAAGCCCTTCAATACTCATCCCATCTAGAGATTACGGACAGGCTATCTGGCATGATCCTAAAGTCCAGATCATTGCAGGGGGAACAACCCTGTGGCACACCAGAAGTGGCAGCTGTGGCCATTGTAGCACTGGAATGCACCAGAAGCCTGGGGTTGCTGCAGCAGCAGTTCACTATGGCAGGTCTGAAGCCCAGGTCAGCTGTGTCTGGCATGGCACTGAGGCATACTCAAAGCCCAAGGGCACTGTAGCTAGTGCAGTGCTGGAGCACACCTGGAGCCCAGAGCCACTGAGACCTGCCTCCCACTGAAGGCTCTTCAGAGCTCAGGGCCACTGAAGTTCGCCCAGCAGTCGTGTAGGCCAGAGACAGAGTTCTGCCACACAAGCCCGAAGCCTGGGGCTGTGAGGTATCAGGGCAGGTCTGAAAATGGTTTATGAGTAATGGCTTGGAGTAATGGGGCTGTGAGTGTCTGCCTAGTGCTGGGTTTTACAGTGGCTAGACCAGTTTTGGGGTCCAAGGCAAAGTCCTATGCTCACTCCCCTCTCTTTCTCCCAAGTGGAAAATAGCTCAGTGCTGTGCTTTCTGGGATTGGGAGAGGGATAATGAGGGTAATGAAAAACTGTCCTTCCTACTCTCTAAAAAGTATTTTTTCTGTTATTATGCTACAACCAGGTACTGGGATGTCTCACTTGGTTTCTGGAGCCCTTGTGAAGCTCTTTTCATGCATGGATAATTATTTAAATTGATGTTTCTTTGTGGGGATGATTGCTGGAAAGACCTATTCTGCCATCTTGATCCACTCCTCCTTCTTCTCTCTGTGCTTTTCAATGACCAGAACTAAATGAAAAACTTGATTTGTTACAACTCTCATGGTGTCCTTCAGATGAAACCCACTCAGTTCTCAGCAGAAGCAAGTGGCACTGAGCCATCAGGGGCATCATTTCCTGCAGGTAACCATGTAGGAAGCCCCAGGTGAAACAGTGAGCAACATCCTTCACCATGCTCTGAGAAGAAATAGAGTAGTAAATGTTTAGCTGTTTTTCTTTTAAATAAGGTATGCATCCATATAGGGTGATGGCATAATGCCAAAGTTTAGATTTATTGCTCTCTGAAGCATTGGCTTGTTTCAAAGATAAGATTTAGTGTTGCTAGGATGGATGGACTACACATCCTTCAGTATGGATTGTTTATATTAATATATAGAAAAATCGGACATGTGTGTAGCTCAGGAAAAATTTGTGTAACAGGATAGGTGAGAGGATATGGAATAAGATAGATCCATTGGCACAGAGTTTTTGTTAACGCCTCAAAGCTGAGGACAAGACCTCCACAAGGAACAGCTTCTCGAGATTTGCTAAGACATAGACTAAGTGGTCTTTCAGTTAGCCATGGTATTACAATCTTCAGAATACATCCAAAAAAACTAGAAAGTCTTTAGTGTGATCATTGAAGGGAAGTTACAGAAAAGAAGAGAAATCTAGCATTTCCCCCTCCTGTGGGAAAAAATAGGGGTTTCCTCCTGATCGTTTAAATTTGGAATCTCAAGAGAAGCACTTGGTGAGGTACTGCTTTCTACAAGAGGAGCCACAGACTCTCAAAGACATGCCTAATGCTGTTGCCAGAGTGGTTTAAGCAATGGTCTGCTAATAAGTGTTTAACAAGTTGCTTTCCAGAAGTTTCCGTAGGGGAATAACTTGTAGCATGTTTTAATTTCTGTGCTGTAATTATTCCCATTATGTCCAATTTTGAGCTGCAAGCCTGAAGTCACTGATTTAAAATTGGGAACATATGTGTACAATTAGCTCTCAGCTCTAGAACACCACTAATTTTAGGTAAACCCCATGTTGTTACAGTAATGCACGCCCCCACCCCCCCCACCCCCCAATGAATCATACTTCCCTGAATCTATGCCCTTTTCTAGACTCCTCTCACACTGACTCTGAGCTTAATTATGTGACTTGCTTTCAGACATGAGAAATCAGAACCAAGACACAAGTAGAAGCTTAGAAAGGGTTTGTGCTTTAAAACTTCCCATCTTGAAATGTTACATCATGTGAAGAAACCTAGGATAGTCTGCTGGAAGATGAGATCACTTGGAGGTATGAGGCCCAGCCAACATCCAACACGAACTTGCCAGACATGTGAGTGAGGTTTTGTGAGACCATCCAGCCCCAGTCAAGCCACCAGATGATGATAGCTATGTAGTCATAGGTAAGAGCAGCAAAAATCTATGCTTCTGGGCCCATCCCAAATTGCTAACCCACAGAATTTTGAGCAAATAAATAGTGGTTGTTTTAACCTAGTAAGTTTTAGAGTGTTTAAACCTACAAAATTTGTACACAGCAATAGATAACTGATGCCTCACATGTGTCCCCAGAAGTTTGGGACGCATGTGAGGATTAATGTTAGTAAAGTAGCTCATGATGGCATACCATGGAAGGAAGGATCAGTATTGGGTCAAACCACACTGCTACCATTTGGGAAGCAAGGTTAAGTCTTTGCCATGGAAAATATTCTTGAAATAACCCCACCCAAAAAGGCTATCTGCTGTGGCAAAGAGACCCCATAAGAAAAGAGGCTGTGAGCAGTTCCCTGGAAGCAAGAGATGAGGGCATATTATAAAAGAGGTCTGCCAGAAAGTTTATTGCCCACATTGGAATAAAGGTATAGTGTGATAGTTTTCACCAATGCATCTCATGACAGACTTAGGGTTCAAATGCCTAACAAGAGAGAGGTTATTCAACAGTCAAGAGAAACATGAACAATATCAACTCTAAGCTCTCTTTTATGCATTCCTTCCTTAAAGGAGCCACTGGTGGGCATAGAATAAAGCTGCTTGCTTTATTTTGTGTTGTACCAAATCCAGCCAATTCCATAAATTGATTACATTTGCATTTAAAGAATTGTGAGATAATATTGTATGCATAATGAGTGGCTTATGAACATTCAACAAAAATTAAATACTACCTTATCCATTCATTTATTCATTCATTGAATAAATATGGATGGAAAGTTACTTTCTCCAAGGCAAGTTGTAGGATTTAAGAATTCAGTGATGCACAATATAAAGCTCTACTTTCATAGATCTTTCATTCTAGTGTTCAGGAACAGCTAAGTTAAGATAATAAAGCGGAGTGATTGATTGTAGGAGGACTATTTTAGATAGAGTGGCCAGGTAAAGTTCCTTTTTAGAGATGACATTTATAGAGACCTATATTGTGAGATGTTTATAATTACATTTATATGGCAAATTTCAGGTGACACAAGTTTTCACATATATTCTTACTTGACCATTGCAACAGCCCCTTGAGGTGGGCAGGAGTGCGGGCCTCAGAGTTGCTTCATTTACAAATGAAGAAAATGCAGGTCTGAGTGCAACTTGCCTGGTGGAAAATGGTGAAGCTAGGATTGGCATGCAAGCTTTCCTAGTCCACTGCTGTTTAAAGCCCATGAAAATGGAGAAGTTCCCCTTGGAACTTCTGTAAACTGAAGTAATGACCGTTGGAAGTTGACAATAGGACCTAGGACCTAGTCCCCTAGGCCCAGACTTTAACCTGGCATTCATCTGTGATTTAGGCACCAACACACATAATCTGCCTTGGTCACTCGAGGGAAGGCTAAGACCATGCAATTATAACCAGGGGAAACACCAACTTGCCAATTAAGTGGTAAGGGAATAAGCCTGTATAATCCCTTTGAAAAATAAAGTTCCATGCTGGGACAACATTGTTTCATCTTTTGAATTTTAGATAAATCTGATTTTAACTCATTATAACAGTATGGACTCTAATTGGCCAGGAACATTACAAAAACCTTTTGTCTAAGTGAAAGCCTCCTGATGATAATGAAAGGGGTATAGAAAATCCCTCTTCTGAAATTATCCCTCAATATAACAGATCTCTGGCACTGAATGGTGCCCAGTCAATGCATGGGCAGGTTCCAACAGCTCCAGTAATGAACTTCACTTTGATGCTCTTCATTTCACACAGTTATTTGAGCACCTGGTAAAAGCAAACTTTTTATTTAGATTTTCTAAAATTGCTGATTCTATGAGGCTCTGCTATATGAATACTTCATTGTCTTAATCCAAATGCAATTACCAGGAACTGATATCTCAGGTTCATTCTTTTGACTATGCTTAGGTTTTAAAGAAAAGGGATAAATGCTAAGAAAACTAATAATTAGTCATTTAAACACACGTACACACACACACACACACACACAAACATACAAATACATTCCAACAAAATTTCAGTAGCATGCTGGAGCAAGTTCACCCCAACTCACCAGAGCTGATTATTAAAGTTTTAGGAATGTTATATGCTAGTTGAAGTTCATGTTAGTAACTCGAAATTGGCCATGGTGCAATATTTACACTACAGAAATAGGCAAACACTACAAATCAGGGCTTATTCCTCTAAGAAAGATGATTGTATAACGTTTACCAGCACACCACTGGTTATAGTCCTAGGTTAGTACTTGACTCTGTCAAATCCTTTGTTTCCATATATTTTTTATTTCTATCATTTTGAGCAATAAAAGCCAACATATGGAATAATTTCAGAAAGGCACTATAACACACAATTAAAATTAGGGAAAGATTATTTGATTTTCTATACTTCCTAAAGCAAGACAATTCATGAAATTTTTTTAAATTTTTATTTTGAAGTAATTGTTGATTTAAAGGAAATTGCAAAGATAGCACAGAAAGATCCCATGAACCCTTCAACTAGTTTCTCCCCATGATTATCTGACATAATTTTAGTACAACGTCAAAACCAGGAATAAAATACTTGTACAATGTGTGTATATAAATTTGTGTCATTTGCTGGATTATATAGTAAGTTTATGTCTCATGAAGAAACTTCCAAACTATTTTCCAGAATAGCTGTGCCATTTTACATTATCTCCAGCAGTTTAAGAGATCTAGGTTCTCTACATCTTTTTCAGCATTTGAACTTTTCGCTGTTTTTTAATTTTAGCTCTTCTATTAGATGTGCACTGATACCTCATTGTGTTCCTAATTACATTTCCAGTGATGTTGAACATATTTTCATGTGTTTATTTGCTATCCATATATCCAATTTGGTAAAATGTCTCTTCACATCTTTCACCCATTTTCCAATTAGACTGTTTTTTTTGTTAGTGTTAAATTTAAAGGGTCCTTTATATATTCTAGATACCAAACCATTGTCAAATACATATGGTAACTATTTTCTTCCAATCTGTAGCTTGTTGTTGCATCCTCTTAATGAAGTCTGTCATAGAGCAAAGGTTTTTAATCTTGGATGAGATTTACAAGTTTGATTTGTCTTCATCATGCTATTGGTGTCTAGTCTAAGAACTCTGCCTAGACCTACACCCTGAAGATTCTCTTCTTTCTTATTATGTATAAAGTTTATAGTTTTGCATTTTATATATACATCTGTAATCAATGTGATTTAGTTTTTGTGCAAGGTTCTTTTTTTTGCCAATGGATATACAATTTCTCCAGCATCATTTGTTAAAAAGTTTATCCTTTCTCCATTAATTTGCTTTTGCAACTCGCCTTACTTGTGTGGGACTATTTCTGAGTTTTCTATTCCTTTTTATTGATCTATGTGTCAGTCTCTCTGCCAATACAAAGTCTTCATTACTGTAGCTATATAGAAAGCTTTAGTATCAAGTAGAGTGATTCTTTTCACTTTATTCTTCTTTTCCAAAATTGTTTCAGCTATTCTAGTTATTTTGCCTTTTGATAAAAATTTTAGAATAATCTTGTTTATGTCCACAAAATCTTGCTGGGATGTTAATAGGAGTTCATTAAACTGTATATCAATTTGAAGAGAGTCATAGAGCAAACCTTTACTCTAAACAACTTTTACTATGCTGAGTCTTCCAAGTTATGAATATGGTATATCTCTTCATTTAGTTAAACCTTTGATTTATTTTGTCAGCATTTTGTAATTTTCAGAATACAAGTCTGTATATGTTTTGTTAGATTTACATGTAAGTACCTCAAGGTCTTTTTTGAATTACTGCTGATGGTATTTTCTAAAAATTTTTATTGTTAATTCTTGTGGGTACATGGTAGGTATATATATTTATGGGTTACATGTGTTATTTTTATATGAGCATGCAATGCATAATGATCACATCAGGGTAAATAGGATATCCATCACCTAAAGCATTCATCCTTTGAGTTTCAAACAACCCAATTATAACATTTTAGTTATTTCTAAATGAACAACTAAATTATTTTTACTATAGTTACCCTATTAGGTTAGTAAACACTGTCTTATTTATTATTTCTATTTTTTGTTGTTGTTCCCATGAACCATCCTCCTTTTTCCTGTCATCCTCCCCAACTACCCTTCCCAGCCTCTGGTAACCATCCTTCTACTTGCTATTGCAATGAATTTAATTGTTTTAGTTTTTAGCTCCTACAGATAAGTGAGAACACGTGATGTTTGTCTTTCTGTGCCTGGCTTATTTTACTTAACATAGTGACCTCCAGTTCCACCCATGTTGTTGCAAATGACAGGATCTCATTCTTTTTTATGGCTGAATAGAACTCCATTGCGTATCTGTACCACATTTTCCTTATTCATTTGTCTGTTGATGAATACTTACATTGCTTCCAAATCTTGGTTATTGTGAATAGTGCTGCAATAAACATGACAGTGCAGTTATCTTTTCAATATAGTGATTTCCTTTCTTTTAGGTATACACTTAGGAGTGCAATTGCTGGATTTTATGGTAGCTCTATTTTTAGTTTTTTGAGGAACTTACAAATTGTTTTCCATCGTGGTGGTACTGCTAATATACACCCTTACCAAGAGTGAATGAGGCTTCCCTTTTCTCCGCATCCTTGCCAGCATTTGTTATTGCCTGTTTTGGGGATATAAGCCATTTTCCCAGGGGTGAGATGATATCTCATTGTAGTTTTGATTTGCATTTCTCTGATGATCAATGACGTTGAACATGTTTTTATATAACTGTTTGCCATTTGTATGTCTTCTTTTGAGAAATGTCTATTCAAATCTTTTGCCCATTTTAAAATCAGATTATTAGATTTTTTTCTGTAGAGTTGTTTGAGCTCCTAATATATACTAATTATTAATCCTTTTCAGATGGGTAGTTTGCAAATATCTTCTCCCAGCCTGTGGGTTCTCTCTTCACTTTGATGATTGTGTCCTTTGCTGTGCAGAAGCTTTTTAACTTGATGTGATCCCATTTGTTCATTTTTGTTTAGGTTGCCTGTGCTTGTGGGGTATTGCTCAAGAAGACATTGCCCAATCCAATGTTCTGGAGATTTTACCCAATGTTTTCTTGTAGAAGTTTCATAGTTTGAGGTCTTAGATTTAAGTCTTCAATCTATTTTGATTCAATTTTTGTATACACTGAGAGGTAGGGCTCCAGTTTCGTTCTTCTACATATGGATATCCAGTTTTCCCAACACCATTTATTGAAGAGACAGTCCTTTCTCAAATGTATGTTCTTGGAAACTTGTCGAAAATGAGTTCACTGTAGATGTATGGATGTATTTCTGGGTTCTCTATTCTGTTCCATTAATTATTTGTTCATTTTCATGCCAGTACCATGCCATTTTGATTACGATAGCTCTGTAGTATAACTCAAAGTCAGGTAATGCAATCCCTCCAGTTTTCTTCTTTCTACTTAGTGTAGCTTTGGCTATTCTGGGTCGTTTGTGGTTCCATATACATTTGAAAATAATTTTTTCTATTTCTGAGGAGAACATAATTGGTATCTTGATAGAAATTGCATTAAATATGTATATTTCTTTGGGTAGTATGAACATTTGAACAGTGCTGATTCTTCTATGAACATGGAATCTGTGTGTGTGTGTGTGTGTGTGTGTGTATGTATGTCCTCTTCAATTTCTTACATCAATGTTTTAGAATTTTGATTGTAGAGATCTTTTTCTTTTTTGGTTAATTCCTAGGTATTTTATTTTATTTGTAGCTATTATAAATGTGATTACTTTCTTGATTTCTTTTCCAGATTCTTCATTGTTGACATATAGACATGCTACTGATTTTTGTATGTCAATTTTATATCCTGCAACTTTACTGAATGTGTTTATCTGTTCCAATACTTTTTTGTGGAGTCTTTAGGCTTTTCCAAATATAAGATCATATTATCTGCAAACAAGGATAATTTGACTTCTTCCTTTCCAATTGGGATGCCCTTTATTTCTCCTGTCTGATTGCTCTAGCTAGGACTTCCAGTACTGTGTTGAATAACAGTTGTAAAATGAGTATCCTCATGATGTTCCAGATCTTAGAGAAAAGGCTTTCAGTTTTTTCCCATTCAGTATAGTACTAGCTCTCGGCCAGGCGCGGTGGCTCATGCCTGTAATCCCAGCACTTTGGCAGGCCGAGGCAGGAGGATCACTTGAGATCAGGAGTTTGAGACTAGCCTGGCCAACATGGTGAAACCCCATCTCTACTAAAAAAACAAAAATTAGCCGGGCATGCTGGCACATGCCTATAATCCCAGCTATTTGGGAGGCTGAGGCAGGAGAATTGCTTGAATCCAGGAGGTGGAGGTTGCGGTGAGCCAAGATTGCACCATTGCATTCCAGCCTGGGCGAAGAAGTGAGACTCTGTCTCAAAAAAAAAAAATACTAGCTCTCAGTCTGTTGTATATGGCTTTTATTATGTTAAGGCATGTTCCGTCAATACCCAGTTTTTTGATAGTTTTTATCATGAATGGGGTGTTGAATTTTATGAAATGCTTTTTCAGCACCAATTGAAATGATTATATGGTTTTTATCCTTTATTATGTTGATGTGATGTATCGCAGTGATTGATTTGTGCATGTTGAACCATCCTTGCATCCCAGGGATAAATCCCACCTGGTCATGATGAATGATCATTCTAATATATTTTTAAATTTGGTTTGCTAGAATTTTGTTGAGGATTTTTGATCAGTATTCATCAGAGATATTGGCCTGTAGGGTTTTTGTTTTTTGTATTTTGTTTTTTTGATGTGGCTTTGTCTGGCTTTGGTATCAGGGTAATACTGACCTCATAGAATGAGTTTGAAAGTATTCCCTCCTCTATTTTTTGGAATAGTTCAAATAGGATTGGTATTCGTTTTTCTTTAAATGTTTAGTGGAATTCAGCAATGAAGCCATTGGGTCACAGGCTTTACTCTACTGAGAGAGTTTTTATTATAGCTTTGATCTCATTACTTTTTACTGATCTGTTCAGGTTTTGGATTTCTTCCTGGTTTAATCTTGGTAGATTGTATGTATCTAGGAATTTGTCCATTTCTTCTAGATTTTTAAATTTATCGGCATATACTTGTTCACAGTAGCCACTAATGATCCTGTGAATTTCTGCAATGTCAGTTGTAATATCTCTTTTTTTAATCTCTGATTTTATTTATCTGGGTCCTCTCCCCTCCCCCCTTTTTTTATAAGTCTGGCTATAGGTTTGTCAGTTATGTTTAACTTTTCAAAAAAACAACTTTTTTGTTTCATTGGTCTTTTGTATTGTTTTCTTCACTTCACTTTCATTTACTTCTGCTCTCATCTTTATTACTTCTTTTCTTATACTGCTTTTGCTGTACCCCATAGGTTTTGGTATATTGTGTTTCCATTATCATTTGTTTCAAGAAATTTTTCAATTTTCATCTTAATTTCTTCATGAACCCACTGGTCATTCAGGAGCATATGGTTTAATTTCCATGTCTTTGTATAGTTTCCAAAATTACTCTTGTTATTGATATGTAATTTTATTCCATTGTAGTCAGAGAAGGTGCTTGCTATTATTTTAGTCTTTTAAATGTTTTAAGACTTGTTTTGTGACTTAACATATAGTCTATCTTTAAGATTGATCCTTGTGTTTAAGAAAAGAATGTGTATTCTGCTGGCGTTGGATGAAATGTTCTGTAAATATCTATTAGGCCCATAAGTCTGATGTTTCTTTGTTGATTTTGTGTTTGGATTATTTGTCCAATGCTGAAAGTGGGATGTTAAGGTCTCCAGCTATTACTGTATTGATGTCTATCTCTCTCTTTAGCTCTAATAATATTTGCTTTATATATCTGGGTGCTCCAGTGTTGGGTGCATATATAAGAAAATATGGCACATATACACCATGGAATACTATGCAGCCATAAAAAATGATGAGTTCATGTCCTTTGTAGGGACATGGATGAAACTGGAAAACATCATTCTCAGTAAACTATCACAAGGACAAAAAACCAAACACCGTATGTTCTCACTCATAGGTGAGAATTGAACAATGAGAACTCATGGACACAGGAAGGGGAACATCACACTCCGGGGACTGTTGTGGGGTGGCGGGAGGGGGGAGGGACAGCATTAGGAGATATACCTAATGCTAAATGACGAGTTAATGGGTGCAGCAAAACAACATGGCATATGGATACATATGTAACAAACCTGCACATTGTGCACATGTACCCTAGAACCTAAAGTATAATAATAAAAAATAAAAATAAATAAAAATAAAAAAATAAATAAATAAATAAAATAAAATAAAACAAATTGTTATATCCTCTTGCTGAATTGACCCCTTTATCTTTGGCATGCAATATCTTTTTCCAGTTGTTTTTTTTACTCTATGTGTGCCTTTATAGGTGCAGTGTATTTACAAAAGTGGAGGAGCCTCATCCCCTGGCCACCATCATCACAGGTCCATGGGGATTACTGCCAGGCTACCACTGATGTTCCTTGAAGCCCCAAGGACTCTTCAGTTACCTTTTAGTGAATGTTTCCTGGCCTGGGACTCTCCCTTCAAGGCAGTGGGCTCCCCTCTGTCCCAAGGCAGGTCCAGAAATGCCATCCAAGAGCCAAGGCACGGAATCAGGGACCCCAAAAGCCTGCTTTGTGCTCTACCCCCTGTGGCAGAGCTAGTACTTATGGTGCAAGACAAAGACCCCATTACTTTTCCCTCCACTTTTCTCAAGCAGGAGGGATCTCTTTCCATGGCCACCACAGCTGGGAATGTACTGAGTCTCACCTGAAGTCAACAAGTCTCAGTGTCACCCAAGGACCTTGACATAATACCTGAGTATTGCTGCTTGTTATTCAGGGCCCAAGGACTCTTCAGTTAGCAGGTGATGAAGCCTACCAGGACTGTGTCCTTCCTGTCAAGGCAGCAGTTTCTCTCCTGTCGCAGGGTGTGTCTAGATATGTCTTCTGGGAGCTAGGGCCTGGAATGAAGACCTCTGACCAGTGTCCTGTCCTACTGTGGCTGAGCTGATATCCAAGATGCGAGAAAAAGTCCTCCCCACTCTTCCCTCTCCTCTCCTCAAGTGGAAGGAAGAAGTCTCTTTTAGAGCTGATATCTGTGCAGCCTGGTGTTAGGGAAGTGTGGCACCAACACTCCCCTAGCAACCCTGGTTGGTGTCTTAGTATGTTACATTCCCCACCCTCCACCTATCCCCCTGAGTCCACTGGCTCTTAGCCTAGTTCAGCACTAGGACTCGCCTAGTAGTTACAGTCCTTGGGGCATAAACTGCCTTTCAAGCTTAATGGGGGCCCCAGGGCACTCCAGCCTGAGATAGTGAGCCTTGCCAGAACTCAATTTCTGACCACTAGGATAGGCAATGCTGGCTAGAACTGGCTTAAATATTCTCTCTGTGGGCGGCTGTCAGCTGAGTTTGTTCTGGTTTTGCTTTCTGCTATAACAGAGCAGCACTGAGTTCAACGCAATGTCTCAAAATTGCTGCATTCTCCCTCTCCCAAGCACATAGATTGTCTTGGTGCCGCACGGTGGCTGCTGGTGGATGGAGGAGGAGTGACATTGGCAATTCAAGACTTTTTCCTACCTCTTTAGTGCCTCTTTCAGCAATATGAAGTTAAAACCAGTTACTGTGAGTGCTCACTCAATTTTTGGTTCTTACTAAAGTGCTTTTTTTTTATGTGCAGATAGTTGTGAAATTGGTGTCTGTGCAGGGAGGACAGTTTGTGGAGTCTTCTATTCTGCCATCTTGCTGCACCCCTCTCTTCTTTTTTTGAGACAGAGTATCACTCTGTTGCCCTGGCTAGAGTACAGTGGCATGATGATGGCTCACTGCAGCTTCAACCTTCTGGGCTCAAGTGTTCCTTCTGCCTCAGCCTCCCAAGGAGTTGGGACTACAGGAACACACCACCACACCTGGCCATGTTTTTAGAATGTTTAATAGATATGAGATCTTGCTGTGTTGCCCAGGCTGGTCTCAAACTCCTGATCCTCCTGCCTTGCTGCCCAAAGTGCTTGGATTACAGGTGTGAGCCATTGTTACTGGACAGTATTGTATTTTTAATTTTGGGTTTCACAAATTCATTGATAGTATATGTAATAAAAATGATTTTTACACGTTAGTCTGCATTCTGCAAAGTTGCTGAACTCAGTTATTATTTCTAGGAGTTTTGTGTTGTGTTTGTTTTTGTTTTCGGTAGATTCCTTGGATTTTTCAATATAATCCATCATGTCATATGCAAGAAAAGAAGAACGGACAATTTTATTTCTTCCTCTCTGATCTGCTTGTTTTTTCAGTTTCCTTCTCTTGCCTTATTTTGCTGACTAGATCTTCCGGTACTATGTTGAAGACCAGTGAGAAAAGTCATCATCGTTGCCTTATTCCCAATATTAGGGAAGAAAGTATTCAGCTTTTCACCATTAAGCATAACGTTAGCTCTAGGCTTTTTGTTTGTTTGTTTGTTTGGAGTCTGACTCCAAACAAATTGTGGATTTATTGAAACCAGTAGACTGTAATACGTTTATAATTGTGGGTTTGCCTATTTCTTCTTTCAGTTTTTGCTTTTTATATTTTGCAGCTCTGCTCTTTGGGGCATACACAGTTCACATAAAGGGGTGGATGGACTCTTTTATCGTTATGCAGTGTCCTCTCTGTCTCTGGTAATTTTCTTTGCTCTGAAGTTTACTTTGTCTGATGTGACTATCACTACTCCTGCTTTCTTTTGGCTACTGTTTGCATAGTATGTCTTTTCCCATCATTTTACTTTCACCCTATGCATATCATTTTATTTGAAGTGTTTCTTGTAGTTAGTTCATGTCTTATTCATTCATTTTGCAAATATCCTTCTTTGAATTGGTGTATTTAGACAATGTGATTTAATGTAATTATTGGTATATTAAGGCTTAAGTCTGCCGTTTTGTATTTTGTTTTCTGTTGTATTCCTGTTTTTACTTTCTCATTCCTGCCTTCCTGTGCTTAACGTGAACATATTTTAGAATTCCAATTTTATTTATCAATAGTATTTTTGTGCTAATCTCTTTGTATAGCTTTTTTTTGTGGTTGCTATAGTCTTTATGTTATATATAAATAACGTATTACAGTCTACCGGTTTCAACTTTTTACCAGCTTGAGAGAAGTATACACATATTACCTCTTTTTATATCCTTTTACTCTCCCATATTTATAATATTTCCCACATTTATAATATTTCTTAGATATTTCCTCTACACAGAGAACCACATTAGAGATTCTTGTAACTTTTATTCAGCTGTCAGACATAATTTAGAAAACTCAGGAAGAGAAGGGAAGTCTATTTTATTTACCAATTTTTTTTCCATGTTCTTCCTTCCTTCTTGATGTTCCAATATTCCTTCTTTCACCGTATTCTTCTGTTTAGAGAACTTCTTTACCATTCTTTTAGGGTATGTCTGCTGGCAGAAAATTTTCCTAGTTTTCTATCATTTGAAAATGTCTTCATTTTTCCATCATCTCTGAAGGATATTTTCACTAAATATAAAAGTCTGGGTTGACCTTTTCTTTCAGCATTTTCTTAAAAAATATTGTGCCATTTCCTTCTGGTCTTCATGGCTTTTGATGAGAAATCTACTGTCATTCAAATTTGTTGTTGTTGATTTTTTTTTTCTTATGGGTAACGTGCCATTTCTCTCCGGCTGCTTTCGAGATTTTAAATTTGTCTTTTTTTTTCAGACATGTGACTATGATATGTGTGAGCATAGATGGTTTTGAGTTTCACCTGTTTGGGGTTTGATTAGATTCTTAAACATTTAGGTTTATGTGTTTTTGCCAACTTTCGGAAATTTTCAGCCATTATTTCTTTTAATGCTGTTTCAGCCCAACCCTCTTTCTCTCTTTTTAAGGAATCTAATGACATAAATATTAAATCCTTTGTTATAGTTCCACATATCTCTGAAACTGTTTTCATTTTGTTCAATCAATTTGTTGCTCAGATTAGATAATTTACATTGTTCTATCTTCATGTTTACTAATTATTTCTTTTGTTCTCCTGCCCATTCCGCTACTGTGTCCATCCACTGAGATTTTTATTTCAATTATTGTATTATTTTCAGTTCTAAATTGTCCATTTAGTTCTTCTTAATATCTTCTATATGAACGTCTCTTTGTTGAGACTTTCTATTTATTTGCTAAAACTATTTTTTCATTTCTTTCAAGCATGTTCATAATTTCTCATGATTGCTCATTGAAACATTGCTGTGATGGCCCTCTAATATCTTTGTCAGATAATTCTAACATCTGTGCCATTTCTCTGTTGGCATCTGTTGATGGCTTTTTTAAATTTAGCTTGAGATTTTTCTGGTTCCTGGTATGACAAGTGATTTTTAACTGAAAATTGAACATTTTGGATTTTATGTTACAAGACTTTGGATCTTATTTAAATCTTGTGTTTTAGCAGGCTTTCTCTGATAACACTCCCATGGATAAAAGGGTGCCACCTCACTACAGTTGGATGAGGGTGGAAATACACATTCTCCATTCATTCCCCATTGACCCCTGGGTAGAAGGGTCTTCTTGTTCTTCCTGGGCTAGGGTGGGGGGCCAGGAATGCAGGTGAGGAGAGGCCAACAGGGGAGCAACTGAAGGCAGAGATGCTACCCTTCACTAGATCCTAATGCTTCCCAAGCAACCAGTGAAGTTCTTTATATGTAGTTACTTGAGACACCTTAAATATTCAACAATAAGACAGTGGACAATTAATTGTGGCATAGTCATGCAATTGAATGCCAAGCACCAATGACCATGAATGAATAATTGTTACATGCATCAACATGGATGAATCTCAAGAACATAATGTGGCAAATAAAAAGGAAGCCACAGGAGAAAACACATATTGTGTTTCTAATCATATAAAGCTTGAAAACAGGCAAAACTTAGCAAAGTATTTTTTAGGGATACTTTAACAGGTGCAAATGAAAAAGTATAAAGAATAATAACGGAATTATTAACAAAATTGAATAGTTGACTCTGGAAGAAAGAGTTGAGTATGATTGGAGAGAGGTATACAGAAGCCTTCAAAGGTAACACAAATGTTCTAGTTCAGCAGTTCTCAAACTCATCTGTGTCAGAATCAGGTAGGAAATTTGATAAAAATTTAAAAACCTGAGTTCTACTTCCAGGAATGTAAGCCTCTATAAGCCCTTCAGTTGATTCTGATAAAACCAAGTTTTAAGAACCACTGTTCTAGTTCTTGAGCTGGGTTGTTTCTAAATAGACATTTGTTTGAAATTATTATCTAACTATATATGTGCTTTAAATGTACATATATATATGTATTTCATGTAAAATTTTATGTAGTTGTCTTAAAGGTCTGATTCATAGTTGCTAGGCAAAAATAGTTTCAGCAGTTCAAACCTCTTAACCATGACTGGACAGTCCTCAAGATACTTTAGGTGGCAGTCTCCATTCAGAAATTAGGTTGTCCAGTCTTGCTTAATAGTCAAAACGTCAAACTTGAGTTAACATTAAACTGTATTTCTTTTCTAGTTTATGCCTCCTTTAGACAAAGACTGCCGTAGAAAAGATGAAGTATGGTTGACTTCTTTTTTTACCTTCTCTAATCTCCCTCTACTAGCTGCTATACTCCAATCCACCATCATCAGCTGTCACAGTACTATTGCAATACTCTACTCTGGTCTATCTCCTTTCACTTTTGCTCTCACCACAACCTTTACTCTATATAGCAACCTGAATAAACTTTGTTTATTTTATTTCAAACTAATTTTGGGCTTATAAAAAAGTTGCAGAGATAGTTCAAGAGAATTCCCTTATACTCCTCACTCGGATTTTTCTAATGTTAGCATTTTACATAACCATAGTACACTTATCAAAACTGGGAAATTCACATTGGTACAATACTGTTAACTAAACTACAAGTCTTATTTTTTCCACCATCCTTTTTCTGTTCTGAATCCTATCCAGGATCTCATATTGCATTTGATTGTTTTTCTACTTAGTCTCCTCCAATCTATAAAAGTTCTTCATTCTTTCCTTATCTTTCATGACCTTGACACATTTCAAGAATATTAGTTATTTTGTTAAAAGTCCCTCAGTTTAGGTTTTTCTAATATTTTCTCATGATTGCGATGAAGCATTGTGATATGCCCTTATTTTAAAACTTTCTATGGCTTCCAGTTCAATAAGAATAAAATCAAACATCATGTCCAAGTCTGGCATCATCTGATACTTAATTTTAGCTCATAATTTACCTTAATGTGCTCTGATATGGCCACAGCAGGTGCTGTAGTTTGAATTTCCCAAGAAGTAGACTCTGAGATAGCATTTAACTTGCAGGGTGTTTATTAGGAAGTGCCCTTGGGAGCAACCTGTGTCAAGGGAGGAGAAGAAAAGGGAGTGGGCACAGGGAGAAACAGAGCTGCAGGACTGGCCCAGTAATAGACTTAGCTGATCCTATATGGAGCAGTGTGGCTAGAAATAGCCTTTCGGGGTTATCTTCCTTTGAAATGAGATGGCCAAGCCTTATACTCCCACGTAAATCCATCACTGGATGTGGTCCATCTTGAGAAAGAGGTAACCTTGGTAACATGGCTCTCTGCAGCTGAGGGAGCCCCTGAAGTTGGTAACACTGAAGGCTGCCTGCCCTTAGCACTCCCAGCAGCTGGGACAATAAGTTATTCAATAAAGGGGTATCTAGGTGGCACATCACAGTATTCCAACACACTTTCAGTTTAAGATTTTTTCCCTTTAGAAAATTTCATGTACTTGTATTTCTATCTGGTATACTTTCCCTTGGCGTTTGCATAGGTAACTCATCTTTATCCTTCAGAAATCAGCTAAAATATCAGCACCTTGGTGAGACCATCCTGATTTCTTCCTCTTTACTTCACGATTTATGATTACATATCTGTTATTGTTTTGCTGGCTCCCTATGAAGCCGAGAGTTCCATAAAGGCAGGAAGCATATAAATCAACTCATCTCTTTTACTACCACTTAGCCTGGGGCCCAGGCTGTGGGGAAGGATTAAAAATTCTTACTAAATTATCCAAAAATGAATAAATAACAGAATTAATGGATAAGCTGAAATATAATAAACCTAGATTTGTTGGACAAAACTTCAGAGTACAGTAGTATCCCCTTATTTGTGGAGGATATGTTCCAAGACCCCCAGTGGATGCCCAAAACCAAGGACAGTACTGAACCTGATTGTCATCAATCAGAACACACTTCTGCTCATGTCTTCCACCCTCAAATATAATGCTTTTTTCATCTTAACTAAGCACTTATTACACACCACGGCCACAACTTCTGCACTTTAAAGTGCGACATCAAAATAATCTTTCTCTTTCTTCACAATTTTATGGAGAGAAGTTTCATTCTTACCATAGATCTCAGCAACCTCAGCATACAATTTGTTTTTGTTTTCATATTAAGTTAGGAACTTACACCTCTTCACTTAAAGGAAGCATTTTACAGCTTCTCTGTGACATATCTGAATTACCAGCATCATTACTCTTGCACTTTGGGGCCATTATTAAGTCAAATAAGGGTTACTTGAACACAAGCACTGTGATACTGAGACAGTCCATCTGATAACGGAGATGGCTTACTAAGAGACTGATGGGCAGAGAGTGAAGACAGTGTAGATGGGCTGGACAAAGGGAAGATTCATATCCAAGGCTGAATGGATATCAAGTTCAGTACTGTCCTTGGTTTTGGGCATCCACTGAGGGTCTTGGAATGTATCCTCCACAAATAAGGGGATACTACTGTACTCTGAAGTTTTGTCCAACAAATCTAGGTTTATTATATTTCAACTTATCCATTAATTCTGTTATTTATTCATTTTTGGATAATTTAGTAAGAATTTTTAATCCTTCCCCACAGGCTGGGCCCCAGGCTAAGTGGTAGTAAAAGAGATGAACAGTGCAAGATTTCATTACACTGCTCAGAATGGTGTGCAATTTGAAACTTATGAACTGGTTGTTTCTGGAATTTTCCATTTAATATCTTCAGACTGATTGACCTTGGGTAACCGAAACCACAGGGAATGAAACCGTGGATAAGAGGGGACTACTGAATGGTAAATAGTCATAGACATTTAGAGAACGATTCAGGGTGTATTATATGCTGCAATCTCCTTAAGCAAGGGGTTCAGGGAGTGGAAAATACAGTGAAAGAGTCAGAAGCCAGGGAATGTCAAACATGTATTTGAAAACGTGTCTTAGCCAGCTCAGGCTGTTGTAACAAAATACCGTAGACTGGGTGACTTAAATAATACAAATTTATTTTCTCACAGTTCTAGAGGCTAAAAGTCTAAGATCGAAGTGGCAACATGATTGGGTTCTGGTAAAGGGCCCTTTTGTAGATGGCTGCCATCTTGCTGTATGCTCATATGACAGAGAGAGAGAGAAAGAGAGAAAGCAAGCTCCCTGGTGTCCACCCTCACAAATTCATCAAAACCTAATCGCCTCTCAAAGGCCCCGTCTCCTAATTTCATCACACTGAAGGTTAAGGTTTTAACATGTGAATATGGGGGAGACTTTTCAGTCTGTAGCAAGATGTAACATATTTTGTATTGTTTGTTTAAAAGACTAAAATATATTAGCTTTATATTAACTTACATACTTTTGCATTGTTTGTCTAAAAGACTCAACATATTAATTCATTATCCTTTTTTAGAGTATGTAGTTAGTTCTCAAGGAATAATGTCACTACATATTAAGTTTGAAATACTAAAGACATACTCCTTAGGATAACATGTGCTGTTGATAATTGAATATGAGCACCACGCCAACCTTTTAGCTAGCAATACTCAAATGTTTGTGTGCATTAAAAATCTCCTGAAGATTTGGTTAAAATGCAGACGCCTGGGCTCCAAAGTTGGCACGTCTGATCTGGTAAGTCTGGAGTGGGAATCTGCCCTTTTAACCAGAGCCCCAGGGTGATTCTGCCGCAGATAAGTAAGGATTGCACTTTAGAGAACACCTCACTGGGTAAGTTAGCAATAACTTAGTCCTTCAAACTGAGTTCAACTTTCTGCTGCCTCTTTCCATGGCATGACAGGCAAGGATACTGCAGCACCTGTAAGAGGTGCTGTGCTATTTAGGGCTGTGCTAGGTACTGAAACAACAGGGAGAGGGGTTTCTGACAGCCAAAAATCTACTACCTTAACTACACAAGCACGCACACACACACATACACACACACACACACAAACACAAACACAATTCTGCCTCTTTTCTCCACTATAGCTGTTATCACCTCATCAAACACCCATTCTTCCCTAAAAGGAAAAACTTTTTTTTAATACTTACAACACTTCTGACACCAAACGCCTGGGGGTTTGGACACCAAACGTCCAATCAACCAATTATCTAACTCTCCAGATACTAGCAGGATGTTCTACAATTCAAATCTGACCCCACAGGCAAAGGGTTTAGTCCCACAAGACTTCACATGCCAGTCATTAAGTCCCAGATTGTCACCTGTATGTCGGACCAACTGGCTATAAATTGGGGTTTCCTACAACTGCTTCTTCATCTTTGATAATTTGCTATAATTCCTCACAAAACTCAGGGAAATATTTACTGGCTTATTATGAAGTATTTTACAACGGATACAAATGAACAGCCAGACAGAAAGGTGAATAGGGTGAAATATATAGGAAGGGGTGCAGAGCTTTCATGCCCTCTCTGGGTGCACCATCCTCTCAGCACTTTGATGTGCTCACCAACTCAGAAGTTCTCCAAATCCTATTGTTTAGGGTTTTCATGGAGGCTTCATTATGTAGGCATGATTGATTAAATAATTGGCCATTGGTGACCAGCTCAACCTTCAACACCATTCCCCTCACTAGAGGTCAGAGGGTCGCACTGCAAGTCCCAACCCTCCAATTATACCTCATCCTGAAGCTATCTAGGGGTCCCCAGCCAACAGTCATCTCATTAGTATACAAGAGACACTCATCACTCCAGAGATTCTAGAAATTTTTGTGTCAGGAACCAGGGACTAAGACCAAATATTATAACAAAAAATGCTCCTATCACCAAGGAAATTACAAGAGTTTTAGGAGTTCTGTGTCTGGGACTGGGAGCAGAGACCAAATATGTATTTCTTATTATGTCATATCCTCTCTCTTGGTGAAAAACTGGCAATGGGGCCTATTGAAGCCTATGGAAGTCTTGGAAACGCATTAGTTTGAAGTGAAATACCCTCGCGGGTATGGAAATGTAGCTGTAACTAAGAGTCCTCAATTTGGTTTAAATGCTTGCAGCATTGTGCAAAGAGTCATTTGCATTTCAAAAAGAAGGACCAGCAAGGGAAGAAACGGTGCAAAAAGATTTGCTGGGGGAAGAGGGGGAGCTGGTGGGCAGCTCAGGGAGATCCAGGAGGTAGGTGCAGCTCCACACTGCACTGTCACTGACAGGATAAGCATAATGACTTTAAATAAGTAAGTAAAGGAAGACAGTGAAATAAAGACAATTTTTGTAATCTGATATAGCCCAGCCCAGCACAATCCAAGCTCTTAAAATAAATGGGAGTTTAAGAATATCATTTTTATCTCCATGCTAGACTTCTATATTTAACAGGCCTCACTTCTTTTCATATCCAAGAGTATTCATGGAATGCAAGGGTAAAGCTCAGCTAACTTGAGGATGGAATTTAATTATTATACGTTTTAAAAGAACCACCACAGCCACTGTGTGCGATGTGGATGACTAGAACAAGTGAAATCCCCTTTGACCTCTTTTTGATTCACACTATAGGAGGGATTACATTTCCTAGTATTATTATTATGATCGTCATTATTATAATTCAAGTATTAATACACATATTTTAAAAACCCACTCTAATCTGGTAATGGAGTTGACCGTGGAAAGGTGAATTACTTATTTGTTTCATTTTACCTATGTATATTATGACTAAAAATTTATGTTATTTAACTAGGGGTTAAAATAGGGATTAATTAGCATGAATTAGCTATAAAAATGAAGGGGAAAGATTTAAAAAATAAATCAGTTTTGTATTCATCACTTAACTATTTTTCATCTCATTTTAATTAAAGAGAAGAGAAAGTTAGCTTTTATTTTCCACCCTCAGCTATTATTTCACTGAAGGTTGAAAGATAATGAATAAGTAGTTTCTAAGTGTTCTTTTGTGATGAGAGAACATTTTTCAAAGAGAACAATTTTCAACAGCTTTCAAGAAGCTGTTGCTTAAAACATCCTTCTCTTGTATGAGGAACAAATAAAATAGGATCCAATGATCAGACTGTGTTTGCAACAGTTGTTTGTTAAGCCTGGGACTTTTTAAAAACAAGTATACAATTATTCATCTAATCTAAACTTTGCATTTTTCTGTTTGCAGGTCAAACTCCAAGAGTTTGAGGTCGAATTTGATGGAACACCCAGATGTCCTCAGCTGTCATGGAGAATACTTACCATATTTGCTTGCATTTTTTCCCTATTATACTGGCAGACACTTTTAGTTGTTAACATAGAGGAAAGAGGTGAATTAAGGAGGTAACCTATTAATCACTGTAGCTTGGGGCCAGTATCAACTTTGATGTGACCCAAGGCTTTCGGCTTTATTATATTCTTTTCAGAAAGAAGCCATTGTTTCACATGTGGCTAATAAAATAATAAAAATAAAGATAGTAATAATAGAAGAAAAAGAGCTGACACTCACTGAGCACCTACTATCCCCACTATACAAGCATACACACACACACACACACACACATTTTACCTGTTCTCTTTATCGCTGTCATCACCTCATGACACACTTATTCTCCTTTCTTCTGGTGTAAAACTAGCAAAGGTACCTGTTGAAGCCTACAGAAGTCTTGGAGATGCATTGGTTTGATGTGAAATGCCTTCACAGTGTGGAAGTGTGGCTCTAACTAAAGATTTCTCAGCATGGTCCAAATGTTTGCAGCATTATGTAGGGGGTATGGCAAATGATGAAATGGTGCAAAGGGATCTGCCTGGGGTTGTGGGTGGGGAGGGATGTTTCCTTTTTAAAGACCTAACTTCTCTCCTAAACAACAAGAGCAGGAAATAACAGCCCCATGAATTTAAAAAATATGAAAATACTACCAGGACTGGAAACCCTAGCACATAGCAACTGCCAGTCTAGGGAACTCCCACAGGTCTAGAAACTACTGTTTGCCTCTAGCAAAAATTAGGAGAAAAAAAGTTTCCTTGCCTGTTATTAATTGCCAAAATATATGTGTCAAACTTTAATTGATACAAGAGCTTCTTGGGACATTTACACATGAATGGAGAGAAAAAGGAGGTCGTATCTAGGGTTTTGCCCTTAATTGTCTTTTGTAATTTTCTCAAGTATAACAAATGCTGAATTCTCCAGAGGAATAAACTCAAAGATTTAGAAAACTTGGATACCAACAAGACATACCTTTTTCATCTTTGCCATGTGCTCTAGTTTGGATGTTTGACTCCCTAGACCTCATGTGGAAATGTGATCCCCAATGTTGGAGGTGGGGGAAGGTGTTAGGGACATGGGGATGGATCTCTCAGGAACAGCAAAAGGTCCTCCAGGTCTGATTGTTAAAGAGAGCCTGGCACACCTCCTCCCCTTCTTGCTCTCTCTCTCTCTCTCTCTCTCTGTGTGTGTCTCTCTCTCTCTCCCTCTCCTCTCTCTCTTTCTCCCTTTCTCTCTCCCTCTTCCTGAGTTTCTCACCAAAATAGATACTGGTGGCATGCTTCTTGTACAGCTTGCAGAATAGTAGTTAGGGAAATTTATTTCCTTTTTTCTTCTTTTCTTTCTTTTTTCTTCCCCTTCCTCTTTCCTCCCTCACTCGCTCACTCCCTAACTCTCTCTCTCTTGCTCTCTCTCTCTCACCTCTTATTGTTTTATTGTAAAATGTGTATGTTGAGGGAGGTTGGCATATATAAATATGAGATAAACCTAAGAGACAACATGAAAAGTTTCCTCAAGTAAAAAGCAAGGAAAGGGCCAGGCGCGGTGGCTCACGCCTGTAATTCCAGCACTTTGGGAGGCTGAGGCGGGCAGATCACAAGGTCAGATCGAGACCATCCTGGCTAATACAATGAAACCCCGTTTCTACTAAAAGTACAAAAAATTAGCCAGGCATAGTGGCAGGTGCCTGTAATCGCAGCTATTCAGGAGGCTAAGGCAGGGAAATTGCTTGAACCCAGGAGGCGGAGGTTGCAGTGAGCCGAGATCGTGCCACTGCACTCCAGCCTGGGTGACAGAGCCAGACTCTGTCTCAAAAAAAAAAAAAATGCATGGAAGGAAGAATGCTAACAGGATTTAAGAGAGGGGGGATAGGAGGGAAGGAGAAACACCAAAAGCTTCATGAGTACCTTTTAAAAAATATAATAATGGTAATCAATGGCTTAGGTTGGGAAAGTTAGAGAAATGAATCCAGGGAAAGAAAATAGCTTAAGAAAGATTTTTCTTACTTTTTTATAAGTGGAGAGGAGAGATGTTACTTTTGCTATTTTTTAAGCTCTTCTCGTGAAAAAAAAATTTATTGGCAGAATTGTGGATGGAGCAATTAATACTGGCTCAGAGGAATGAAATGTAATGTCCATATTCACAGATCAGGCAGAGTAGGGTTGGACCACCATGTCTCCTGATGCCTAAACCGAAGTTCTTGTCACTGTATTATTTCAATTCTAACTAAAAAAAGCTTTTCAATTGCATAACTTACTAATTTTAAGAACATTTTAGTCTACATGTAAACGAATTGTCTATTTGACTGAAGGTGAGCTCCATCCATGCTCCTGAAAAAACATGATCTTGTTTCTGTTTATGGATGCATAGTATTCCATGGTGTATATGTACCACATTTTCTTTTTTAATTAATTAATTTTTTTAAATTTCAGGGTACATGTACAGGATGTGCAGGTTTGTTATATAGGTAAACATGTGCCATCGTGGTTTGCTGCACCTATCAACCCATCACCTAGGTATTAAACCCAGCATGCATCAGCTTTTTTCCCTAGTGCTCTCCCCGCCACCCTCCACCAACAGGCCTCGGTAAGTATTGTTCCCCTCACTGTGTCTATGTGTTCTCATTGTTCAACTCCCACTTATAAGTGAGAACATGTTGTGTTTGGTTTGCTGTTCTTGTGTTAGTTTGCTGAGGATAATGGCTTCCAGCTTCATCCATGTCCCTGCAAAGGACATGATCTCATTCTCTCTTATGGCTGCATAGTATTCCATGATGTATATGTACCACATTTTCTTTATCCAGTCTATCATTTATGGGCATTTGGGTTGATTCTATGTCTTTACTATTGTGAATAGTGCTGCAATGAACATACGCGTGCATGTATCTTTATAATAGAATTATTTATATTCCTTTGTATATGTACCACATTTTCTTTTTCCAGTCCACCATTGATGGACACTTAGGTTGATTCCATATCTTTACTACTGTGAATAATGCTGTGATGAACATATATGTGCATATGTGTCCTTACGGTAAAATGATTGATATTCCTTTGGGTATACACCTAATAATGGGATTCTTGGGTCAAATGGTATTTCTGTTTTGACTTCTTTGAGAAATTGCCATATTGCTGTCCACAGTGGCTCAACTAACTTATATTCCCACCAGCAGTGTATAAGCGTTCTCTTTTCTCTGCAACTTTGCCAACATCTGTTATTTTTTGACTTTTTAATAATAGACATTCTGATTGTGTGAGATGGTATCTCATTGTGGTTTTTATTTACATTTCTCTAATAATTAATGATGTCGAGCATTTTTCATATGCTTGTTTGCTGTGAGTATGCCTTCTTTTGAAAAATGTCTATTCATGTCCTTGGCCCACTTTTTAATTGGGTGGTTTGTTTTGCACATGTTGATTTGTTTACGTTCCTTATAGATGTTGGATATTAGACCTTTGTCAGATGGATAGTTTGCCAATATTTTCTCTCATTCTGTAGATTGTCTGTGACTCTGTTGATAGTTTCTTTTGCTGTACAGAAGCTCCTTATTTAGTTAGGTCCCATTTGTCATTTTGTTGTTGTTGTTGCAATTGCTTTTGGCACCTTCATCATGAAATCTTTGCCAGGTCCTATGCCCAGAATGGTATTTCCTAGGTTATCTTCCAAGGTTTTTATAGTTTTACATTTTATATGTATGTCTTTAATCCATCTTTATAGTTTATTTTTGTATATGGTGTAAGGAAGCAGTCCAGTTTCAATATTCTGCGTATGGCTAGCCAGTTATCCCAGCACCATTTATGAAATAGGAAGTCCTTCTCCCATTTCTTGTTTTGTTGACCTTGTAGAAAATCAGATGGCTGTCAGTGTATGGCATTATTGCTAGGCTTTCCATTCTATTCCATTGGTCTATGTATCTGTTTTTGTACCAGTACCGTGCTGTTTTGGTTACTATAACCTTGTAGTATAATTTGAAATTGGGTAATGTGATGCCTCCGTCTTTGTTCTTTTTGCTTAGGATTGCCTTGGCTATTTGGACTCTTTTTTTCTTCCATATACATTTTAGAACAGATTTTTCTAATTCTGTGGGATAGCATTGAATCTGTAGATTGCTTTGGGCAGTATAGCCATTTTAATAATATTGATTCTTCCTATCTATAAGCATGGAATGTTTTTTCATTTGTTTGTGTCATCTCTGATTTCCTTCAGCAGTGTTCTGTAATTCTCATTGTAGAGATCTTTCATCTCCCTGGTTAGCTATATTCCTAGGCATTTTATTCAATGCATGGCTACTGGGAATGGGATTCCATTCTTGATTTGGCTCTCAGCTTGGATGTTGTTGGTGTATAGAAATGCTACTAATTTTGTACACCAATTTTGTACACCAATTTTGTATCCCGAAACTTTGCCAAAGTTGTTTATCAGATATAGGAGCTTTTGGGCAGAGACTATGGGGTTTTCTAGGTATAAAATCGTATCGTCTGCACACAAAGATAGTTTCACTTCCTCTCTTCCAATTTGGATTTCTTTTATTTCTTTTTCTTGCTTGATTGCTCTGGTTAGGACTTCCATTACTATGTTGAATAGCAATGGCAAGAGTGGACATCCTTGTCTTGTTCTGGTTCTCAAGGGGAATGTTTCCAGCTTTTGCCCATTCAGGATGATATTGGCTGTGGGTTTGTCATAGATAGCTCTTATTATTTTGAGGTACATTCCTTCAATGCCTAGTTTGTTGAGGGTTCCTAACATGAAGGGATGTTTAATTTTATCAAAAGCTT
This sequence comes from Hylobates moloch, assembly GCF_009828535.3. Taxonomy (NCBI): domain Eukaryota; kingdom Metazoa; phylum Chordata; class Mammalia; order Primates; family Hylobatidae; genus Hylobates; species Hylobates moloch. The sequence continues at coordinate 40,740,674 of NW_026652282.1, forward strand.
TTTCTGCATCTGTTGGGATGACCATGTTGTTTTTGTTTTTAATTCTTTTTATATGGTGGATTATGTTTATTGATTTGAATATGTTGAACCAACCTTGCATCCCATGGAAGATGCCTTTTTGATGGAGGTGGATTCGCTTTTTGATGTGCTGCTGGATTTGGGTTCCTAGTATTTTGTTAAGAATTTTTGCATCTATGTTCATCAATGATATTGGCCAGAAATTTTCTTTTTTTTGTCCTGCCTCTGCCAGGTTTTAGTATCAGGATGATGCTGGCGTCATAAAATGAGTTAAGGAGGGGTCTTTCCTCCTCAATTTTTGGGAATAGTTTCAGAAGAAATGGTACCAGCTCCTCTTTATACATCTGGTAAAACTCAGCTGTGAATCCATCTGGTCTTGAGCTTTTGCTGGTTGGTAGACTTTTTATTAGTGATTCAATTTTAGAACTCATTATTGGTATGCTTAGAGATTCAGTTTCTTCCTGATTCAATTTTGGGAGGTTGCAAATTTCCAGGAATTTATCCATTTCTTATAGGTTTCCTAGTTTGTGTGCATGGAGGTAGTTGTAGTAGTCTCTGAGGGGTTTTGTATTTCTGTGGGGTTGGTAATAATGTCCCCTTTGTCATTTCTGATTCTGTTTATTTGAATCTTCTCTCTTTTTTCATTATTAGTCTAGCTAGTGGTCTATCTTAAATATTGTTTCAAAGAATAAATTGGTGCATTCATTGATCTTTTGTATGTCTTTTGTGTCTCAGTTTCCTTCAGTTCAGCTCTGATTTTGGTTGTTTGTTGTCTTCTGCTAGCTTTGGGATTGGTTTGCTCTTGTTTCTCTAGTTCTTTGAGGTGTGATGTTAGGTTGTTAATTTGAGATATTTCCAACTTTTGATGTGGGTGTTTAGCCCTATAAACTTTCCTCTTAACACTGCTTTAGTTGTGTCCCAGATAATCTGGCATGTTCTATCTTTGTTCTCATTAGTTTCAAATAATTTCATGATTTCTGCTTTAATTTCATTGTTTACCCAAAAGTCATTCAGGAACAGGTTCTTCAATTTCCATATAATTGTATGGTTTTGAGTGATTTTCTTACTATTGATTTCTATTTTTATTGGGCTGTGGTCTGAGAGTGTGTTTAGTATGATTTTGGCTTTGTTGAATTTGCTGAAGATTGTTTTACAGAAAATTGTATGGTCAATTTTAGAGTATGTGCCTTATGCAGATGAGAAGAATACATATTCTGTTTTGGGGGTGTGGAGAGCTCTGCAGATGTCTATTAAGCCCAGGTCAAGTGTCAAGTTCAGGCACCAAATATTTTTATTAGTTTTCTGCCTCGATGATCTATCTAATGCTGTCAAGTGGAGTGTTGAAGTCTCCCACTATTATTGTGCGATTATCTAAGTCTCTTCACAGGTCTCTAAGAACTTGCTTTATGAATGTGGGTGCTCCTGTGTTGGGTGTATATATACTTAGTATAATTAGGCCTTCTTGTTGAACTGAAACCTTTGCTATTATTTAATGCGTTATTCCTTGTCTTTCTGTATCATTGTTGGTTTAAAGTGTGTTTTGTATGAAATTAGAATAGGAACTTCTGCTTTTTTTCTGTTTTCTGTTTGCTTGGTAGATTTTTCTTCATCCCTTTACTTTGGGTGTCATTGCATGTGAGATGAATCTCTTGAAGACAGCATACAGTTGGGTCTTGCTTCTTTATCTAACTTGCCACTCTGTACCTTTTAATTTGGGCATTTAGCCCATTTACCTTCAAGGCTAATATTGATATTTGCAGATTTGATCTTGTTGTCATGTTGTTAACTGGTTACTATGCAGGCTTGATTATGTGATTGCTTTATAGTGTCAATGGTCTATGTACTTAAGTGTGTTTTTGTAATTGCCAGAAATGCTCTTTCCTGTCCATATTTAGCGTTCCATTCAGGACCTCTTGTAAGGCAAGTCTGTTGGTAATAAATTCCTTTAACATTTCCTTGTCTGAAAAGGATCTTATTTCTCCTTCACTTATAACTAAGCTTTGTTGCCCTTGGAGATTTGTTTGATCATGGTGTAAGATGGTTTCAGTTGACTGGCTTCATTTCTGGAAGATTTTAGGGTGCCAAGGCTCAGGTTGGCACTCCGTGTGTGGTTTAACTCTGGAGGGCTGGTATCAGACCCCCAGATTCATTCTCTGGCCCCTTGAGGTTAGGAACCTGCTGCATTGGAGGGACTGAACTGTTCCAAGTTCACTGACAGTAACACTCTGATGGGTAGTACCAATCAAAGCACTTTGTCAGGGTGGTGGCAATGGGATCTATGCTCATTCACTTGTGTCAGTAGCAGCAGCAGCAGTGCAGCAGGGTGCACATGCATCAGCTTGGGTAGGTTACTGGTGGAAGTGAAGTTGGGTCATTTCTGTGTATGCTCGTTCTGGCCATAAGGCACAGGTGGGAGTGGGGTTGCCAGTGTCCATGTTCAGACTTGCACTGGCAGTGGCAGGGGTGTGGTGCTGGGATGCACAGGGCTGCTGGCCTCTGTGCATCCATTTGCACCATTAGCACTGGCAGCATGGCAGTGGGTGGGGTTGCCAGCATCCATGCATATGTTCACATACAAAGTGGCTCTTGGGGGGCACGAAGTTGCCAGCATCTGTGTGCATGTTCATGCTGGCTACAGTGGCTCAGCTAAGTGCCCTCACATTAGTGGGGGGTAATCAACAAGTTGCCCTCTTGCCAGCACCAGTGGTGGGGTGCATGGGCACATGCACACCACTCAGGGAGGGGAAGCTAAGTCCGCTTATGTGTGCACACAATCAAAGTGGTAGAGAGTGCATGCTGGCAAAGTGGCACAGGGGAAGGAGGGTGTGCGTGGGCTGGTGCACATCAGTGGGAGCTGCTCTGCTGGATCTCTCCAATTGTCAGGCGCTGTCTGCTGGTGAAGGAGGTATGATGTGGGCCCCTAGGAAACACCCTGGTTGGGCATCTGATGCTGCCCTGCCAGTGAGCACAACCGGCTGTGACTCTAGGAAAGGCCAGCAGACAGTGGGGAGCTGATATTGGACTGGTCCTGTGTCAGGGGCAAGACCACCTTGCTTTGTTCAGTTCTAGCAGTCATCCTATGGCCAAATTCTCCTAGAGGAGCATGGTAAGCCTGAGGGAATGGGTGTCCCTGGCTGTGCTCCACTGCAGACATTCCAGTACCAAGCCCTCTGGGCTCCACACAGGCTGGAGTCCTGCTACTACCACCTCTCTAAGCAGCTGTCTTTGCTAGCTCAAGGGTCCATGGAGGTCATGGGGTTTCCTACTGCCTGGATTCCAGAGGTTTGTGTCAGGAGCAGGCTGCTCCTCACCTATTCCACTCACCTCTTCCCCAGGAGTCTCTGGGGGCCAGGAATGAGTCCCTGTGCTCGGCTGCCCCATACAGTGCTCCTAGCATCCTCCTTCTTCAGCCCAGCATCTCCTATTTTCTTATTGTTGAGCTTTAAGAGTTTTTTGTATATTTTGGATAGCAGTCTTTTGTCAGATGTATTTTTTGCAAATATTTTCTTCCAATCTGTGGTTTGTCTTCTCATTCACTTGACACTGTCTTTCACAGAGCAGAAATTTTTAATTTTAATGAAATCCAACTTATCAATTCTTTCTTTCATGGAACATGCTTTTGATGTTCGATTCAAAAACTTATTGCCATACCCAAGTTCGATTAGGAATTCTCCTATGTTATCTTTTGGAATTTTGTAGTTTTTCTTTTTACATTTAAGTCTCTGATCCTTTCTGAATCAACTTTTTTGAAGGATGTTAAAGTCTGTGTGTAAATTCATTTTCTTGCATGTGAATGTCCAGTTGTTCCAGCACCATTTTTTGAAGAGGCTATCTCTGTTCTGTTGTATTGCCTTTGCTATATTATCAAATATCCATTGACTATATTTATATGAATCTATTTCTAGGTTCCCTATTCTGTTCTATTTATCTATTTCTCTGTTCTTTCACCAACACCACACTGTCTTGATTACTGTAGGCTTATATTAAGTCTTGAGATTGGGTAATGTCAGTCCTCTTGCTTGATTCTTCTCTTTCAATATTGAGTTGGCTATTTTAGGTCTTTTGCCTCTCTGTATAAATTTTAAAATAGTTATGTTGATATCCACAAAATAACTTTCTGGTATTTTTATTGGGATTGTATTTAATGGATAGATGAAGTTGGGAAGAACTGATATCTTGACAATATTGAATATTCTTATCCATTGACACAGGATATCTATTTTCTTCTTTGATTTCTTTTACCAGAGCTTTGTAGTATGCCTCATATAGCTATTATACATTTTTAAGGTTTATACCTATGTATTTCATTTTTGGAGCTGTTAATATAAATGACAAAGTGTTTTTAATTTCAGCTTCCACTTGTTCATTGCTGGTATATAAGACAGTGATTAACTTTTATATATTAACCTCATATCCTGAAATCTTGTTATATTTGCTCATTAGTTACAGGAGATTTTTGTTGATTCTTTTGGATTTTCTACATAGAGGATTATCTCATCAGTCAACACAGACAGTCTGATTCCCTCCTTCCCAATCTGTATACCTTTTATTTTTTTCTTGTCTTATTGCATTAGCTAGGATTTCCAGTATGATATTGAAAAGCAGTGGTAATTCCAACAGCAGCAGCATACCCATTCTTTCAAGTGCACATGGAACATTCTCTAGGGTAGATAATATATAAGGCCACAAAACAAATCTTAACACATTTAAGAAGATTGAAATCACTATCAAGTATGTTTTTTGGACCACAGTGGCATTAAACTGGAAATCAATAATTAGAAAATTTACAAATACATGCAAATTAAACAACACACTTTTGAACAACCAATGGAGCAAGAAAGAACTCAAAGGAAAATAAGACACTATCTTGAGACACTTCAGGCTCTAGACAGGCTTCCACAGACCCAACCCCCAGGCCCATCCAAATGCCACTCCAGCCCCCATGGACCCAAGCTCCAGGCCCACACCAGCACCAGGCCAGCCCCTGCTGCTCCAGCCACCAGACCAGTACTTATGAGCACATGGTCCAGGCCATCCCCTGCAGACTCAGGCTTCAGGCCCACCATAGTGCCAGACTGTCTCCACAGCTCCAGGCTCAAGCTGGTGCCTACAGACCCAAGTTCTAGGCTTACCCCAAAGCCAGACCGGTCCCCAAATCCCCAGACTTCCATGCAATTTCTGTCAAAATTGCAATGACGTTTTTCACAGAAGTAGAAAAAGCTATCCTAGAATTCATATATTAATAGAATCATAAATAATCTGAATAGCCAAAGCAATCTTGAGCAAGAAGAACAAAGCTAAAGGCATCACACTAATCTCAAAATGTACTACAAAGCTGTAATAATCAAAGAAGTATGATACTGGTACAAAAACACACATATAAACCAATGGGACAGAATAGAGAGGCCAGAAATAAGTCCACACATTTATAGTCAGTTGATCTTTATCAAAGTTGCCAAGACCATACAATGGGAAAGAATTGTCTCTTCAATAAATGGTGGTGGGAAAACTATATTCACACACAAGAGAATGAAATTGGACCCTTATCTCACATCATACACAAAAATCAACTTACAATACATTGAAGACTTAAACGTAAGACGTGAACCATAAAACTCCTACAAGGAAACATAAGGGAAAAGCTTCTTGACATTGGTATTGGTCATGATGTTTTGAATATGACACAAAAAGCACAGGAAACAAAAGCAAAAACAGACAATTGAGATTACATCAAACTATAAAGCTTCTGCACAGCAAAGGAAACAACCAACAGGGCTAAGATACAACCTATGGAATGGGAGAAAATATTTTCAAACCATACATCCTATAAAGAGTTAATTTCCAAAATATATAAGGACCTCAAATAATAGAAAGAAAACAAATAACCCAATTTAAAAATGGGCAAAGGACCTGAATAGTTATTTCTCAAAAGAAGACATACGAATGGCCAACAGGTAATATGAAAAAGTGCTCAACAACACTAATCATCAGAAAAATACAAATCAAAGCCACAATGAGATATTACCTCACACCTGTTAGAATGGCTATTATCAAACAGACAAATGATAACAAGTTTTGGCAAGGATGTGGAGAAAAAAACCCTATACACCGTTGGTGGAAATGTAAATTGTTACAGCCATCCTAGAAAACAATAGGGAGGTTTCTCAAAAAATTACAAATAGAACTACCATGTGTTTCAGTAATCTCACTTCTGGGTACACAGATGATCCTCGACTTATGATGGTGTTACATCTGCGAAGTTACACCTGTGGAATGTAACCCCATCATAAATAGAGGAGTGTACTGCATAGACATCACTTTCACACCATCATAAAGCTGAAAACTCCTAAGTTGAACCATAAGTTGGGGACTGTCGGTATAGCCAAAGAAAATAAAATCAGTATCTTATGTAGCTATTTGCACACCCATATTCTTTGCAGCGTTATTCACAATATGCAAGATATAAAATCAACCTACATGTTCATTAACACATGACTGGATAAAGAAAATGTGACACACACACACACACACAAACTGGAATATTATTCAGCCTTTATAAAGAAAGAAATCTTGTCATTTGCAACAAGATGGATGAACTTAGAGGACATTATGATAAGTAAAATAAGCCAAGAACAGAAAGACCAATACTACATGATCTCATTTACATGTGAAATCTGAAAAGTTGAACTCATAGAAGCAGACAGTAGAATGGTTGTTGCCAGGAGTTCGGGGTTAAGGGAAATGCAGAGATGTTGGTCAAATGGTACAAAATTTTTGTTGTGCTGGGTAAGTAAGTTCTGTAAACCTAATGTACAGCATAATGACTATAATTAATAATATTTTATTATATACTTGAAATTTGCTAAAAGAGTCATTCTTTAGTATTCTTACCATTAAAAAATGCTGTAAATATATGAGGTGATGGACATGTTAATTAGCTTTATTGTGGTAATCATTTCATGGTGTATAAGAAAACATCACATTGTATACTGTAAATATGTACAATTTTATTTATAAATTGTACCTCACTAAAAGTGAGAAAAAACTTACTAATAAAAATATTTTTTAAATTAAGTAATTAATAAAACTAATAAAAGAAAAGCAGTGTTGAAAGGGACATCCTTTCTGAAGAAAGACTAATTGTTCCTGAAGGAAGACTAATTGTTATTAAAATGTTTTGAATATTTCATTTTCGTATGGGAGGCAGTGTAGTTCATGGTTTAAAGTATGGTCTCTTGAGTCAGGTGCCAGGTTTTAAAACTCTCCTTATGATTCATCAGTTATGGCAAGCCCCTTAACTCCCCTGTGTCTCTATTTTCTCATGTGTAATATAGGGAGGATGATAGTACCTAACTTAGAAGGTTGTGAAAAATGCCAACATTTATGAGGTACATGGAAGAGTGTCTGGTGTTCCATACATATTCTTTTCTTTTTTTCAATTGAAGTAAATCATATTTACAGAAAGATGCCTGCACAAATTCTAAGAAAATTATCACAAAAGCGAACATACCATATTATCTCTGCTTACTTCTCCCAGAAGGTTCTTTGTGCCTCTTTTTCAATCACACTATCTCTTTCCTCACAAAGATTTTAAAATAAAAATATTTATATTATATATAAATAATATATAAATAAAAAATAAAAATATTTATTTTAAAATAAATGAGAAAAAATGAAGTGGAGTTACCAGTGAGAGGTGAAGCCAGCTGGGCTTCTGAGTTGGGTGAGGACTTGGAGAACTTTTCTGTCTAGCTAAAGGATTGTAAATGCACCAATCAGTGCTCTGTGTCTAGCTAAAGGTTTGTAAGCACACCAATCAGCACTCTGTAAAAACAGACCAATCAGCTCTCTGTAAAACAGACCAATCAGCACCCTGTAAAATGGACCAATCAGCTCTCTGTAAAATGGACCAATCAGCTCTCTGTAAAATGGACCCATCAGCAGGATGTGGGTGGGGCCAAGTAAGGGAATAAAAGCTGGCCACCCTAGCGAGCAGCTGCAACCCACTCAGGTCCCCTTCCAGGCTGTGATAGCTTTGTTCTTTCTCTCTTTGTGATAAATGTTGTTGCTGTTTGCTCTTTGGGTCCACGCGGCAGTTATGAGCTATAACACTCACTGTGGAGGTCTGCAGCTTCACTCCTGAAGCCAGCCAGACCATGAACCCACTGGGAGGAAGGAACTTCAGACATGTCCAAACATCAGAAGGAACAAACTCCGGACACACCATCTTTAAGAACTGTTAACACTCATGGCGAGGGTCCAAGGCTTCACTCTTGAAGTCAGAGAGACCAAGAACCCACCAATTCTGGACACACTAGTACTTATGGTAATTCTATGTTTAACGTTTTGAGAAACTGCCAAACCTTTTTTTTCAAAGCAGTTGTACCATTTTACATTTCCACCAGTAGTAGTATCAGGGTTCCAGTTTTTCCACATCTTCATCTACACTCATTCTTATTCATCTTTTCCATTGTAGCCATCCTAGTGGGTGTGAAGTGCTATCTTATAGTGGTTTTGATTTGCATTTCCCTGAAAGCTAATGATATTGAGCATTTTTCATGTGCTTATTGGACATTTGTATATCATCTCGGAGAAATGTTTATTCAAATGTGTTTACCATATTTTAACTGAGTTATTTGTGTTTTTGTTGTTGAGTTTTAAGAGTTATTCATACTTTTTAGATACAAGTTCCTTATTAGATATATGATTTGCAAGTACTTTCTACCATTCAGTGGGTTATGTTTTCACTGTTTTTATGGTGTCCTTTGGAGCACAAAAGCTTTTAATTTTGATGAAATCCAATTTATTTATTCTTTTGTTGGCTTATGCTTGTGATTTCATATCTAAGAAGGCTTTCCCTAATCCAAGGTCATGAAGATTTACTCCTTATTTTCCTCTAAGTGTTTTATAGGTTTAGCTTTAACATTTAGGTCTGCGATCCCTTCTGAATTCATTTTTGTATGTGGTTTGAGGGAGACGTCTAACTTCATTTTTTTTGCATATGGATATCCAATTGTCCCAGTCCCATTTGTTAAAAAGACTGTACTTTCCCTATTGAATTGAATTGACATCCTTGTCAAGAGTCAACTGGCTATAAATGTGAGCTTTTCTTGAGACTCTCAATTCTATTCTATTGATCTGTACGTCTACTTTTATGCCAGTACCATGCTGTTGTAATTACTGTATCTCTATAGTAAGTTTTGAGATTGGAACTGGTGGGTTCTCTAATTCTGATCTTTTTCAAGATTGTTTTGCCATTCTGAGAACCTTGAATTTTCATATGAATTTTAGAACTAACTTGCCTATTTCTGCAAAGCTAGCTAGGATTTTCATAGGGATTGTATTAAATCTGTAGATCAACTGGAGTATTGCCATGTTAATAACAGTAAGTCTTTCAAATCATGAACGTGGAATGACATTCCATTTATCTAGGTTTTCTTTCATTTATTTTAACAATCTTTTACAGTTTTCAGAGTATATATTTTGCACTTATTTTGTTAAATTTATTCATAAGTATTTTGTTTTTTTGATGCTATTAAAAACGAAATTATTTCCTTAAATTTTATTTTCAGATGGTTTATTGTTAATGTATAGAAATCCAATTTATATATATTGATCTTGTACCCCGAAACCTTACTAAATTTTTAAAATTAGTTCCAATAGATTTTTTGGTGTATTCTTTAGGATTTTCAATATACAAGATCAGATCATCTAAAAATAGAAGTTGTTTTACTTCTACTATTCTAATCTAGATGCCTTTTATTTCTTTTTCTTGTTTAGTTATCCTGGCTATAAACTCCAGCACAATATTGGATAAAAGTAGTTAGTGTGGGCATCTTCCTTTTGTTTCTGATATTGGGGAGAAGTTGTCATTATTAAGTATGATGTTAGCTATCAGTGTTTTGTAGATGCCCATTGTCAGAATGATGAATTTTCCCTATATTCCTAGTTTGTTGAGAGGTTCTTTTTTATCATGAAGAGTTGTAGGATTTTATCAGATGCTTTTTCTGCATCTATTGACATGATCATGTGGTTTTTGTCCATTATTCTGTCAAGATGTGGTAATACATTGATTGATTGATGTTAAATTAACCTTGAATTCCTGAGATGAGTCCCACTTGGTCACAATATAATCCTTTTTATATGTTGTGAGCATTTTGTTGAGGATCTATATTTATGATATGGTTTGGCTCTATGTCCCCACCCAAATTTCATGTTGAATTGTGATCCTGAGTGTTGGAGGTAGGGCCTGGTGGGAGGTGATTGAATCACGAGGGTGGATTCTAATGGTTTAGCACCGTCCCCTAGTGCTGTCTCATGATAGAGTTCTCATGAGGTCTGGTTGTTTGAAGGTGTATAGCACCTCCCCCTTCACTCACCCTCTCTCCTGCTGGCCAAGTGAAGATGTCCTTGCTTCCCCTTCATTTTCTGCCATGATTGTAAGTCAGTCCTAAGTCCTCCTCAGTCATGCTGCTTGTAAATCTTGTGGAACTGTGAGTCAACTAAACCTCTTTTCTTCATAAATGACCCACTCTCATGTAGTCCTTTATAGCAGTGTGAGAACAGATTAATGTAATTTGTAAGAAATAGTGGCCTGTAGTTTTCTTTTATTACGATATTTTGTCTCATTTTGGTATCAGAGTGATACTGGCCTCATGGAATAAGTTAGCCAGTGGCCCTCCTCTTCTGTATTTTGGAAGACTGTGAAAAAATAGTATTAAATTGTCTTTACATGTTTGGTGGAATAAATTAGTAAAGCTATCTGGGAATGACCTTTTCTTTGTGGGAAGTTTTTAGATTACTAATTCAATCTCTTCTTATACATCTATTCAGATTTTCTATTTATTCTTGAATCAGTGTTGATAGTTTGGGTCTTTCTAGGAATTTTTCCATTTCATCCATGCTATCTGATTTGTTGGCATACAGTTGCTCATAGTATTTCCTTATAATCCTTTTTATTTCTATAAAGTTGACAGTAATATCACCTCTTTCATCCTGTTTAGTAATTTGAGTCTTCTCTCTTTTTATCTTGGTCAGTCTAGCTAAAGGCTTGTCCATTTTGTTAATCTTTTCTAAGACCCAACTTTTGCTTTTGTTGATTTTCTCCATTGGTATTTTATTCTCTATTTTATTAGTTTCTATTGTAATCTTTATTCTTTCATCTGCTTTCTTTGGATTTAATTTCTTTTTTTCTAGTGTCTAGAGGTAGAAAATTTGGTTATTGATTTGAGATTTTTTCAATATAAGTGTTTAAAGCTACAAATTTATCTCTACTGCTTTAACTGCATCCTATAAAATTTTGTATATTATGTATTCACTTTTGTTCATCTCAAAGTATTTTCTAATTTCATTTGTGAGTATCTCCACTTTTTTTGCTATTGATTTCTAATTTCACTCCGTTTTGGTCAGATAACATACTTTGTATGACTTTAATACTTTTAAATTTATGAAGGCTTGTTTTACAGCCTAGCATATGGATCTATGCTGGAGAATGTTCCATGTGCAAGAAAGGTGAAGCACTATTCATCAGAACAAGCTGTTTTACACAGTTTTTAGGGACATAATCCACTACTGATGTAATAACTTTATGCAAGAGTTGGATTTTTCGTCTCAATATGTTCCATCTGGTCTCTGGAAGAATTATTTCAGGTTGAAGTGGAAACCTAGCAACTATCTGGTTAACATGATCAATTTAGACAGCAGGAGGTCTGGCTGACTTACAGAGCTTAGCATTTAGCAACAATGAAGAGCTTGGAGTCTAGGTTTTCTGCAAGGCTAAAAATAGTTTGTCAAGAGACATTTCAGGAAGTTAAATAGTCACTTCCCTGGGATTCTTCTCTTCAAAAATCAACAAAGCTAAAATCTCACATATCTTCTTATTTGACCATTGCTATTAACTATGCTGTAATGTCTTCCCACTATTATCCAATTTGTCATTTGCAAGACACAGAATAGAGCTGGAGGTGGTTCTTCCAGAAAGCATTGTGTCAGGAACTTACTAATATTTCAAATAGTCACAGCTTCAAGGAGGCACATCAACCATACTGAAGGATTTTTTGAAACTATGTATTGTATAAAATAATATGAACTCCATTAATGGAACAGCATGAAAGACAAACCACTTGATATGTGTGCCCCTGTCTGAGGACAGGTTACAAATACATTCTTGTCATTAATTTGTTCACTTTTAATTTAGTGTAAATGTATCTTTGACTAATGTAACTGTGTTTTAAAAAGAGCTTAACTACCAATAAAAATCAAATATTTAAATAACCCAATAATATTGTGTTGCTTATATGTATATTTTGAGAAAAACATTTTTAAAACAAATTTTTAACAAGAGATACTAGAGATAAGTTAAATACATCAAAATATAAAATATAGTGCTTATTGTGTCTTTCTAGCAGTAACATATTATGAAAAATGTATTATCTTAAAAAGACCAAGATTTTATATGTGAAGGGAAAATATCTGGGAAGATCTATAAGAAAATAGTAACAGTGTTGACTCTGGAAAGAGAATCTAGGGTTGGCAGGGAGACTTACTTCATATTTTATATATTCATTATATAATGGATTTTATAACATGTAATGCATTACTTTAACAAAAAAGAGTAGTTGAAAGCCAGCAAGTAAAGCTAAGCTTCTGCCACTTTGTTAACCATTTCCCCTGGTCACAGGCAGAATTTAATAGGAATCTAATGCATAGAATTCACAGCAGTTTAGAATTGGGGACTTCAAAGATCATCTGTTGTATTACATTAACTATTTCCAAACTAGTGTTGAGTTTGCTCAGTTCACCTGCCAGTAAATAAAACCACATTCCAGTAGAGCTAAAGAATATGGGCAGCTCTTGAAATTCACCGTAATGGAATTTGAGCTATAGTTGATGGTGTAGATTTCTGCTTTACTCCTTAGTGTCATAAATGCCAGGATCATTTCTTGCAGAAATGGGTAGGATGAGTAGAATAGGTGTTTGCCGTGAGCCTTCCATCTCCTCCCTAAGTTCCAAACACATTCCATTATAGATTCAGATTTTTGAATGAAGGCAGTGACATTTACTGAAATGTTTATGCTCCTGTGGGAAACAAGCAATGAAACTTAACCATGAAGAATTGAGTCTATTAATTATTTCCTGAAAGTTGGAAGCAAGCATATGGGGAAAAGGAGAGGAGAAATTGGGAACACCATGGAGAGGAAAGAGAATACTGACGAAAGCTTGGTCCGCTTTCCTCTTCTGCCTTATTAGTGTGTAATAAGCTTTAGAAAGTGGCTTTTGGTGGTAACTTTAGCCCGTCCAAAGCTGGACAACACCAGCAATTTCCCCAAGTCCAGTACACACACACACACACACACACACACACACACACACACACACACACACACACACACACACACACACACACACACACACACACACACACACACATATATACACATACACACAGTCTCCTTCCTACTCATCATTGAGGACTTTAACCATTCTTAACTGCCCATGGCATACTGACTACAACATCTCTCATAGTCTTTATAGCACTATATTGTAATTATTATTTTTCTTCTCTTCTTCACCAACTCATAAAATCTTTGTGGGCAGTGACTGTGTCTTCTATCACAGTATCGTCTAACACCACATCTGGCATATAGTAGGTGCACAGTAAATTTTTATTGAGTGAATGAAGAAAATGAAGCCACTTACCTGCATTTTAACACTAAAATTGTAAATTTTTCTCCAAAAAGAATATGAATTTTTAAAGAATTATGAACGTGTCCCCCTCCCAACAACGATTCTTATGAATTTTCCATGGCTATAGCTTGGGTGTGAGTCTTACAAACAGCATTTGGCAGCAGTGTCCTTCCATATTTTCCAGGAAGAAGGAATTCTAAGTGATACATATTCAAAGAATTCTCAGGTTTTTGCGTGGGTATGAAGATTTGGAGTTGGTGGGGAGGAATGGTTGGAGGAATGGGTGATAGAGAAGAAAGGAGTGAGAAGGAATATAAAGGACCAGCCACTATGGGTGGGGAAACCCAGGGTAAGAGCTGACAGAGGTTGGCAGCACCTCCAGGGCAAGTTTACTTCAGGTTGGCTATTCCCATTTCAAGTGTACACACGCCTCTGGAACTCCCTAAAGCCATTTGGAGGGGAAAACCACACCTACAGCTTCTGAAATGAAAAGTTCCTCCAGGCCTCCAGAAATTAGTCCCGTGGTCTTACTATTACTCACTTCCTAGAAAAGTCATAGCTGATCTATCCTGACCTTCAGAGCCTGCAGGAGTACAAACTCGTTTTCCAAAGAATGATGATTCAAGAAGAATTTAGAGAAATCACTCAGGAAAGCCTCAGAAACAAGTCTTTTTTGTCTTTTACTTTACTAAAACCTTCATGAACATTTTTACTGGGACTTTCTTTGGCAAGTTCTGGGTGAATCAGCATGAAAAACAAAAGCAACGTTGAAATTTAAATCTGTAAAGGATGTCATTTCCATTTTCTAAAAACTACTCAGAACTTGAATGTGAAGTAATGATACATGCTTTCCGGCTTCATGTGAAGTCATACTTATAACCTGCAGCTTGCCATCATCTCTAGTTTTAGTGGCACTATTATTACCTATAGTTCTTCATTTTCTTCAACAACTTCAGTCTTGTTTTCCACCCTGGCATCGGTAACAGTAGTTCACCTTTAGAGAAAATATATTTACATTACCTTTATGTGTGTATGCTTACTTAGCAAGCAGAAAGCCAGTTTTGAGAATACTCTGTCCATTATTTCCTCCTCCCTTATGCCAGACTCTTGAGATTTTAACATTTTAATTAAGGCAAGGTTCTTTATTCCAGTCTGGTTATGTCTTTTCAGGCCAAGTGAGTATGGCCTATGGATTCAAGCCCTAGATTGTAGCAAGTAGAAACTTGCTGATACTCCCTCCCTGAAATAACTGCCATCAACCAAAAGAAGCAGATGATCCACTTTTTTGCTTAGGGCAGCATGTTTTGTAGATGCCATGCTGCAGGCATACCTATGTGGGCTTGTGAGAAATGAGGAATCTGGCCTATGTGCTTCAGCATCTGCAAACAAGCAAGCTCACAGTTCATCCCAGTCCAGCTCTTCCATCAGAGGATGACACATGCACCATTATTTTAATAAAGTCCATGTGTCATGAATGAGTCTCATTCATCAATTGTCCCCCCAAAAGTTTTATTACTTGCAACCACTACATTTCATCTTTCTCACAATGAATTCATATTATAGGTACTCACAGATGTATATATTGACCTACCAATTA
Organism: Hylobates moloch; assembly: GCF_009828535.3. Lineage (NCBI taxonomy): Eukaryota > Metazoa > Chordata > Mammalia > Primates > Hylobatidae > Hylobates > Hylobates moloch. Next base: position 40,755,975 of record NW_026652282.1, read on the forward strand.
CTTCAAAAGAAAAAGAATGGAGAGGGATATAGCAAAGAGATATAATAGAGATAGATAGATACAGATAGATAGATGGATAGATGGATGGATATAGATAGAATGCTTAAGGAACCACTGAATCAGTAAATCAAGCAACAAATGTGGGTGTTACTGGCATGCGTAGAATGATGGATGGATATTCTAGGAGCCTACATTAGGAGGACACTAAAACTTTCACTTTGTTCATACTCTGTCAAAGCTCTTGAGATGGTTAAATTTTTACTAACAGGATGTTTTCATTAAGAAGGAAAAAACCCCACATAAATGGCTGAAAGCTAACATCTAATCAAATCTAAGGATTTTCCCCCATTCTCTCATTTCTGGAGCAGATTGGTGCAATTTATTTTCCTGCCTTGGGCAGTTCAGCAGCAGCTGAGGTTGTAGTCACAACTTAGCAATGTGGCTCATGTGACTTATCCAAATAAGAGCACAATTAGCAAAATGTGTTCCCATAAATGGCAGTTTAAACACTAAACTCTGGAGAGAATCCAAATGAAATCTAACACAGAACAGCATGGGGAAAATGGTAAGTTCTGGTGAACTAAAATGCATTGGTCATGCCTTTGGCTGGAAAGGGTCAAAGTCAGAATGACTTGAGAGTTTTAAAAAAGCCACTACTAAAATTCCCAAGCCAAATAGCAGTCATTGCCTATAGCATTTTGTGAATGGGAAAAAATATGTAAGCTCTAAATGTTAGACTCAGGAGAATATTGTATTTGTCAGACTAACAAAGCACTCTAACTTCAGCAATTCTAAATTTAGAACCAACGTTGAACTGTTGGAGCTCTGTGTCCATAAAACTTTGAACTGTTGGAGTTCTGTGTCCACAAGGGCTGAAAAAGGAAACTTCTTGGTTTTCACTCCTAGAGCCTGTAAGAATAAAAACTCGGCCGGGAGTGGTGGCTGACGCCTGTAATCCCAGCACTTTGGGAGGCCGAGGCAGGTGGATCATGAGGTCAGGAGATTGAGACCATCCTGGCTAACATGGTGAAACCCCGTTTCTACTAAAAAAAAATACAAAAAAACTTAGCCAGGCACGGTGGCGGGTGCCTGTAGTCCCAGCTATTTGGGAGGCTGAGGCAGGAGAATGGTGTGAACCCAAGAGGCGGAGCTTGCAGTGAGCCGTGATGGCGCCACTGCACTCCAGCCTGGGCGACAGTGCAAGACTCCATCCCAAAAAAAAAAAAAAAGAATAAAAACTCCTTGATCCCAGGATCAATAGGAACAATGAAGGAATTCATAATTCATTGTTTTTCTTTATATCTCAAACTCAAGTTGGTTGTCAACCAGAGCTTGGCAATGATGCAGAACTGCAGACTTCTGTTTCTCAAATATGGATATGAGGAGACACAGAGGGTTTTGGAAAGTAGAGCTATGGAGCTGCCAACTTATAAAAGATACGTAGAGAAGAAGACAACAAAGAGCCTACAAATGCCCCCTTCCCTGCTCTGTAGCCCTCTTCTGGCTTGTATTCTGATGTGAAAAGCATTTCTACCTGGTTTCCCTTAGGAAGTCAAATTTGGTCTGAGCTCTGAAGTATGTGGAAGAAAGAAACAACGTATCAGACAAAGCAAACGCTGTGCAAAGGCTCTGTGGCAGACATATTATGGCACATTCAAGGCACAGAAATAAGGTTAGTGTGGCTAGACTACAAGAAGTGAGGGGGAAAGTGGCTGGAAGGGTAACTAAAGTGTCAGATCATCAGGGCCTTGAAAACCATGTCACTTTCATTTGTATAGCCTTATATGCAGAACGATGAGTAGCCAGTGAAGGTTATTTGGGGAGATGCTACATGCCCAAATTCTCATTTAGTGATTGGTCTTTATGAATTGTGGTGAATAAATTAAAGGGGGAGAGACCAGATTCAAGGAGACCTTTCTTTTTTTCTTTTTATTTTTCTTTTTAACTTTTAATTTCAGAGCTACAACTGCAGGTTTGTTACATAGGTAAACTTGTGTCATGGGGGTTTGTTGTACTGATTATTTCATCACTCAGATATTAAGTCCAGTATCCATTAGTTGTTTTTCCTGATCCTCTCCCTCCTCCCACTTTCCAACCTCTGAAAAGCCTCAGTGTATGTTGTTCCCTTCTTTGTGTCCATGTGTTCTCATCATTTAGCTCCCACTTATAAGTGAGAACAGGCAGTATTTGGTTTTCTGTTCCTGCATTAGTTTGCTAAGGATAATGGCCTCCAGCTCCATCCAAGTGCCTGCAAAGAACATGATCTCATTCTCTTTTATGGCTATGTAGTATTCCATGGTGTATATCTACCACATTTTCTTTATCCAGTCTATCATTAATGGGCATTTAGATTGATCATGTGTCTTTGATATTGTGAATAGTGCTGCAATGAACATACACATCCGTGTGTTTTTATAATAGAACGATTTATATTCCTTTGGATATATATCCAGTAATGGGATTGCTGGCTGGAATGGTAATTCTGTCTTTAGGTCTTAGAGGAATCGCCACCATCCTCCACAATGGCTGAACTAATTTACACTTCCACCAACAGCCTGTAAGTGTTCCTTTTTCTCCACAACCTCACCAGCATCCGTTATTTTTTGAGTTTAAAAATAGCCTTTCTGACTGGTGTGAGATGGTATCTCATTGTGGTTTTGATTTGCATTTCTCTGATGATCAGTGATGTTGGTTTTTTTTTTTTTTAATTATACTTTAAGTTCTAGGCTACAAGTGCACAACGTGCAGGTTTGATACATAGGTATACATGTGCCATGTTGGTTTGCTGCACCCATCAACTCATCATTTACATTAGGTATTTCTCCTAATGCTATCCCTCCCCCAGCCCCCCTCCCCACAACAGACCCTGGTGTGTGATGTTCCCCGCCCTGTGTCCAAGTGTTCTCATTGTTCAATTCGCACCTGTGAGTGAGAACATGCGGTGTTTGGTTTTCTGTCTTTGTGATAGTTTACTGAGAATGATGGTTTCCAGCTTCATCCATGTCCCTGCAAAGGACATGAACTCATCCATTTTTATGGCTGCATAGTATTCCATAGCATATATGTGCCACATTTTCTTAATCCAGTCTATCTATCATTGATGGATATTTGGGTTGGTTCCAAGTCTTTGCTATTGTGAACAGTGCCGCAATTAACATACATGTGCATGTGTCTTTATAGTAGCGTGATTTATAATCCTTTGGGTATATAGATGTTGGGTTTTTTTCATATGATTGTTGGCCACATGTATGTCTTCTTTTGAGAAGTGTCTATTCATGTCCTTTGACCACTCTTTAATGGGGTTGTTTGTTTTTTTCTTGTAAATTTGTTTAAGTTCCTTATAGATGCTGGATATTAGATCTTTGTTGGATACATAGCTTGCAAAAATTTTCTCCCATTCTCCCAGGTTGTCTTTTTACTCTGCTGACAGTTTCTTTCGCTGTGCAGAAGTTCTTTAGTTTAATTACATCCCATTTGTCAATGTCTGCTTTTGTTGGGATTGCTTTTGGTGTCTTTGTCATGAAATCTTTGCCTGTGCTTATGTCCTGAATGGTATTGCTTAGGTTGTCTTCCAGGGTTGTTGTTGTTTTTAATTTTGTAGTTTTGAGTTTTATATTTAAGTCTTTAATCCATCTTGAACTAACTTTTCTATACGGTTTAAGGAAGTGGTCCAGTTTCAGTCTTCTGCATATGGCTAGCCAGTTATCCCAGCACCATTTATTGAATAGGAAATCCTTCCCCCATTGCTTGTTTTTGTCAGACCAGATAGTTGTAGGTGTGCAGTCTTATTTCTGGGTTATCTTCTCTGTTCCATTGGTCTATGTGTCTGTTCTTGTACCAGTACCATGCTTTTTTGGTTACTGTTGCCCTGTAGAATAGTTTGAAGTTGGGTAGCATGATGCCTCCAGCTTTGCTTTTTGCTTAGGATTGTGTTGACTATTGGGGCTCTTTTTTGGTTTCATATGAATTTTAAAATAGTTTTTTCTAGTTCTGTGAAAAATGTCATGGTAGTTTAATGGAAATAGCATTGAATCTATAAATTGCTTTGGAGAGTATGGCCATTTTAATGATATTGATTCTTCCTATCCATGAACATTAAATGTTTTTCCATTTGTTTGTATTGTCTCAATTTCTTTGAACAGTGGTTTGTAGTTCTTCAAGGAGACTTTTCAAGAGACTACTCTATTAGTCCAGGCAAGAAATGATTATAGCTTGGTCTAGTGTGGGGGCAGAGGAGACACATGGAAGTGGATGAGTACAGGAGGGAAAATTCACACAGCTTGTTGATGGGTTGACCATGGAGACTAACACAGATGGAGGTGCCAGAGATTATTCCTGGGTTTCTAGCATGTCCAATTTGGTGGAACTACTAACTAAAAAATAAAAAACACTAAAAGAGGGTCAGATATGGAGAGAAAGATCACACTTGGACCTGTGGAATTTGAGGTGTTTTTGAAACTTGGAAGATGTTTGTTAAGTAGGATGTTGGATATGCTGATTTGAAGCTCAGAAGAGAGATTTGGGGTGGAGTTATACCACTTTTAATATTCAGTCATGGAAGTGGGTGAGTTTGCCTCATAGGCAAAGTTATACAGAGAGAAGAGAGAAGGGCCTCAGACAGAGTAAGCTTTGAGAAACTCTTATCAATGGGCCTATAGAGGAGAATCCACCTCCTAGAGATAAGAGGAAAACCAGAGGTGAACAATGTCAGGAAAAGAGAGTATCAATAATTAGTTAGCTAAAATGTAATAATGTCAGGATTAAAAGAAGTGCCTGAATGAGGAAAATGTACAAGGTGGAAACTTTTTAAAAGCTTGATCTTTAATAGAGATAAAAGTGGTACTACTAATCAAGGGAGTAGTCGGTTGCAATAATTCCAAGGTGTAAAAGTTACAGGTGTTACTGAACTGAATTGAACTGGGGCCTGCTCATCCAGCACAGTAAGGCCGAACATCCACACTGAGGTTTGCAGCAGGAAAAGGAGGGTGTTTATTTGCAGGACATCAAGCAAGAATTGGGCAGCTCATGCTTAAGAACCAACCTCCTCAGTGGCTTGTAAGCAAGGGTTTTTAAAGGCAGGGGAAATTTGCAGGAAAGCAGAAGTTAAAGGCAAATTTGTAAAGTGGTACATGGAAACTATACATTGGTTTGGCCTTAAAGGGGGGATATCTTAAGCAGGGGTTTACAGGTCATAGGCAGATTCAAAGATTTTCTGATTTGCAATTGGTTAAGGAAGAGAAGCTTTGTTTAAAAATTTGGGATCACCAGAAAGGAATGTTAGCTCTGACTCGTGGGTGTAACTTCCTCACCCACAAGGACTCAGACCCTCAGGAAGGACTTCAGAACATAGAATGGTGATCAGGGTTCAGTCCTTAGTTCCCCCTTATCTGAGGTCTGCCTGCCAACAGATCTGTTTGATGGGGGTCTGTGGGGGTCTAGGTTTCTGAAAAACAACTTAGGGACTTATATTAAGATATTACCTTTAGTTTCTATAGGGAAACAAACATCTCAATACTCTAACTTCCTTGGATATTGTTTTAAGCTACTATTACCTTTTTGCTTAACAAGTTGCTCATTTAATTCTCAGGGCTAGCTAGGTAGAATTTCCAGAATTTCCCTTGAAGAAACTCAAGATTTTCCTTTATTTCCGTGCTTGGGGGGTGGGGTGGGAGTGTATGGCAGGCTCCAAAGAGGCGTCCCTGCTTTGTCTCATAGGTTCGTCAGAATGGGGTGTCCTCAGATGTGATTTGTAGTTGTGGGTTTTGATATGGATTTATCTAGGATTTGGTGGCAAGAGATGTGGAGATTAGGACTAGGATTGAGTCACTTTTTCGGGGGATAGCCTGGGGATGACCTAGGGAATTGTTAAGGAACAAGAGGTTACTATTTCTTCACACGGTGAGGATTGCCCTTTTTTTTTTTTCAGTCCAACCAGTGATTCCCAACTGATTTGACAGATCCTAACTTGCTATATTGCTTCTGCCACAATAATTTTTCCACAATGATTCTTAACCTATTACAAATGTATGGAAACAAATTAACCTGAGTACACTTGATTTGGTTACATTCTAAACATATAACTTTAGGAATGAGTCCACTTAATCATATAGGAAACTAAATGAAGATACCAGCATTGAGGCTAAAAAAGCTGATGAATGTAGAAGTTTTGAGGGCAAATAATTGTATGTAGGGTAGGAGGGAGATGATGTAGAAGATGTCAAGTCTGCAGTCCTGGGTGAGTGGGAGTCTTACACTGACAAAGCCATCAAAATGGGAAGGAGAGGGGAGAACAGCAGCATAAGCAGCTGGCAGAGGCAGCAGAAAGGAAAGAAAGAGACAGAGAGGAAGAGACAAAGAGGAAGTCAGAGAGAAAGAGGGACAGACACAGAAAATCAAAGAGAGAGTTCAAAAGAGAGGAAGAGACAAAGAAGAAGTCGAAGAGAGAAAGAGAGAGATGGAAATAGTAAAGAAAAAAACAGTGTACCCTATTCCTCTAAAAGCCAGGGTAAATTTCTATCTACCCAGCCAAGGCATATTCTACTTATGTGGATCTTCAACCCATATCTGCTTCTTAAACAGTTTGCAAGAAATAACAAAATCTATCCTTACTTTACAATCCCAAACAGACTCTTTGGCAGCAGTGACTCTCCAAAACCACTGAGGCCTAGACCTCCTCACTGCTGAGAAAGGAGGACTCCGCACCTTCTTAAGGGAAGAGTATTGTTTTTACGCTAACCAGTTGGGGATAGTATGAGATGCTGCCCAGCGTTTACAGGAAAAGGCTTCTGAAATCAGACAACACCTTTCAAATTCTTATACCAACCTCTGGAGTTAGGCAACATGGCTTCTCCCCTTTCTAGGTCCCGTGGCAGCCATCTTGCTGTTACTCGCCTTTAGGCCCTGTATTTTTAACCTTCTTGTCAAATTTGTTTCCTCTAGAATCGAGGCCATCAAGCTACAGATGGTCTTACAAATGGAACCCCAAATGAGTTCAACTAACAACTTCTACCGAGGACCCCTGGACCGACCCGCTGGCACTTCGCCTGGCCTAGAGAGTTCCCCTCTGAAGGACACTACAACTGCAGGGCCCCTTCTTCGCCCCTATCCAGCAGGAAGTAGCTAGAGTGGTCATCGGCCAAATTCCCAACAGCAGTTGGGGTGTCCTATTTAGAGGGGGGATTGAGAGGTGACAGCATGCTGGCAGCCCTCACAGCCCTCGCTCTCTCTCGTTGCCTCCTCTGCCTGGGCTCCCACTTTGGCGGCACTTGAGGAGCCCTTCAGCCCACCGCTGCACTGTGGGAGCCCCTTTCTGGGCTGGCCAAGGTGGGAGCTGGCTTCCTCAGCTTGCAGGGAGGTGTGGAGGGAGAGGCGTGAGCGAGAACCGGGGCTGCATGCAGCGCTTGTGGGTCAGCTGGAGTTCTGGGTGGGCGTGGGCTTGGCGGGCCTGCACTCGGAGCAGCTGGCCGGCCCTGCTGGCCCCAGTCAATGAGGGACTTAGCACCCGGGCCAGCAGCTGCGGAGGGTGTACTGGGTCCCCCAGCAGTGCCAGCCCACTGGCGCTGTGCTTGATTTCTCATGGGCCTTAGCTGCCTTCCCACATGGCAGGCATCAGGACTGCAGCCTGCCATGCCTGAGCCTTCCCCTGCCTCCATGGGCTCCTGTGCAGCCTGAGCCTCCCAGACGAGCGCCGCCCCCTGCTCCATGGCACCCAGTCCCCTCGATCACCCAAGGGCTGAGGAGTGCGAGCGCACAGCGCAGGACTGGCAGGCAGCTCCACCTGCAGCCCCGGTGCGGGATCCACTGGGTGAAGCCAGCTGGGCTCCTGAGTCTGGTGGAGGCGTGGAGAACCTTTATGTCTAGTTCAGGAATTGTAAATACACCAATCAGCATTCTGCATCTAGCTCAAGGTTTGTAAACACACCAAGCAGCACCCTGCGTCTAGCTCAAGGTTTGTAAACACACCAATCAGCACCCTGCGTCTAGCTCAGTGTTTGTGAGTGCACCAATCGACACTCTGTATCTAGCTGCTCTGGTGGGGCCTTGGAGAACCTTTGTGTCGATACTCTGTATCTAACTGATCTGATGAGGACGTTGGAGAACCTTTATGTCTAGCTCAGGGATTGTAAATGCACCAATCAGCACCCTGTCAAAACAGACCACTCGGCTCTACCAATCAGCAGGACGTGGGTGGGGCCAGATAAGAGAATAAAAGCAGGCTGCCCTAGCCAGCAGTGGCAACCCACTTGGGTCCCCTTCCACACTGTGGAAGCTTTGTTCTTTCACTCTTTGCAATAAATCTTGCTACTGCTCACTCTTTGGGTCCACACTGCTTTTATGAGCTGTAATACTCACCGCGAAGGTCTGCAGCTTCACTCCTGAAGCCAGCGAGACCACGAGCCCACCAGGAGGAACGAACAACTCCAGACGCACCGCCTTAAGAGCTGTAACACTCACTGTGAAGGTCTGCAGCTTCACTCCTGAGCCAGCGAGACCACGAACCCACCAGAAGGAAGAAACTCCGAACACATCAGAAGGAAAAAACTCCGGACATGCTGCCTTTAAGAACTGTAACACTCACCACGAGGGTCCGCGGCTTCATTCTTAAAGTCAGTGAGACCAAGAACCCACCAATTCCAGACACAGGAGGAAGAGAGAAGTCAGATGGCAGGATCTATTTGAGGAGCGGTGCAGACAGTTTTGAGCATGTTTTGCTTGAGACCCTGGCATGAAGTCTACATGGATTTTTCCAAGAGTCTGTTATAAACATTTAGCTGTTATTTTGTTGGAAACATTTTACTGTTATATGGGATGTCATACAACAATGAAAGTGCTGAGCTTCTCAGGGACTCTGGGGTGCAAATAAGCTCACTTTTCACTAGGACCTCCTCCACCCCAACCCCTACAGGTATTTAGGTTGTAACTTCCTCAAGCATTTCTTTCCACATCATATAGCTCTGGTCCACACCATGTGTGCCAATGGTAACCAAACTTTTCATCCTGACCATCACTAACTGGATTGGCGCCCCAGCCAAAAGCAACCAATCTCAGTGGAGAAAAGAGAAGCCAACGTCCTCTGAGAAGGTATGAAATAACACCACCTGAAGCTGGGAAAGGCTTCAAGAACTTAGGTTTTTAAGGATTAGTGATCATTTTACTTTCTCAGTTATTTGTTAATATGTTGAATTACATTGGCTTTTAAATGTTAAACTCTTGTTTTCTTGGAATAAGTCTTATTTGGTCATGGCGTGTTAACTTTTATACATATATCTGGATTTTATTTGCTAATATTTTGTTTAGAATGTTGGCATTCATGTTCATGGAGATGGACTGACATTAATTTTCATTTCTTGTAAAGTCTTTTGCAGGTTTTTTGTATCATGGTTATATTCATATCATAAAATGAATTGGGAACTTCTGGTTTCAGCTCCAACATGTAAAGAGCTTAGAAGTTGTCACTTCCATCCTTATAATAAGAAAAGCCTGAACAAACTGAAAATCAATGATTTTTCTTGGACCCATCAGAGAGCTGAGGTTGCAAGGTAGACCACCACTCTGAAATTGGGAGAGACAGGCAAATCCAGAGAAGTACAGCTAATATTTGCATATCTGGAGCAGAAGCCACTTGGAGCCATAAACTGTTAGGAACACTTAAATGGTAATTTTGATAAATTGCTAGAGGCTGAATGTGAACTAGCATGAGATTGAGAAATTTCCAGGGCCACCGTCTTAGTAGGGCCCTCATATTTTCATGGATTCTATTTCCAAAAACCTCATTAGTTTCTCCCCTGCTGGCTCTGGTGGGGTAGAGCAGGGGGGAGAAAATAAATCTTTATGAAATAAACCCAATGTATGCTCCATAGCAAAGGCATCTCTAGGGACAAACAGGCTTTTCCAGAGCCTTATCCCACCTGGGAAAAGGGCATTGATCCCCCTCTACTTTCCTCTAGTCTTCCTGTCACACCTAACAGGAAGGAAAAAGTGAAGACACACTTGTGAAGGACAGTGTCCAGGAACACAGGCCCACCAAAAGGCTGAGATTTCATCATAAGATTATAGAATACTTTCATTCTGTATACTAATATGCTCCCGTATAATGAAAGTAGATTATATGGACAAGAATTGAATATAGAGAAGCACAAAACAAATTTATTGAGGTGATGGAAATGTCTCATGTCTTAATTAGGGTGACAACATTGTGGGTGTATAAACCCATCAGAACACATAGAACTGTCATCTTAAATCTGTGCATTTTATTTTACCTAAATTATACCAAAATAAAAAACATATAATGGGAAAAAATACACTACAGCAGAAAGAGCTGTAAGATACAGACTCTCTCTGAGCAGGAGTACTTAGGGAAACCCACAGTCAACAAAGGAGACAGAAACAAGGACGTTAAAGCCTTTGGCACCTACAGCCACCATAAACATTAAAGACATCCCAACTCCCAGCCAGATTAATATAAAAGCTTACACTAAAGGGCTATTTATATTATGTCTGACTTTCAACAACAGAATGAATTGGGAAGCAGTTTTTCCTTTTCTGTTCTTTGAGTTTGGTTACAACTGGTATAATTAATTCTTTACATATTTGGCACAATCCACCAGTGAAGCCACTTGGGTCTAGAGTTTTCTTTATGGGAAGTCTTTCACTAGTGGATTCAATTGTTTTAACAAATATAAGACTACTCAAATTTTCTTATATTTTTAGTGTCAGTTTGCGTACATTGTGTATTTTAAGGAATTTACTATTCACTGAAGTATCAAATATATTAGTATTAAGTTTTCTTTTAGCATTAGTAAGATCTATAGTTAATGTTTACTTCTTTATTTTTAATATTAGTAATGTGTTTCCTCTCGAACAGTTTTACTGGCATGTTATTAATTTTGTTAATCTTTTCAGACATCACTTTTGGCTATTTTGATGTTTTCTATTCTATATTAATTTTTTATTTCACAACATTTTCCTAGTGTCTTTATTTTTACTTCCTTCTGTTTCCCTTGGATTTTATTTGATGGTCTTTTTCTAGCTTTTTGAGATGAAAGCTTAGATCATGAATTTTTGGCTTTCATTCTTTTTTAATATATGTAAATAAAACTATAACTTTTCCTCTAAACTCTATAGCTGCATCTCACAAATTTTTATTTGTCTTGTTTTCATTATAAGTCAACTTTTTAAAACTTTCTAATTTCTTTTGTTATTTTGGTATCATGACTCATAAACAAGTATATTATTTTATTTCCAAACAAGATTTTTATGGTTATCTTTTATTATTGATTTCTATCTTAACTAGGGTCAGAGAACACATTCTGAATTATTTCAATTCTTTAATATTTGTTGGGACTTTAAAACCCAGAATATGGTCAATTTTGGTATAGTCCAAGTTCACTGATAAAAATGTGTATTCTATTGTTGGCCACAGTTTTGTGTACATGTCAATTAACTCATTTGTATTAATTTTGTTATTCTTGACTGCTATATCTTTTTTTTTTTTTTTTTTTGGCAGAGCTAGCTGAGGTTTTATTTTGGACAAAAAAAAAAAAAAAGCAAATAGGGGTCCTCAGGCAGTAAACTCCCCTGCGAATGGGCTGAGGGCTAGCGCTGAGCCTCAGGTGAGCCTCCCTCCCGTTCCCTGTTTTCCCCTGCACAGCAGCCTCCCTCCCGGGCTCTGGGGCAGCCGCAGGAGGGGCAGGCTGGGAGGGGTTGCCACAGCTGTTCCCTTGGGCAGGATGTCAGCGGACTGGAACACCAGCTTCCCATCGCGGGTCTCGATCTTCTTCACAACCACGGCCCTGGTGGAGCTGGTGCGGCTGAAGGAGCTGGAGCCCGCACCAGAGCCAAAGCTGGAACCCAGGCCGTAGCTGAGGCCGGGGCTTGTGAGGCCCCCATAGGCGGAGCTCAGACCACCTGCATAGCCGCTGGTGGTCTTCCTATGGGTGCTCATGTTCTGCATCCCAGACTCCAGCCGGCTCTCTTCGCCCTCCAGCAGCTTCCTGTAGGTGGCCAGCTTGACATTCATCAGCTCCTGGTATTCACTCAGCGGCCGCGCCATATCCTGCTTGGCCCGCTGCAGGGCGGCCTCCAGCTCGGACAACTTGGCGTTGGCATCCTCAACGGCCAGCTCCCCACGCTGCTTGGCATCTGCGATGGCGGCCTCCACGGAAGCCCGCCCTCCATCTCAGCCTGGAACCGGCTGATGTTCCGGCTGATGTTCATATCGGAGATCTCAGTCTTTGTATGACCCAGGTCATCCCCATGCTTCTCAGCCAGAGTCTGCAGTTCCTCTTACTTGGTCTGGCACATGCTCTCAGCCTCAGCCCGGCTGCTGTTGGCAATCTCCTCGTACTGCGCCTTGATCTCAGCTATGATGCTGTCCATGTCCAGGGAGCAGCAGTTGTCCATGGACAGTACCACAGACGTGTTCGAGATCTGGGACTGCAGCTCCCCGATCCCCTCTTCATACAGCTGCCTGAGGAAGTTGAGCTGGTCAGTGGGCCCTTCCAGGCGAGACTCCAGCTCTACCTTGTTCATGTAAGCTTCATCCACATCCTTGATGAGGACAAATTCATTCTCCATCTCTGTACACTTATTGATCTCATCCTCATACTTGTTCTTGAAGTCCTCCACCAGCCCCTGCATGCCTGCATGTTGCCAAGCTCCACCTCAGGCTTCAGCTTCTCCTGGCCTAGAGTCTGCAGCTGCCGCCTAAGGTTGTTGATGTAGCTCTCAAACATGTTGCCCATGTTGCTCTGAGCCATCTTCTGCTGCTGCAGGAGGCTCCACTTGGTCTCCAGCATCTTGGTCTCCTGCTCCAGGAACTGTACCTTGTCGATGAAGGAAGCAAACTTGTTGAGGGTCTTGATCTGCTTCTTCTCCTGGGTGTGCACAGCCAGGATGTTGGGGTCCACCTCCAGATGAAGGGGGCTCGTTAACTTTAATATAGTTACTTATTTGATCAATCCTAGTATGCATATAAAGTAGTTTCAGAAGTGCTAACCCTTATCCCTATGGGAAAAAATTTCCCAACCAGAATACAATGTTTATTTATAGTTGTTTTTGTCTTTAGATATAAAATTTCCAGTCAAAAATCATTTTACTATTTTCCAGGACACAACATACAAAAATCTCTGGCATACAGCAAAAGTAGTGTTAAAAGGAAAGTTTATAGTGCTAAACACCTACATCAAGAAGTTATAAAGACCTCAAACTAACAATCTAACATCATACCTAGAGGAGCTCAAAAAAAAAAATGAACCCCAAAGTTAGCAGAAGAAAAGAAATAACTAAAACCAGAACAGAACTGAATGCAATTGAGACCCCCACATCCATGCAAATGATCAATGAAAGCAAAAATTGGTTCTTTGAAAGGATAAACAAGATCAGTAGAACAGTAGCTAGATTAGCAAAGAAACAAAGGAGAAGATCCAAATAAGCGCAATCATAAATGACAAAGAAACGTTAAAACCAATTCTGTAGAAACACAGAAGTTACTCAGAGATGTGAGTACCTCTGAACACCTCTGTGCACACAAACAAGAAAATCTAGAGAAAGTGGATAAATTTGTGGAAACACACAACTTCCCAAGACTGAATCTGGAAGAAATTAAAATCCTGAACAGACAAATAACAAGTTCTGAAATTGAGTCAGTAATAATAGTAAAAAAAACCCCTACCAACCAAAAGAAGCCCAGGACCAGGTGAATTCACAGACAAATTCTACCAGATGTATAAAGAAGAGTTGGTGCCAATCTTAGTGACAACTTACACCACTATTCCAAAAAATCAGGGAGGAGGGATTATTCCCTAACTAATTCTATGAAACCATCAACACCCTGATACCAAAATCTGGCAAAAACACAATGAAAAAAGAAAACTACAGGCCAATATCCCTGACGAACATAGATACAAAATTCCCCAGCAAATTACTAGAAATCCAAATCCAGCAGTACATCAAACTTTAATCCATCATAATCAAGTAGGCTTTATTTCTAAAATGTAAGTTTGGTTCAGCATATGCAAATCAATAAATGTGATTCACCACACAATCAGAATAAAAAACAAATACCACATAATCATCTCAATAGATGCAGAAAAAGTTTTCAATAAAATTTAACATCCCTTCGTGATAAAAAACCCTCAACAAACTAGGCATCGAAGGAACATGCTTCAAAATAATAAGAACCGTGTATGACAAACCCACAGCCAACATCAAACTGAATGGGCAAAAGCTGGAAGCATTCCCCCTGAGAACCAGAACAAGACAAGAATGCCCATTCTCACCACTGCTATTCAACATAGTACTGGATGTCCTAGCCAGAGCAATCAGGCAAGAGAAATAAAGTCATCCAAATAGAAAGAGAAGAAGTCAGACTACCTCTGTTTACAGACAATCTGATTCTATACCTAGAAAACCCCACAGTCTCTACCAAAAAGCTCCTAGATTTGATAAACAATTCCAGTAGTTTCAGGATACAAAATTAATGTACAAAACTAGTAGCATTTCTATACACCAACAATGTCCAAGTTGAGAACCAAATCAAGAATGCAATCTCATTCACAGTAGCCACAAAAAGAATAAAATATCTAGGAATACAGCTAACCAGAGAGGAGAAAGATGTCTACAATGAGAATTACAAAACACTGATCAAATAAATTAGAGATAACACAAACAAATGGGAAAACATCCTATGCTCATGAATAGGAAGAATCAATATCATTAAAATGTCTATACTGCCCAAAGCAACCTACAGATTCAATGCTATTCCTATCAAATTACCAACATCATTTTTCACAAAATTAGAAAAAACTGTTTTAAAACTCACTTGCAACCAAAAAAGAGCCCAAATAACCAAAGCAATCCTAATCAAGAAGAACAAATCTAGAGGCATCACATTACCCAATATCAAAGCCTACGGTAACCAAAGCAGAGTGGTACGGGCACAAAAACATACATATAGACCAATGGGATAGAATAGAGAACCCAGAAATAAAGAATCACACCTACCACCAACTGATCTTTGACAAAGTCAACAAAAATAAGCAGTGATGAAAGAACTCCCTATTCCGTAAATGGTGCTGAGATAACTAAGTATATGCAGAAGAATGAAACTGGACCCCCACCTATCGCCATATACAAAAATTAACTCAAGATGGATTAAAAACTTAAATGTAAGACCTTAACTGTAAGAATCCTAGAAGAAAACCTAGGAAGTACCCTTCTGGACATAAGCTTTGGCAAATAGTTTATGACCAAGTTCTCAAAAGCAATTGCAACAAAAACAAAAATTGACAAGTGGGACCTATTTAAGCTGCAGAGCTTCTGCACAGCAAAAGAAACTATCAACAGAATAAACACACAACTCACAGAATGGGGGAAAATATCCACAAACTATGCGTCTGACAAAGGTCTAACATCCAGAATATATAAAGAACTCAAACAAATAAACAAGCAAAAGACAACCCCAACGCAAATGTCCATCAATGATAGACTGGATTAAGAAAATGTGGCACATATACACCATGGAAAACTATGCAGCCATAAAAAAGGATGGGTTCCATGTCCTTTGCAGGGACATGGATGCAGCTGGAAACCATCATTCTCAGCAAACTATCACAAGGACAGAAAACCAAACACCGTATATTTTCACTCATAAGTGGGAATTGAACAATGAGAACACTTGGACACAAGGTGGGGAACATCACACACTGGGGCCTGTCATGCGGTGGGGGGCTGGGGGAGGCATAGCGTTAGAAGAAATACCTAATGTAAATGAAGAGTTAATGGGTGCAGCAAACCAACATGGCACATGTACACCTATGTAACAAACCTGCATGTTGTGCACATGTACCCTAGAACTTAAAGTATAATGATTTTTAAAAAGTGGACAAAGGACCTGAACAGACATTTCTCAAAAGTAGACATACACACAGCCAAGAAAGATGGAAAAAATGCCCAAATTTACTAATCATTAGAGAAGTGCAAATCAAAACCACAATGAACTATCACCTCAAACTAGAATGACTATTACTAAAAAGTCAAAAAATAACAGATTTTTTGTTATGGAGAAAAGGGAACACTTGTACACTGCTGGTGGGAATGTAAATTAGTTCAGCCACTGTGGAAAGCAGTTTGGAGATTTCCTAAAGAACTAAAAATGGAACTACAATTCGACCCAGGAATCTCATCACTGGGTACATACCCAAAGGAAAATAAATAATTCTTTCAAAAAGATACATGCACTCATATGTTCATCACAGCACTGTTCACAATAGCAAAGACATGGAATCAACCATGGTGCCCAACGATGGTGGATTGGATAAAGAAAATGTGGTATATATACACCATAGAATACTACACAGCCACAGAAATGAACAAAATTATATCCTTTGCAGCAACATGGGTGCAGCTGGATGCCATTATCCTAAGTGAATTAATGCAGGAATGGAAAATCAGATTCTACATGTACTCACTTAACAAGGGGGTACTCATGGACATAAAGATGGGAATAATAGACACTAAGGACTACTAGAGGGGTGAAGGCGGGACGGGGTAAGGGTTAAAAAACTAACTGTTGGGTACTATGCTTACTTCCTGGGTGAGGGGTTCAATCACACTCCAAACCTCAGCATCATGCAATATACCCACGTA
>NW_026652282.1:40787373-40829526 GCF_009828535.3 Hylobates moloch
AGAAAAAGAAAGGAAAGGAAAGGAGAGGAGAGGGGAGGGGAGGGGAGGGGAGGGGAGGGACTTGATGACAGTTACCATAGAAAACAACAGTTACCATAGAAAACAACTTGGGTTGCCTCATTTCTAAAGTGAGAAAATTAAAATAGATGCTTAATAAGTTTCCTTCAAACTATATAATATCTATGAGTCTAGGATACTCAAGGGAGAGAAAAAAATTAAAACCTGGTATGTTTCTGTCTTAGCTCAGGCTACTGTAACAAAATACCCTATAGACTGGGGGACTTACACAGCAGGCATTTATTTCTCACAGTTCTAGAGGCTGGGAAGTCTGATCAGGATCAGGGTGCCAACATAGTCAGGTTCTAGTGAGTACCCTCTTTCTGGCTTGTAGATGACTGCCTTAATGTTATGTCCTCACATAGCAGAGAGAGAGAGAGAACTAGCTCTCTGATCTCTTCTTATAAGAGCACTAATCCTATCATGAGGACCCCACCTTCATGACCTCACCAAAACCTAATTACTTTCCAAGGGCTCCACCACTTAATACCATCACATTGGGGATTAGGGCTTCAAAATATGAGTTTTGGAAGAAAAAAAATCATTCAATTCATGAAGGTTCTCTTTCTGAGTTTTCTGTTGTTGAATTCTACCACACTCTCAAACACACAGTATTATTAAACTGTGGTTATATTTCCAGATGTGTTCATGCAGGCCGTAATTATGTTTACCATGGAAGTATATTTGCATTGTGCAAGCATATACATTGCTTTCCCCCTCAATAAATTTGAGCAAGTTTTCAACTGTTGTTTTCTGATGTTATGTGTATGTGTGTATCAGCTAGGGGCAGATTTGGTTGAATGCAACATAAAACCCAAGCAACAATGTCTTAAACACAATACAAATTTCTTTTTCATACAATAGAAGTGTGGTGATAAGTTGTTTAGAGCTGGTATGGCAAGTCTACAGTTGTCAGAGACTGAAGCCCCTTTACTCTCTGCTCTTCCATGGAGAACAGCTTCCATTTTCAAACTGCCTAATTGTCCAAGATGGCTTCTAGAGTTCCAATAATCTAGGCATCAGAAAGGAGGAAATGGAGAAGGAGAAGAAAAAGTACATTTCCCAATTGAATCAGCACCATTTAAGGAGCTTTCCATGGAATGCCACACAATTCTATTTACATCTTATTGGTTGCCCCCTCTGTAAGAGAGGGTAGTTTTTAGCCAGGCACATTGTTCTCCCATTAATACAAGGTTCTGGTAATTAAGAAGGTGGGAATGGATATCATCTCTGCCATAGTATGCTTAGTAGTTAACAACATAGTATTCTGAGTATTGAGTTCTAGATCTCTCAGGACTATTTTATAAAAGGAAAGAAACAAGAACGTATTGTCTGAATCTTGTTATTGACATCAAAGTAAGCTATCCCATATGTCTGCAAAGTGACTTTTTTTCACACTTTGTTAAATTTTCCATTAACTACAGAGAGTTGCCTGATTGTAAAGTTGATCTTTAGGGATTGGGAAATGACACCACTGAGCCACTGTCCACTAAAACTGTATTTTGACTACTGTTGTGTCTGTGTCAAATGTTATTTTGACATTTGAATGTCTGTGTCCCCCCCCCACCCCGCCAAAATTAGTATGTTGAAGCCCAATCCCCAATGTGATAGTATTAGAAGGTGGGGTCTTTGGAAGGTGATTATGTCATGATGTCTCTGTCCTCATGAATGGAATTAGTGCCCTTATATAAAGGACTCCAGAGAGCTAGCTAGCTAGCCCCTTCAACCATGCAAGCAAGAGGGTGCCATCTACGAAGCAGAGAGGTATCCTTCATCAGACACCAAAGTTGCCATTGACTTGATATTGGACTTCTCAGCTTCCAGAATTGTGAGAAATACATTTTCGTTGTTTCTACAAGTCACCCAGTCTAAAACATTGTGTTATAGCAGCCCAAATAGACTAAGACAAGTGTTTGTCTTTTGTTTTTTTGAGGTGAAAGAATGGGCTTTCTTCAATCCATTCCACACTCTAACTTGGACTCTCTAGTTACCAGGGGTTCTCTATGGTAAGGAGAATGGCCAGGGCTAGAAGTGAAGGATACTGATGCTAATATTCTCTGTAGGATAAAAACAATGAAGTTGGCAAAATTCCTGCAGTAAAGTCAGCTATCTAGGTTTGCTCAGAATGCATTTCCTGTTTTTACTTGGAAACACCACGTCCCTTCAATTTAGTTGACTCAAGTGAGATGGGCCCCTGTCTCAGTTTGGACTTCTCCACATGCAGGCTATGAAACAAAGACTTGGGCAAAAGTGGTCAGTTTGGAAGGTGATCCCAGAAGTACACCCTCAGCCTATGCTCTCTGCCCAGAGATGTCCACTTCTTGCTTCAAAACTGTAACTCTTGGCTGGACGCAGTGGCTCACGCCTGTAATCCCAGCACTTTGGGAGGCCGAGGTGGGCAGATCACGAGGTCAGGAGTTTGAGACCAGCCTGGCCAACATAGTGAAAACTGTCTCTACTAAAAATACAAAATTTAGCCAGGTGTGGTGGTGTGCACCTGTAGTCCCAGCTACTTGGAAGGCTAAGGCAGGAGAATCACTTGAACCTGGGAGGCAAAATTGAGCCGAAATTGCGCCACTGCACTCCAGCCTGGGTGACAGAGCAAGACTCTGTAAAAAAAAAAAATTAATTAATAAATTAAAAATAAGTAAATAAATAAAACCCACCTAACTCTTAATGTGTTTGCACAAAATTCCCATAAAGGAGCCCTCCTACCAATAAGCCTTACAAAATTTGGGGGTTTAATTTTGCTAATTAACCCAGGGAAAGCAATTGATCCTGAAACTCCTGTGTTTGTTCATTCATTCATTTATTTGTCACTCACTTCTCTGTTTCTCTATGTCTCCCCTCCATGATCTATCCTGCATCTACATCTTTTTTGTCTATGAGCCATATTCTATTGTCAAAGATGGAGCATTATGTATCCCCGACAGGAAAGCCAGAATTGAAAATACTTACCCCTCCTTGCCATACACATATTGTGCACGTTCATAACATCTCCTACACCATACCATTAAACATTTTCTGAGTGCTGGAAGCAGCAGCACCTGGGAAATCTTACTATTGAAAATCTCCATGTGCATGTTCAGTAGATTGCGC
Organism: Hylobates moloch; assembly: GCF_009828535.3. NCBI lineage: Eukaryota > Metazoa > Chordata > Mammalia > Primates > Hylobatidae > Hylobates > Hylobates moloch. The sequence continues at coordinate 40,790,530 of NW_026652282.1, forward strand.
AGATGCCTATCTATATGTTTCCAGCCCTTTCTTCAGTAAAGAGATCCTGACTGATGACCCCCAAAATCTGGGATACTTCAATATTTTCACCCCACACTGAAGATAACTGCACCAGGGCTCCAGCTAGTGTCATTCAAGAAGACAGACCATTCCCACCAATTGCTCTAATTACAGGTTCATCAAGCAACAGTTCTTTGAGAGTTATTTGGTTTCCCATGAGGTTTCCTATAGGAAAGAGAATGTGCCAATAAGACGACACAAGTCTGAGTCTATGTGATAGTATTAGTTCTCTTACAAAATTATACATTGGCATTCTAGCTTATATATATTAAACTTCTGTGAGTTTACATAGTGTAATAGACTGAATAATGACCCCCCAAAAGATATCAGGTTCTCATCCATGAAACTTATAAATGTGACCTTGTTTGGAAAAAGGATCTTTGCAGATATAACTAAGTGAAGGATCTTGAGATAGAGGTATCATCCTGGATTATCCAGGTGAGCCCTAAATGCAATCACAAGTGTCCGTATAAGGGAAAGACAGAAGTATTGATACAAATAAAGGAGAAGACAATATGAAGATGGAACAGAGAGAGCTTTGAAGTTTGGAGTGAGGCATCCACAAGCTAGGGAATACTGACAGCCACTCAAATCTGCAAGAGACAAGGAATGAATTCAAACTTTTGGCCTCCAGAACTGTGTTTTAAGCCAGCACTTTTGGGGTAATTTGTTACAGCAGCCACAGGAAACAATACAGCTAGTCTGGATAAAACCTAGAGAATCAGATCAACTCTGAGAGCACTGACCAAATTGAGACCCTAGACCATGGTACCCTACTGATGGAATGATATTTTATGATGCTCTACTTGAGTAGCCAGCATCCCTTTCTAAATCTCTGCCTTGTTTTCTTTAGTGTCAACAATCTTTATTATAAATTCTTATTTTATTATAAAAGGTCATTAATTATCACTTTAAACTATCGTATTAAACTATTAATAAGAAAAAGTTAGCTAAGATAGATTGAGCATTTATAATTTTCCAGGCATTCTGTTAAACACTTAGTATGTTTTCAATGCCACCCTAGACCCTTGGGCTTGAGCTGTGTGTGAGCCTGTGCATTGGCTATCACCCATCCACATTCTGACAACAGTGTCACCTCCCATTTATGATACCTGAAGTCATCAGGGGTGATGGCAGGCATGCTTTAGCCTGTGCATATTCCCAATTCTGATATCCAGAGCAGCCATCTCAATCCTTTCTGCAAACTTTGTGCTATATGTAAAAGAGTCGTCCTATCTCATCCGAGAGCTTCTGAGACTTTTGCTCTACAACGCCATTGGGCCTTCCTGATCAATGTCCTCTCTTTCCTTCAAATGATGTGGTGACATTGTGCTCTTCTTGGTAGGTCTTAAGTAATGCAGGATGAGTGATGGATATTCCTTGCATGAACAGAACCACTCTTGTTACTCAGTCCACAAGATTCTTGCCTGTCCTTCTCTCTGGTGGCAGTACATGGAAGGCCAGGATACAGTCAAGACTGAAAGATATCGTATTGTAGGAATGGAGTAATTAAAACCTGAAGAGTTCAAAAGTAAACACTGTTGGAAAATGCACTGGTTTACATTTATGCTATTCTCACATTTTTCTGCACACTCTGGGTAAGACTTGTGGCACCATAAACAACAAAACAGCGTAAGAATGTCTGACAGAGCCATTGGAAGGCAATATTCAAGGGACGCCCTCTGAATGATAAAGTGTCACAAGTAATGCTATGAAACAGCATTAAATAAATGGTGTTAGGAACATATAGAAGCAAGACGATCTATATCGTTTTAATATAAATAGGTTCCAAAGAGCCACGACATTGTGAATAATAACAGTATTGCTACTGATTTATGGTGGGAGATAGGACATAAACCAGGAATGGCACATTTGACAAAGAACAGAAACAATGAGCATAAAGTGGAGATTTCTGGACCTGAACCAGAAGAGATAGTGCCTGGACACTGCAAAGAATCTTCATATGCATCAATTGAATATTAAACAAATAGGTAAGTACTATTTCTCTAAGAAGTATTCTAAATATTCTTTGATAAATCATTATACTTCATATAGACCAATGAATTTTGTAATACACTTTTAAAATCAGATTGCCTACATAGACAAGGGCCCCATACACACAAGAAAATGTAGATCCACACTCTACAGGCAGTTCTATATAAATTATCTCATTTAATACCATGAAATAGGTATTATGAAACACATTTGAAAGATCAGAAGGCTGAGATTCAGAATAAAAAATTCCCAAGATCACATAGCTAGTAAGAGGTAGAACCAGATTTGAAACTCAAGTCTCCCTGAGTTATCCTGCTGACTGAATCTTTAAGAATCCCCTACTTGGGCCAGGCGTGGTGGCTCACGCCTGTAATCCTAGCACTTTGGGAGGCCAAGGCGGGCAGATCACGAGTCAGGAGATCAAGACCATCCTGGCTAACACAGTGAAACCCCGTCTCTACTAAAAATACAAAAAATTAGCCGGGCGTAGGGTGCCTGTAGTCCCAGCTACTTGGGAGGCTGAGGCAGGAGAATGGCGTGAACCCAGGAGGCGGAGCTTGCAGTGAGCCAAGATCACACCACTGAACTCCAGCCTGGGCAACAGAGCCAGACTCCAACAAAAAAAAAAAAAAAAAAAAAAGAATCCCCTACTTGAAGCCAGTATTCAAGACAGTATCCAACACAGACCCTCTGGGTCAGTCAGAGAAACATTTGCTGGGATGCTTCTGAGCTGCTTCCTACCTGAATCACCATTAACATCACCAATACCTGACTGCTCCCTCTGGTTCTTTTGTTTTTGGAACAACACTCCATTGAGGTATAATTTTCACACCATAAAATTGAGAAAATGTGGTAATTTTATATAGAATTGTGCAATCATCAACATAAACCAGTTTAGGAACATTTCCATCACCCGAGAAAGTTCCCCATGCCTGTTACAAGGTCTTCATCACCAACCTTAGGGAACTACTTTCTGTCCCTATGGATATGCCTTTTCCAGAAATTTTATAAAAGTGGAATCATATGATATGCAGCATTTTGCACCAGGCTTCTTTCACTTAGCACAATGTTTTTGAGGTTCACACATGTTGTGGTATGTATCAGTAGATTTTTGCTTTTTATTGTTAAATAGAATTCCATTGTGTGGATTTACCACATTTTGTTTATCCATTTACTTGTTGATGAACATTTGAATTGTTTCTAGATTTTGAGTGTTATAAATAATGCTGTTATAAACATTTGTTTACAAATCTTTGTATGAATGCATTTTCATTTCTTTAGCGTAGATTATCTAGATGTGGAATTTCAGGGTTGTGTGGTAAGTAGAGGTTTAAGGGTTTTTTTGTCAAAAAAAGCTTTACTGATAAATGACTGACATACAATAAGCCATACATATTTAAAGGGTACAATTTGATAAGTTTTGACATGTGTATACTCATGAACTCATTGGCACAATCAAGATGATGAATATATCTGTCATCCACAAAAGCTGTTACATGTAACCCTTCCTGACCCTTTCCCGAGGCATTCTCCAGAACACCACTGATCTGTGTTCTTTCACTGTAGATTTCTTTACATCATCTAGAGATTTATATAAATGAAACCATACAGTATGTACACTTTTAATGTCTTGCCTCTTTCACTCAGAAAAATTGTTTTGGCATTCATTGAAGTTGTTGTATGTATCAATTGTTCAGTTTTTATTACTCAATAACATTCATTTTATTATTTTCCATTTTTTAACTTTTAAGTTGAGGGTACAAAGGGAGGTTTGTTATGTAGGTAACCTTGTGTCATGGGGGTTTGTTATACCGATTATTTCATCACCCAGGTATTAAGCCTAGTACCCATTCGTTGATTTTCTTGATCCTCTCCCTCCTCCCACTCTCCACCCTCCAATAGGCTCCAGTGTCTGTTGTTCCCCTCTGTGTGTCCACGTGTTCTTATCATTTAGCTCTCACTTATAAGTGAGAACATGCAGTATTTGGTTTACTGTTTGCTAAGGATAATGGACTCCAACTCCATCCATGTCCCTGCAAAGGACATTATCTCATTCTTTTTTATGGCTATGTAGTATTCCATGGTGTATGTATATGTACCACATTTTCTTTATTCAGTCCATCATTGATGGGCATTTAGGCTGACTCCATGTCTTTGCTATTGTTAATAGTGCTGCAATTAACATACATTTGCACGTGTCCTTATGGTAGAATAATTTGTATTCCTTTGGGTATATACTTAGTAATGGGATTGCTGCCTGGAATGGTATTTCTGTCTTTAGGTCTTTGCAGAACCCTTTTGGGTTTTACATTTAAGTCTTTAAACCATCTTGAGCTAATATTTGTTTCAATCTTCTGCATATGCTCAGCCAGTTATCCCAGCACCATTTATTGAATAGGAAATTCTTTCTGCACTGCTTGTTTTTGTCAGGTTTATTGAAGATCAGATAGTTTTAGGTTTACAGCCTTATTTCTGGGTTCTCCATTGTGTTCCATTGGTCCATGTGTATGTTTTTGTACTAGTACCATGCTGTTTTGCTTACTGGAGCCCTGTAGTATAGTTTGAAGTTCAGTAGTGTGGTGCCTCCAGCTTTGCTCTTTTTGCTTAGGATTGCCTTGGCTATTGGTGCTCTTTCTTGGCTCCACATGAATTTCAAAATAGTTTTTTCTAGTTCTATGAAGAATGTCAGTGATAGTTTAATGGGAATAGCATTGAATCTATAAATTGCTTTAGACAGTATGGCCATTTTTACAACATTGATTCTTCCCATCCATGAGCATTAAATGTTTTTCCATTTGTTTATGTCATCTCTGATTTCTTTGAGCAGTATTTTGTTGTTCTTCTTGTAGAGATCTTTCACCGCCCTAGTTAGCTATATCCCTAGGTATTTTATCTTTTTGTTGCAGTTGTGAATGGGAATTCATTCCTGATTTGGCTATTGGTTTGACTGGTGTTGTTGTATAGGAATGTTACTGATTTTTGCACATTGATTTTGTATTCTGAGACCTTGCTGAAGTTTATCAGTTTAAGAAGCTTTTGGGCTGTAACTAGTGGGGTTTTCTAGATATAGGCTCATGTTATCTGCAAACAGGGATAGTTTGACTTTCTCTCTTCCTATTTGGATGCCTTTTATTTCTTTCTCTTGCCTCTTACCCTGGCCAGGATTCCCAATACTATGTTGAATAGGAGTGGTGAGAGACAGCATTCTTGCCTTGTGCTGATTTTCAAGGGGAATGCTTCCTGCTTTTGCCCATTCAGTATAATGCTGGCTATTGACTTATAGTAGACGGCACTTATTATTTTGAGGCATGTTCCTTCAACACCTAGTTTATTGAGAGTTTTTAACACGAAGGGGTGGTGAATTTTATTAAAAGCCTTTTCTGCATTTATTGAGATAATCATGTCGTTTTTGTCTTTGGTTATGTTTATGTGATGAATCACATTTATTGATTTGCATATGTTGAACCAAGCTTGAATCCCAGGGACAAAGCTTACTTGATCATGGTGGATGAGCTTATAGTTGTCTTGCTAGATTCTGTTTCCCAGTATTTTGTTGAAAATTTTTGAATCAGTGTTCAGCAATGATATTGGCCTGAAGTTTTCTTTTTCTTGTGGTATCTCTGTCAGGTTTGGGTATCAGGATGATGCTGGCCTTATAGAATGTGTCAGGGAGGAGTCCCTCCTCCTCAACTTTTTGGAATAGTTTCAGAAGGAATGGTACCAGCTCTTACTTGCACATCTGGTAAAATGTAGCTGTAAATCCATCTGGTCCTGGTTGGTAGGTCATTTATTACTGACTAAATTTTAGAGTTAGTGGTCTGTTCAGGGATTCAGCTTCTTCCTGGTTCAGTCTTGGGTGGGTGTATGTGTCCGGGAATTTATCAGTTTCTTCTAGATTTTCTAGTTTATGTGCATAGAGGTGCTCATAATACTCTCTGATGGTTGTATTTCTGTGGAATCAGTGGTAATATCCCCCTTTCGTTTCTGATTTTGTATATTTGAATTTTCTCTTTTCTTCTTTATTAGTCTAGCTAGAGGTCCATTTTAGTAATTTTTTCAAAAAACCTGCTCCTGAATTAGTTGGTCTTTTGTATGGTGTTTTGTGTCTGTATCTCCTTCAATTCAGCTCTGATTTTGGTTCTTTCTTGTCTTCTGCTAGCTTTGGGATTTGTTTGCTTTTGGTTCTCTACTTCTTTTAGTTGTGATGTTACTTTGTTAACTTGAGATCCTTCTGACTTTCTGATGTGGGCATTTTAGTGCTATAAATTTCCCTCTTAACACTGCCTTAACTGTGTCCCAGAGATTCTGGTATGTTGTATCTTTGTTCTCATTAGTTTCAAAGAACTTCTTGATTTATGCCCTAATTTCATTATTTACCCAAAAGTCATTCATGAGTAGGTTATTCAATTTCCATGTAATTGTATGGTTTTGAGTGAATTTGTTAGTTTTCATTTCTAATTTGATTGTGCTGTGGTCCAAGAAATTGTTTGTTATGATTTCAGGGTTTTTTGCATTTGCTGAGAAGTGTTTTACTTCTAATTATGTGATCCATTCTTGAGTATGTGCCATGTGGCAATGAGGAGAATGTAGATTCTATTGGTTTTGGGTAGAAAGTTATGTAGATATCTATCAGGCCCATTTGATCCAGTGCTGAATTCAGGACCTGAATACTTTCGTTAATTTTCTGTCTCAATGATCTGTCTAATATTGTCAGTGGAGTGTCAAAGTCTCCCACTATTTTTGTGTGGAAGTCTAAGTCTCTTTAAAGGTCTCTGAGAACTTGCTTTGTGAATCTGGGCACTCTTGTGTTGGATGCATATATATTTATGAGAGTTAGATCTTCTTGTTGAATGGAACCCTTTACTGTATGTAGTGGTCTTCTTTGTCTTTTTTAATCTTTGTTGGTTTAAAGTCTGTTTTGTCAGAAACTAGGACGGCAACCCTTGCTTTTTCCTGTGTTCCATTTGCTTGGCAGATTTTTCTCCACCCCTTTATTTCGAGCCTATGTGTGCCATTGCATATGAAGCTGAATAACATTTGTTTACCCATTTACCTGTCATTGAATATTTGGGTTTTTTCCACCTTTTGACTATTACATATAAAGCTGCGATAACATTCATATACAAGTCTTTGTATTGACATAAAATATACAAGTCTTTGTATTGACATATTTCATATACAAGTCTTTGTATACAAGTCTTCATATACGAGTCTTTGTATTGACATATTTCATCTTCTTTGGGTAAATACTTATGGGTAGAATGGCTGGGTCTTGTGGTAGGTGTATGTTTAACATTTTATAAAACTGCCAAATTGTTTTCCAAAGTGGATACACCATTTTATGTTCCAATTAACAGTACTGAGAACCCAGTTCCTCTACAACTTCACCAACACTTGGTATAGTAAGTCTATTTTATTTTAACCATTTTAAAAGGTGTGTAGGGGTATCTCATTGTGGTTTTAACTTGCATTTCCCTAATGATGGTGAGCATCTTTTTGTATGCTTACTTGTGATCCATCTTTCTTCTTTGGTGAAGCTTTTGTTCAAATCTTTTACCCATTTTTAATTGGGATGTTTGTTTTATCATTGTTGAGTTTGGAGAGTTATTTATATATTCCAGATACCAGTGCTTTGTTAGATATATGATTGGCAAATATTTTCTCTCAGTCTGTGGAGTATCTTTTCCTCTTCTTAACAGTGTCCTTCAAAGAGCAGGAGAATAATTTTTTTTAATTTTTTATTTTTGTGAGTACATAGTAGGTGTAAATATGGGGTACATGAGATGTATAAAAATCATATCATGGAAAATGGGGTGTCCATCCATCAAAAATTTATCTGTTGTGTTACAAACAATCCAGTCATACTCTTTTAGTTATTTCAATATGTACAATTAAATTATTTTTCACTATAGTCACCCTTTTGTTCTATCCAGTTGTATTAGTCCATTTTCACACTGCTATAAGATACTACCTGAGACTGGGTAAAATATGCCTTTCACCTTCTGCCATGATTGTGAGGCCTCCCCAGCTGTGTGGAACTGTGAGCCCACGAAACCTCTATTTCTTTCTAAATTGCCCAGTCTTGGGTATGTCTTTATCAGCAGTGTGAAAATGAACTAATACAGTAAATTGGCACCAGTAGAGTGGGGCGCTGCTGTAAAGATACCCAAAAATGTGGTAGCAACTTTGGAACTGGGTAACAGGTAGAGGTTGGAACAATTTGCAGAGCCGAAAAGAAGACGGAAAAATGTGGAAAAGTTTGGAACTTCCTAGAGACTTGTTGAATGGCTTTAACCAAAATGCTGATAATGATATGGACAACAAAATCCAGGCTGAGGTGGTCTCAGATGGAGATGAGGAACTTGTTGAGAATTGGAGTAAAGGTGACTCTTGCTATGTTTTAGCAAAGAGACTGGTGGCATTTTGCCCTTGCCCTAGAGACTTGTGGAACTTTGAACTTGAGGGAGATGATTTAGAATACCTGGCAGAAGCAATTTCTAAACAGCAAAGCATTCAAGAGGTAACTTGGGTGCTGTTAAAAGCATTGGGTTTTAAAAGAAAAACAGCATAAAAGTTCAGAAAATTTGCAGCCTGATGCTATGATAGAAAAGAAAACCTGTTTTCTGAGGAGAAATTCAAGCCAGCTGCAGAAATTTGTATAAGTAATGAGGAGCAAAATGTTAATTGCCAAGACAATGGGGAAAATGTCTCCAGGGCATGTCACAGACCTTTGTGGCAGCCCCTCCCATCACAGGCCCAAAGGCCTAGGAGGAAAAAATGGTTTTATAGGCTGGGCCTATGGCCCCCCTGCTGTGTGCAGCCTAGGGTTTTGGTGCCCTGCATCCTAGCCACTCTAGCCATAGCTAAAAGGGGTCATGGTACAACTCAGGCCATGGCTTCAGAGGGTGCAAGCCCCAAGCCTTGGCAGCTTCCATGTGGTGTTGAGCCTGTGGGTGCACAGAAGTCAGGAAATGAGGTTTGGGAACCTCAGCCTATGTTTCAAAGGATGCATGGAAATGCCTGGATATCAAGGCAGAGATATGCTACAGGGGCAGAGCCCTCATGGAGCACTTCTGCTATGGTGATGCAAAGGGGAAACATAGGGTTGGAGCCCCCACACAGAGTCCCCACTGGGGCACTGCTTAGTGGAGCTGTGAGAAGAGGGCCACCGTCTTCCAGACCCCAGAATGTTAGAACCACCAACAGCTTGCACTGTGCACCTGGAAAAGCTGCAGACACTCAGCACCAGTCTGTGAAAGCAGCCTGGAGGGGGGCTATACCCTGCAAAGCCACAAGGGCAGAGCTGCCCAAGGATGTGGGAGCTTACCTCTTGTGTCAGCATGACCTGGATGTGAGACATGTAGTCAAAGGAGATCATTTTGGAGCTTTAAGATTTGACTGCCATATTGAATCATGCATGGGGCCTGAAGCCCCTTCTTTTTGGTCAATTTCTCTTATTTGGAGTGGGTATATTTACCCAATGCCTGTACTTCCATTGTATCCAGAACATAACTAACTTGCTTTTGATTTTACAGGCTCATGGGCAGAAAGGACTTACCTTGTCTCAACTAAGACTATGGACTGTGGACTTTTGAGTTAATGCTGAAATGAATTAAGATTTGGGGGAAGTGTAGGGAAGGCATGACTGGTTTTGAAATGTGAGGACATGAGATTTGGGAGGGGCCAGGTATGGAATGATATGGTTTGGCTATGTCCCCACACAAATCTCAGCTTGAATTGTAACAATCTCCACATGCCAAAGGTGGGACCAAGTGGAGATAACTGAATCATGGGGGCAGTTTCCCCTATACTGTTCTTGTGGTAGTGAATAAGTCTCACAAGAGCTGATTGTTTTATAAATGGGCATTCCCCTGCACAAGTTCTCTCTTACCTGCTGCCATGTAAAATGTGCCTTTTGCCTTCTGCCATAATTGCGAGGCCCCCCTGACCATGTGGAACTGTGAGTCCATTAAACCTGTTTTTCTTTATAAATTACTCAGTCTCAGGTATGTCTTTATTAGCAGTGTGAAAACTGACTAATATACTCAACATCACTAATTATCAGGGAAATGCAAATCAGAACCACAATGTGATACCACCTTACTCCTGCAAGAATGGTCATAATCAAAATATCAAAAAAAAATCATAAATGTTGGCATGGATGTGGTGAAAAGGGAACACTTTTACACTGTTGGTGGGAATGTAAACTAGTGTAACCACTATGGAAAACAATGTGGATATTCTTTAAAGAGCTAAAAGTAGATCTACCATTTAATCCAGCAATCCTACTACTGGGTATCTATGCAGAGGAAAATAAGTCATTATACAAAAAGATACTTGCACACACATGTTTATAGCAGCACGATTCACAATTGCAAAAATGTGGAACCAGCCCAAACACCCATCAACCAACAAGTGGATAAAGAAAATGTGGTATATATATATACCATGGAATACTACTTAACCATAAAAAGGAATTAAATAATGGCATGTGCAGCAATCTGGATGGAATTACAGACCATTAATCTAAGTGAAGTAACTCAGGAATGGGAAACCAAACATCATATATTCTCACTCATAAGTGGGAGCTAAGCTATGAGGACGCAAAGGCATAAGAATGATACAATGAACTTTGGGGACTTGGGGGAAAGGGTGGGAGGGTGTTGAGGGATAAAATACTACACATTAGGTACAATGTACACTGTTCAGGTGATGAGTGCGCCTAAATCTAAGAAATCATCACTAAAGAACTTATGCATGTAACCAAACACCTATTGAAAATTTTTAAAAAATTAGGTGTGTGGCACTTCCCCCTTCCCTCTCAGTCCTGCTCCTGCCATGTAAGATGCCTGCTTCTGCTTTGCCTTCTGCTATGAGAAAAAGCTTCCTGAGGCCTCCACAGAAGCAGATACTGCCATGCTTCCTCTACAGCCTGTGGAACCATGAGCCAATCAAGCCTCTTTTCTTTATAATTTACCCAGTCTCAGTTATTTCTTTATAGTAGTGTGAGAACGGACTAATACACTTTCGGTTTCTAGTTTAGTGAGAATTTTATCAGAAATGGGTGTTGAATTTTGTTAAATGCTTTCTCTATACCTATTCAGATTATAATATGGGTGTTTTCTTAGTTTGTTAATGATGGTTAACTATCACTGACTGAGTTTTAAAATATTAAATCAATTTCGCCTTTTTGGGATAAACCTGATTTTGTCATTGTGTATTTTTTTTTTTTTGCATGTTGTTGAATTTGACTTGCTAAAAATTTTGTTAGAATTTTTACATCACTGTGCATGAGGTATACTGTTGTACACTTTTCTTAAAATGTCTTTGTCTGATCGTGGTATCAGGGTAATTGTGGCCTCACTGAACAATTTGGGAAATATCCTCTTCTTTTCAATATTCTGGAAGAGTTTGTGTAGAATTAGTATTATTTATGCCTTAAGTATGTGATAGAATTCACCCGGGAAGCCACCTGGGCCTAGGATTTTCTTTGGGGAAGGTTTTTAAGTACAGATTCAAATGTATTAATAGATATAGGAGACTATTCTCCTTATCTATTCCTTCCTGGGTGAGCTTCGGCAATTTGTGTTATTCCAGGAATTTTTTCCATTTTATCTGTTGCCAATTTTATTGGCTTAAGGTACTCATTATATTCCCTTATTATCCATTTTAATATCTGAATCATCTATAGGCATAAAACGTCTCTCATTTCTGATGTTGGTAATTCGTATCTGCTCTCTATTTTTTCTAGTAAGTCCAGCCAGAGATTTATCAATTTTGTGGATCTTCTCAAAGAACAGGCTTTTGGTTTCATTGGTTTTCTCTATTATTTTATTGATTTCCACTCTGATCTTCATTATTTTATTTCTTCTACTTATTTTGGACTTAATTTTTTTATTCTTTTCTGGTTTCTTAAGGTGGAAGCTGAGGCCATTGATTTCAGACCTTTCTTCTTTTCTTTGTTGGCTTATTAGCTAACAACTCTTTGTTGTTTGATTTTATTGATTGCTTTAGAGTTTACCGAGTATGTCTTTTTCTTATCATAGTATATCTTCAGGTGACAGGGTACCACTTCACCTATAGTATAGTTCAGGGAGGTTTCAAGTCCACCTTTTCTTTTACTTTCTGCTGGGCCCTCTTGAGTCTCCCTGTAAATGCCCATCGTTTCCCAGTCAGCTCTTGATACACAGAGAATACACTCGGCCTTCTATAGTTCTCTCATTTTCAGTATATCCTCCTATCAAATTTTTGGCTTGTTCACTGCATGCCCCAAGCAAAACCCCAACCTAGCAGCGCTGTGGATTTTAGCATTCATTTCCTACCAAGTTTGTCACTTTTATGGAAGACACCTCTCCAAATCAAGTCATCCTCTGGTAATGTCTTAGTTGAATGAGCTAAACCTTTTAAAGAAAATGATATAAACCTATACTTAATAAAGATGATGAAATCAAGTATGTTAATAGATGAAGAGAACAAATGGGCATAAAAAAGATGTTAAGGAAACACATTCAGACAGAATAAGATAGACATATGTCTAGAGTGACAGACTTTCATGATAGTAACTTCACTTTGGATTACTTTAAAGCTATTGCCAAGCTGAAGTATATTTGTAACTCTATGAAGATATATGCTGTTTTGATATTTATGACATAAAATATGAGATGAATATGACGAATGACATAAAATGAATTAAGTTGGGATCTGCACAGATGTGGCTCATGGTTCAGTGAGTTCTTACCACTACTATAACTGGTGGCCACTAATGTCAGGGAAAAATTGTTATGGATATTTATTTTCTGCAGAGATGGTAGAATTCACAAAAGCATTCTATTTACCAGTCATGGCCAGAGCCCACAAGTCAGCTGCTTCTGTTTTTAGCCAGGTATAAAAATAAATTGGGAAAGTGCCTTAATTCAAGTTTCAGCAAATTTCATATAAGTACTGATAAAAATTTAAGTCATGAGCTATTCCAAGTTTATTTTCAATATAGAAATAATTCTTCCTGAGAACTCTCTGGGGGAATTTGGGCTCTCAGAGAACAAAGAAACAAGATATACTCATGTGTATTCTACTTGGTGCCTAAAATGTGAGGCCTCTTTTTGTCCCATCCAGCCAGCACCACATAAAAGCAGGAACCAAAGACCTCATAGTATTCAGTCTTCATCTTGAACCACATTCCATAATCCATCTCTCACCACACACCCCAACCAGCTTCTCTTTATTCTGTACTTGCCCTCAGTTGATGCTGCCTTTGAACACCCAATGTTAAAGCCTCATCTAGTCTGGTCTCACCCTTGGAAGCCTGAAATTCAACATAGGGCTTTCAACTGGCATCCTTTACAGGTTTCACTAAACCTTGTCAGTTGGACAATCAATCCTGGAAGGGATTTAAAAGTTGGGAAGAAAGTAAGATTTTGTTAGAGGAATGCTGTGGTCCTTATATATTAACAATATTAGCAACCTCCCAACCTTAGCCCTCTAATGAGTACCCATCTGCAGCCACCATTTAACATCCCTCCAACCAAGCAGAATAACTTGCTTTTATTTGTGCCTCTAGATCTGTTGACAAATGTTCACTACTGAGGTAGAGAGGGTATTAGGATCCACAGGAAGCCACATGTCAGAGTCACATTGCTCACGTCAGCCCTTACTGTGTCTTGATTTATCTTTCGTCACCTACTAAAGAGCATGGCAAGAAAAGGGTCATGGAGAGGCAGCATTCTGGAGTCAAGCTGACCTGTGTTCAAATCTTGATTCTGTCACTCCTCAGGTATGAGATGTCAGGCAAATGCCTTAAATGCTCTGAACTCCAATTTCCTAAATATGTCCTTAATAAATAGTGGCTAAAATAGCATCCAGACTTCTGACTCTCAGCCAAGCCTTATCAATGAAGAGCTCTGTGGTCACTCTCTATCATCCAGGTGCCCAGGCCGTCTTAAATATCCAATCACTGTGGGTCTCTGAGGGAACCTGCACATATTACTCCTGGCCTGTTTTGATCTCCTGAGCTGGAACATCCCCTAAATTCCTGGATTTCTGTGTATGGTACTCCTCTTTTGGTTCTCACATCATTGACTCACTCTGTTCTGGCTGTTCATCTCATCTGGGAGCCCTACAATACTGTGTCCGGAATTGGTGGGTTCTTGGTCTCACTGACCTCAAGAATGAAGCCGCGGACACTCGCGGTGAGTGTTACAGTTCTTAAAGGTGGCGTGTCTGGAGTTTGTTCCTTCTGATGTTCAGATGTGTTTGGAGTTTCTTCCTTCTGGTGGGGTTCGTGGTCTCGCTGGCTCAGGAGTGAAGCTGCAGACCTTCGCAGTGAGTGTTACAGCTCTTAAGGTGGTGCTTCTGGAGTTGTTCATTCCTCCCAGTGGCTTTGTGGTCTCGCTGGCTTCAGGAGTGAAGCTGCAGACCTTCGCGGTGAGTGTTACAGCTCATAAAGGCAGTGTGGACCCAAACAGTGAACAGCAGCAAGGTGTATTGCGAAGAGCGAAAGAACAAAGCTTCCACGGTGTGGAAGGGGACCCCAGCGGGTTGCCACTGCTGGCTCAGGGAGCCTGCTTTTATTTTCTTATCTGGCCCCACCCACATCCTGCTGATTGGTCCATTTTACAGAGAGCTGATTGGTCTGTTTTTCAGAGAGCTGATTAGTCCATTTTGACAGGGTGCTGATTGGTGCGTTAACAAACCTTGAGCTAGATACAGAGTGCCGATTGGTGTATTTCCAATCCCTTAGCTAGACATAAGGGTTCTCCAAGTCCCCACCAGAGTAGCTAGATACAGAGTGTCAATTGGTGCACTCACAAACCCTGAGCTAGACACAGGGTGCTGATTGGTGTGTTTACAAACCTTGAGCTAGATACAGAGTGCTGACTGGTGTATTTACAATCCCTTAGCTAGACATAAAGGTTCTCCAAGTCCCCACCAGACTCAGGAGCCCAGCTGGCTTCACCCATTGGATCCCGAACCAGGGCTGCAGGTGGAGCTGCCTGCCAGTCCCGCACCGTGTGCCAGCACTCCTCAGCCCTTGGGTGGTTGATGGGACTGGGCGCCGTGGAGCAGGGGGCGGTGCTCATTGGGGAGGCTCGGCTGCGCAGGAGCCCATGGCAGTGGGAAGGCTCAGGCATGGCATGGTGGGCTGCAGGTCCTGAGCCCTGCCCCACAGGGAGGCAGCTAAGGCTCAGGGAGAAATGGAGCACAGCAGCTGCTGTCCCAGGTGCTAAGCCCCTCACTGCTCAGGGCAGGCAGGGCCAGGTGGCCGCTCTGAGTGCAGGACCCTCTGAACCCATGCCCACCCGGAACTGGCGCTGGCCTGCAAGCGCCATGCGCAGCCCCGGTTCCCGCCCGGGCCTCTCCCTCCACACCTCCCCACAAGCTGAGGGAGCCGGCTCTGGCCTCGGCCAGCCCAGGAAGGGGCTCCCACAGTGCAGCGGCGGGCTGAAGGGCTCCTCAAGTGCCACCAAAGTGGGAGCCCAGGCAGAGGAGGCACGGAGAGCAAGCGAGGGCTGCCAGCATGCTGTCACCTCTCAATACTGTCAAGGAAAGGGGCTCAGCATCATCTGCCACCATCAGAGGACTTCTACTCTAGGGAAAGGAGCTGTTATTGCCCCAGATTTAGCCCCCTTCGGGTGATCAACTCTGAGTACCAAATAATCTTGAGCCCATCTTGCTCTTTGCCCAAAAATACAGTTTAGAACTTGGCCTTTATGGAAGACCAGAATTTCCGTGCTTCAATAAAATCCCGGGAAAGCCCTCTGAAATACCTCCAAAGAAAGGACAGGCTACCCACTGAATCCTCTTTTACCTGATGGCTTGTGTGCCTGGGCCTATGAGAAGGTGGAAGAAGTGGTCTGCCTATACTGTCTGGCTGTCTATTAGTCTAACTCATCTCTGGTGGTCTCATTTTAGAGGTTGAGTGGTGTTCAATTGCTTTAGCCCTTCACTTTTCATAATATGGTAATATTGATAATAAAATGAACCTATCCAGCTAGGTGCAGTCATACTTCTTGCCCTGAACTTACAAAGCCTCACCCATATTTCCATACTCTTTCCAGATAAGACTTCTCTTCATTTTCTATTCTTGCCTGGAGTTAGACTGGATTTCTCATGCCCTAGCTAGACTTGTTCCCTGGTTGTCAGTACTTTTCCTGACACATCCCACCCGTTTGGCCCCTCATTTTCTTTAGTTTACTATTATTTCTCCTCTTCATTATTCTCCTACCTTATTTGATCTTCCTAGTCCCAGTAAGCAGAGCAACTAGAGGGCCCAACAGAGCACCCTCATGTATTGGAGGTGTGGATAGTGACTGAGGGTGAACCGATAGGCCACCTGCTCATGGCACCTGCTTTGTAATTCAAAGGTGAAGTCTGAGCTTTGGTACACAAAAGTACTGCCTTGGTTTTATCACTAACTCCCTTTTAACTTCTGGCCCATATCCAAAAAGGTTCTTTCTCTACATTCCCCAAACCCATCCTGCCCAGTCCTGCTTTATGTAGCAATTTTCCTACAAGCAATGCTTCTGAACATGCTTTTTGTGTAACATTGTTTCAGACTATAGGAAGCCAGCCTAAGCAGTGTTGACGCATCCTGATGTTTTCCAGCCAAACATCTAATTGAGTTGATTTCTATGACATTTCCAAGCCACCCACTCAACTTCAAATTTTTAAAAACTTGGAATTGCACCTCTCTTTTCTGTTGCCACCTAAACAAAACTCAGCACGCACCACATTTCTCTTTAGAGAAAACAATAACCCTCTGAGAATAAGGAAATGAAGCTTCTCCCTCCCATGAAGACCCAAGTAAAACAGAAGAATTATGGCTGTTAGAATATAATATATAAAATCATTGAGACACATGCAAGCACCATACTTCTCTATATATAAGATTTAAGTCATTTCCAGTTAAGGTGAAAGTTCTACCTGGACTTCAACAGAGGCTGAAGATATGCTCAACTTTTCCCACTCACTGCTAAATTCCCAGCACATATCAAACAAACTCTGATTAAATAGAGTTCCCAATACGGCACATGTGAAATGAAGAGTATTTGCAGTGGGACAAATTGCTGGATCACTGAGATCAAGCACTGAGCCAAATCAAGCACACATGGTAATAAGCAAAAGAATGGGAACAGTATTTGAAATCTTATGTCAAAAAGTACAAAAAGAACCGTCCAAAATATAACTAGGGTTCTAGCTGCTCTATTATCAACCACGTGCAAGGGAAAATAGAAAGCAGGGTAGATATATTATGCACTTACTGTGAAAAGAAAGCAGGCAGAATTAGCAAGACTTAACATCTTATCTAGTTTCTGTGAATTTTCAGTTAAAGATTTCAAAAATTAATAGAGTATAGATGAAAGCCTTCTTTGCCCATTGTATCAGGGGTACTATCCCTGATATCTGGGCCTGAAATCTGACTCCAAGATGTTTTAGCTGTGTTATCTTTGGCAAATTACTTAATCTCTTTGGTCTCTGTTTCTTCATTTGTAGAAAGGGAATAATAATGATAACAAATTTTAACATTGTTGTAGGAATTAAATGAGATATCATATTGGAAGAGCTTAGCATAGTGCCCGTTATAAAGTTCAGTGACTGCTAACTATGATTGTGATTATGAGTATGATTTTTACAATGCAAATATTAGTTTTGATGGCTTTCCAAATGTGGCCTTGACCAGAGAATCATCACGAATAGTTAGGATCAGCAGAGGGAGTCAGTTTCCCCATGAGTGGGCATTGGGAGGACCAGGTTAGATGAGGGTGAGAGGTGACAGCGTGCTGGCAGCCCTCACAGACCTTGCTCGCTCTCGGCGCCTCCTCTGCCTGGGATCCCACTTTGGCAGCACTTCAGGGGCCCTTCAGCCCACTGCTGCACTGTGGGAGCCCCTTTCTGGGCTGGCCAAGGCCAGAGCCGGCTCCCTCAGCTTGCAGGAAGGTGTGGAGGGAGAGGCACAAGCAGGAACCGGGGCCGCGTGTGGCACTTGCGGGTCAGTTGGAGTTCTGGGTGGGCATGGGCTTGGCAGGCCCCGCACTCGGAGCAGCCAGCCGGCCCTGCCGCCCCGGGCAGTGAGGGGCTTAGCACCTGGGCCAGCGGCTGCGGAGGGTGTACTGGGTCCCCCAGCAGTGCTGGCCCACTGGTGCTGTGCTCAATTTCTCACCAGGCCTTAGCTGCCTTAGCTGCCTTCCCGTGGGGCAGGGCTCCAGACATGCAGCCCGCCATGCCTGAGCCTCCCACCCCCTCCGTGGGCTCCTATGCGGCCAGAGCCTCTCCAACGAGCACTGCCCCCTGCTCCACGGCACCCAGTCCCATCGACCACCCAAGGGCTGAGGAGTGTGGGCACATGGTGCAGGACTGGCAGGCAGCTCCACCTGCAGCCCTGGTGCAGGATCCACTGGGTGAAGCCAGCTGGGCTCCTGAGTCTGGTGGGGACGTGTTATGTCTAGCTAAGGGATTGTAAATACACCAGTCAGCACACTGTGTCTAGCTCAAGGTTTGTGAATGCACCAATTGACAACTCTGTATCTAGCTACTCTGGTGGGGCCTTGGAGAACCTTTATGTCTAGCTCAGGGATTGTAAATACACCAATCAGCACTCTGTATCTAGCTCAAGGTTTGTAAACACACCAATCAGCACCCTGTGTCTAGCTCAGGGTTTGTGAATGCACCAATCGACACTCTGTATCTAGCTACTCTGGTGGGCACTTGGAGAACCTTTGTGTCCACACTCTGTATCTAGCTAATCTAGTGGGGACGTGGAGAACCTTTGTGTCTAGCTCAGAGATTGTAAATGCACCAATCAGCGCCCTGTCAAAACAGACCACTCGGCTCTACCAATCAGTAGGATGTGGGTGGGGCCAGATAAGAGAATAAAAGCAGGCTGCCCGAGCCAGCAGTGGCAACCTGCTGGGGTCACCTTCCACACTGTGGAAGTTTTGTTCTTTCTCTCTTTGCAATAAGTCTTGCTACTGCTCACTCTTTGGGTCCACACTGCCTTTATGAGCTGTAACACTCACCGCGAAGGTCTCCAGCTTCACTCATGAAGCCAGTGAGACCACGAGCCCACAGGGAGGAAGGAACAACTCCAGACGCGCCGCCTTAAGAGCTGTAACACTCATTGTGAAGGTCTGCAGCTTCACTCCTGAGCCAGCGAGACCACGAACCCACCAGAAGGAGGAAACTTTGAACACATCCGGACATCAGAAGGAACAAACTCCGGACACGCCACCTTTAAGAACTGTAACACTCACCGCGAGTGTCCGCGGCTTCATTCTTGAAGTCAGTGAGACCAAGAACCCACTAATTCCGGACACAAGGGGATGATGTTTATAAAAGTGGGTGAAGTCCTGTGAATTTTATGGGCCTATTGCCTTTTCTGTGGGCCTGGACAGTTTTCAATCCCTTTTGCAAATTGTGGTGGTAAAAGTAGCTAGCTGCCAACTCCCTGTGGCCCTCACCACCTTTATTATGATTGAAGCAGGCCAGGTGTGGTGGGTCACGCTTGTAATCCCAGTGCTTTGGGAGGCCAAGGCAGGATCACTTGAAGCCAGGAGTTTGAGCTCTGCATGGGCAACAAAGCAAGATCCTGTCTCTACAAAACATTTGAAAATTAGCCAGGCATGGTGACTCATGCCTGTAGTCCTAGCTACTTTGGAGGCTGAGGCAGGAAGATCACTTGAGCCTGGGAGTTGGAGGCTACAGTGAACTATAATTGTGCCACTGAACTCCGGTCTAGGTAGAGACCTTGTTTCATAAAAAAAAAAAAAAATTTGTGATCAAGGCAAAGGTCTGAATCTTGATAGGAGCACTGCCTTATCAGACTGCAGAGTCCTGCCCACAAAGCTAAGGCACATTTTATTTTACGGGGGCCTTACTTTTGTCAAACGTTTTCCAGCCTTGAGATATGGAGGCTGATGTATTTGTTGACTCCTTTCTTGAGGGAAAATAGGAAAATGGAAATTCAGCCTCCAGGCCTCGTCACAGCCTCCACCTCTTGGGATGATGCCCCTCTCATGAGCAGGAGAGGCCTTCATCTACTTCAGAAGTCTCAAACTCAAATGACTATAGTGGCACAGGAATAAGTGAAATAAGCCAGGAGATCTGTAAGCCTCGTGATGACATGAGAGCTTGAACCTCTTTAGAGGGAAGCTCTGGCCAGTCCCTTTCATTGAAAAATATAGATCCTGTGATGTTATATCATCCAATTTGCAGAGAAAACCTACAAATCTAGATTTTTAGATTGAATCTCCTAATTTCTAACTGCTGGCAAATATTCAAGTTTTTAAAAACACCACGTGAGCCCAAGGAACAAATATTTCTTTTTGTCAGACGTGGACCAAGGATTGCCAAATTGTGACACTTCCCTACGTGGTACAATTTCAGGTTCCTGGGGAGGTTCCTTCTGACCCCAAACATGTCCCCTACCTTCTGCTACTCCTCTAGAAGCTTAGCAGTCTTTCCCATGTCTAAGGTCTCTCCTTCAAGACACAAAATCCCCTTTGTGGGGAGCATATTGAGCACTCATCACTCATTCGCTGCTTAGACTATGTTAGTTCACCACATCCACTTAGGGAATGCAGGAAAGGCGAAGTTGTAGAGGTGGGTGGGAGTCGGGAGTCCAGTGGTATGAACACCCAGAATTCTTTCCTCTGATACTCACTAGCTGTTGTAACCACAAGGAAATCACTTCTTTGGCATTCACTTTTTTTAATTGTGAAAAAGGGCTATATAATTGCTACTTCATGGAATTGCGGCAATAATCTGGTGGAATAACATATAATGAATGCCCAGCCTCATGTAGACTGTCCTTAAATATAAGTTTAATCTGGGCAAGAAGAAGGAATGATGTTCTGGTGCTCCAGGGAAGTTGTAAAGTTGGGGTGTGGTCACAGAGGACCTCTTAGAAGAGGGGTGAAAAGGGTGGGAAGGCAGGAAGGAGCTGTGAGCAATCAGAGTGTATCATCATTCTCTGGCTAGCAGCCCAGCTAGTACAAGGAGATAATGTACTAAGGGAGAAACAGTCACTACAATAATAAGCCACGAATGCAGCCTGTTATACTGACCTGCATTCGAAGCTTACACAAGTCTAATTCACCCTTCCAATATTTTTGGCCACTATAGACTCTCGATACTGTTTCTTTGACTTCTTTACTCAAATCAGTATTCCATACCTGTATTTCTTACTTCTATAACACGTAAGTGAATTGTAAGCCAAATCCTTTGCTTTATGGAAAAAAATAACAACAAAACCTCTTAATGTTTTATGCTGCACATAACTCAGGAGACATCATAGAGAAGAAATTTTGTTCAGAATGAAACCATGTTGGGATGCATATGGCCAGGACAGGATTGTAGAGTTGGGGAAGGGATGGGAGATGGACACAAAGCTCCATCAATGAGACAAAGGAAAATGACAAGTGAACTGAGTGTTATAAAATCACACATCTGCAGATTGACTTTGTAAAAATGCCCTCGTGCCTATAATGAAGATATCACAAAAAGGCACGAGAAATCACGGGCCATGTACCAAAAACACATTTCCAGATCTTAGTTTCTATCCCATGCCATTGTTTAGCTTATTCCAGCAACAGGAGCCTGCAGACTTGTCTGTTTTAATAGTTCACAAAGAAGGAGACTGGATGTTATCCAGGAGGCAGACCACAGGGAGACATGGTTCCCAGTTGAGTACTAAAATTCCCACCCGCGCCCCCATAAAAACACACAAATGTGACTGTGCATGCGTATACATATTTATGCACAGAGCCAAAGTGCTTTGAATTTGTATTACTATAGCTGACAAATCAAAGATGGGCCAAATCTCCACACTCTGTGTGTTTTATGTGGTTGGTCTCTTGTCTGAGGCAAAAGATTAGGCAGGATGTTAACCAGGGGTCCAGATGTGGCTTTTCAGAAAAACACATTCCTTAGCTTGGCTTCTGTACGTCTTAGTTGCCAAGATCCACTCTTCTGTGTTCAACCCAGCCTCACTGCACCAACCCCTCCCCTGCCTCATCTCAAATGGCCACCACAGTGGCTGGCCTTTATGCTGGAGCAGAAAAAATGAAAGCCTTGAGAATATATTCTCTGCTCCACAGGTAACTGGAGAAGACATGTCAAACGCAATCCACATCTATATGTCAATTTCTCTCCATATGTAAGTTATTTTTGCAGAAAATATTGTCTCAAGAACTCTCATCACTGCATTTGTGCAAACATGGCCATAATTCCTGAGGTTTGGATCTCTGATAGAACAGGTGTTGTATTCAGTTTGATTGTCTACAATCTCAGATGATAAAACTGGCCACACTATTAAGGGACTGCCTTAATTTTATTAAATTCAAGTAATGTTTTGTTTGGAAATTTCAAAATTGAAAACAAATACAGGCTGACCCTTCAAGAAACCTGATTCAATCTGGCACAAAGCCCAGAAATCTGTATATTATAACAAGCGAATTGGGTGTTTCTGATGCAAAGAGTTCCCTGAGCTTACTTTGGGAAACACTACTCTGTTCCTTTATATCAGCAGTTCTCAAATATTTGGAGCCCAGAATTTTTTGCACTTTCAAAAATTATTGAGGATCCTAACGAGCTTTGGTTAATGTAGGTTTTATTTATTGATAGTTGCCATATTAAAATTAAAACAGAAATTTTAAAAATATTAATCTATAAATTAATTTTGAAATAACAATAATAAGCTTATTATAAGTTAATATAAGTTAAATATTTTATGAAAAAATGCTTTTTTTTCTGAAGCAAAAGAATTAGTGAGAATAACATTATTTTACATTTTCATATCTCTTTACTGTCTGGATTAATAAAAGACAGCTGGGGCCAGGTGCAGTGGCTCATGCCTGTAATCTCAGCACTTTGGGAGGCCGAGGTAGGTGGATCACAAGGTCAGGAGTTTGAAACTAGCCTGGCCAACATAGTGAAACCATGTCTCTATTAAAAATAGAAAAATTAGCTGGGCATGGTGGTGCGTGCCTCTAGTCCCAGCTACTCAGGAGGATGAAGCAAGAGAATCGCTTGAACTTGGGAGTCAGAGGTTGTGGTGAGCTGAGAGCGCACCACTGCACTCCAGCCTGGGCAACAGAGTGAGACTCCGTCTCAAAAAATAAATAAATAAAAATAGAAGACACCTGGATTCTCATATCTGCCTCTAAATTCTAGCTGTTGCAATATGTTGTCTTGATTGAAGTATGTATGTAAAAAATATCCAGCTTACACATAGGTGTAGTTGGATAAAGAGGGGGTATTTTAGTAGCCTTTTTAGATAATTGTGAATATTATTTGAAGCTATACCAAAATGCAAGTGGTAGCTGCATAAAGGTTACTTGCAACATAGATCTGAGACCATATCAATGAGTATTTCATCATCTGTTACATTAAAATTCATTGTTCTATTTTGTACTTGAAATATGTATTTTTTTACTCACGAATGATTTTATAAAACTATGAATTGGTCATCTGGAAAATATTGGTTCACCAAGTTATGCAGATATTTCAAATGTTGACACATTTTATTATATAAATTTTTGAATCATATTTGTTAATATAAACAACAATCTCATCAGAAAATGTCTTTACATATTGGGAAGCTGACAAGCTCATGGGGGCAGATATAAGCTTTCCAAAATTCCAATTTTTTTCTTGAAAGCTGGAATTTTATCTTTGGCAACACATATTTCCAGTTGTTTTCCTTGAAATAACAAGCTCACTTTGTTCATTTTCAAGAAAATATCTGCCAAATACCCAAGTCTGAACAACCATGATTTATCTGTCAGTCATTCATTCAAGTGAAAATGGTCGTCCATGAAAAAACTCAATTGCACATGTACTTTTCCTTGAGACAACGATTGAGCTTGAGTACACAGTAGAAGTGCCTTATGCATACTTTCCACTTTGCCATACAGAATATTAAAATAAAATAAAGTAAAATAAAATAAGAATGTGCAGGCTCAGAGTTTTCTTGCATTAATTGAAGCTCATGTTTGAGAATCCTGAAGCCCTGGTCGCTTCTGATACCTCTGGTCAGATGAAAGTCCAGTGTCTACTGGGGGTTAGGATTATAACGTATGAATTTGGTGGGAAAGGACACAATTCACTCCACAACAGAAGCATTCTATGATTTGCTGTCTAGGGATAAATTATAAAAATTCACCTCAAAAAAATTGTCTAGGTTATAAGTGGCTCACCCCATTTTAGAAGAAACTATCAAAATCTGAAGAAATACTGTCAACAACAGCAGAAAATACACACCGATAAAGAACACCTTCTCACAACAGTGGCCAAATTCAGTAGGGACTCAAATCTAATTTGGTGGGCCTTATGTTAATTAACTTGGTTTAATTATTCTGCAAGGTATACAAATATTGAAACATCACATTGGGAGGGCAGACAAGATGGCTGACTAGAGGCAGCCAGGAAGAACATCCCCAACAAAGAGACTGGGACATTGGGAACACTGGCACACTCCAAGCAGATCTTCAGAAGGAAGGCATCAAAAGTGGATGGAGGGAGAACTCAGTTGCTGGGCTGAAGGGGGAGGAAGCTAGGAACCCTGCATGGGGCTGTCAAGCACCGGGATTTGTTCCTGGCCCACAGTGACTCCTGGGGAAGGCTTGAGTTGAACAGGTGAGCAGTGGCCCACTCTTGTCACAAACCTCTGGAATCCTGGCAGCAGGAGACCCCACAACCCCCATGGACACTTGAGCTGGCAGCGAGAGCTCCTTAGAGAGGTGACAGGGGCAGGATTCTAGCCTGTTGAGAGCCCAGAGAGTTTAGTGCTGGAATGTCTGTGATGGAGCATGGTCAGAGATACTCCTCCCCCAAGGCTTGCCACACTCCTTCAGGAGACTTTATGCTTAGAGTGATTGTCAGATCTGGACAGAGCAGGGTGGTCTTGCCCATGCAATGGGGCCAGTCCAGTCTAAGTGCCTCCTGTCTTCTGACCTCTCCTGGGGCCTCAGCCTGGCCATGCCTGCTTGCAGTGCAGCAGATGCCCAACCAGGATGCTTCTGGGGGGGCATCATCATAGCTTCTTTGCTGGCAAACCACACCTGACCATCAGAGAACTCCAGAAGATGTCCAACTCCATTGATGTCCACCACTCCACACACCGTAGCCTCCCCCAACCACTGTGCTGGCCAATAACTGTCCCCCCACTGCTTTGCCAGCATGCAGAGGCAGGTGGCCCTCACCTGCCCTCCCTTGCGAGCGTGCGTGTGCACGCACTCCCCACCACACCACTGATGTCAGCGTGAGTGAACCCACTGCCTGTCACACCTTGCTGCTGATGCACAAGCACCTGCCTGCATCATCATCACTGGAGCAAACACATGCATAGATACTGGCAATCATGCCCCACCATGCCACTGCCAGTGCAAACACCCAGGGATGCTGGCAATGCCACCCCCCACATGTTGCCACTGCCATGGCCAGTGCAAATGTGTGCATAGATGCCAGTGGTCCCACTGCCCACCAACACACCACCACCACCACCACTGCTACCATGGGTTTGAGCATGCAGAGGAATGCAGCAGCCCCACTCCCACTAGTACGCTGCCCCAACTGAGAGCATGCATCCTGCTGTGCTGCCACAACTGCTGGCACTCATGAGCCACTACCCCTATGAAGCACTTTGGCTGGTACCACTCATTGACTCATTGTAGCCAGTGGACCAGGAATACCTCAGCCCCTCCACAAGTTCCTAACTTCTAGGGCCTAGAGAACAAAGCTAGGGGCCCAGTACTAGGCCCCCAGGATTACAGTATGCAGCCCAGTAGTACTGAGCTAAGCACTGTCCCCCTAAAATCTTCCAGAAATGAAGCCAGTTGACTAACCCACATTTTACCATAATTAAACCCTCAAGGGCATCAAAGATGTGGTATAAGGTGGGTTTTATCAAAGATGAAAGCAAAAAAAAAAACTATCTTAAGGACAGCAACTTCAAAGACTGAAGGAACATTAGATCCCACAGATGAAAAAGAAGCAGTGCAAGAACATTGGCAACTCAAAAAGCCAGAGTGTCTTCTTACCTCCGAATGACCACACTAGTTCCCCAGCAATTGTTCTTAACCAGGCTGAAATGACCAAAATGACAGAAGTAAAATTCAAAACATGGATAGGAATGAAGGTCATCAAGATTCAGGAGAAAGTTGAAACCCAATCCAAGGAATCTAAGGAATACAATAAAACAATATAGGAAATAAAAGACCAAGTAGCCATTTTCAGAAAGAACCAAACTGATCTAACAGAGCTGAAAAACACATCTCAAGAATTTTACGATACAATTGCAAGTATTAAGAGCAGAATTGACCAAGCTGATAAAAGAATCTCAGAATTTGAAAACCAGTTCCCTGAAATAACTCAGTCAGGAAAAATTAAAAAAAAAAAAGAAGAAGTTGGAACACAACCACAGAGAAATATGGGATTATGTAAAGAGAACAAATCTACAACTCATTTGGTGTCCCTGAAAGAGAGGGAGAGAAAGCAAGCAACTTGGAAAACATATGAGGATTTATTCAGCATTCTTAAAGAAAAGAAATTCCAACCAAGTTCATATTCAGCCAAACTAAGCTTCATAAGCAAAGAAATAACATGCTTTTCAGACAAGCAAATGTAAGAGAATTCATTACCATTAGGTCCTGAAGGGAGTTCTAATATGGTCCTTACAAGAGGTCCTGAAGGGAGTTCTAAATATGAAAAGGAAAGACTGTTTCTGGCCACCACAAAAACGCACTTAAGTACTTATACCACTGACACTATAAAACAACCAAACAATCAATTCTGCATAATAACCAGCTAACAACACAATGACAGGATCAAATAAGCACGTATAATATTAACCATGAATGTGAACATGCTAAATGCATGAGTTAGAAGACACAGACTAGTAAGTTGGATAAAGAAGCAAGACCCAACTCTATGTTGTCTTCAAGAGACCCATCTCACATGCAATGTCACCCACAGGATCAAAGTAAAGGGATAGAGAAAAATCTACCAAGCAAATGGAAAGTAGAAAAAAAGCAGGGGTTGCTATTCTAATTTCAGACAAAACAGACTTCAAACCAACAATGATCAAAGACAGACAAGGAAGGGCATTACATAATGGTGAAAGTTTCCATTCAATAAGAATACCTAATAATTCTAAATATATATGCACTGAACAAAAAAGCACCCAGATTCATAAAACAAGTTTTTAGAGACCTATGAAGATACTTATATAACCACACAATAACAGTAGGAGAGTTCAACGTCACACTGACAGTATTAGACAGATCACTGAGGCAGAAAACTAACAAAGTTATACACTACCGGAACTTGATATTTGACCAAATGGATGTAACAGACACCTACAGATCTCCCCACTGTGAAATAACAGAATATACATTCTTCTCTTCTGCACATGGCAGGCACTCTAAAAGTGACCATAGAATTGGCCATAAAACAATCCTCAGCAAATTCAAAAACACCAAAATCATACTAAACACATTTTCAGACCACAGCACAATATAAATCGAAATTGGTACTTTAAAAATTGCTAAAACCATACAATTATATGGAAATTAAACAGTCTGATCCTAAATGACTTTAGGGTAAACAATGAAATTAACACAGAAATCAAGACATTCTTTGAAACAAATGAGAACAAAGATACAACATACCAGAATATCTGTGACGCAGCTAAAGCAGTGCTAAGAGGGAAGTTTATAGCATTAAACACCTGCATCAAAAAGTTAGAAAGATCTCAAAATAACACGCTAAGATCACACCTACAGGAACTAGAGAAACAAGAGTAAACCAACCCCAAAGCTAGCAGAACACAAGAAATAGCCAAATCAAAGCTGAACTTAAGGAAATTGACACACAAAACACTATACAAAAAAAAAAGTCAGTGAATCCAGGAGTTGTTCTTTTTTAAAAAAAATAATAATAAAAAGATAGATGGATCACAAGCTAGATTAACAGAGAAAAAAAAGAGAAGATCCAAATAAACTCAATCAGAAATGACAAAGGGGGCATTACCACCAACCACACAGAAATACACACACAAAGAAACCCCTCAGAGATGACTATGAACATCTCTATACATACAAACTAGGAAACCTAAAAGACGTGGATAAACTCCTGGACACATACGCCTTCCCAAACTTGAGCCAGAAAGAAATTGAATATCTAAACAGATCAAAATCAAGTTCCAAAATAGAATCATTAATAAAAAGCCTACCAATCAGAAAAAGCTCAGGACCAGAAGGATTTACAATCAAATTCTACCAGATTTATGAGGAAGAGCTGGTACATTCCTACTGACACTATTCCATAAAATTGAGGAGGAGGGACTCCTCCCTAACTCATTCTAAGAGGCCAGCTTCATTCTAATACCAAAACCTGGCAGACACACACACATGCAACAAAACAAAACACAAAACAAACAAACAAAAAAATCTTCAAGCCAATATCCTTGCACATAGATGTAAAAATCCTCAACAAAATACTGGCAAACTGAATCCAGCAGCACATCAAAAAGCTAATCCACCACAATCAAGTAGGCTTCATCCCTGGGATGCAAGGTTGGTTTAACATATGCAAATCAATAAATGTGATTTATCACATAAACAGAACTAAAAACTAAAACCACATAATCATCTCAATAGATGCAGAAAAGGCCTTTGATAAAATTCAACATCCCTTCATGTTAAAAACCCACAACAAACTAGGCATCAAAGTAACGTATCGCAAAATAATAACAGCTGTCTGTGACAAACCCACAGCCAATACCATACTGAATGAGCAAAAGCTGGAAGCATTCCCCTTGAGGACCAGAACAAGACAAGAATGCTCACTCTCACCACTGCTATTTAATATAATGCAGAAACTCCTAGCTAGAGCAATCAGGTAAGAGGAAGAAATAAAAGGCATCCATGTAGAGAGGATGTGAAATTATCTCTGTATGCAGCTAATATGATTCTATACCCAGAACACCCCACAGTCTCTGCCCAAAAGCTCCTAGATCTGATAACAACTTAGGCAAAGTTTCAGCATACAACAATCATGTACAAAATTCATAGCATTTCTATACACCAACAACAGCCAAGCTGAGAGCCAGATCAAGGATGTAATCTCATTCATAATAGCCACAAAAAGAATAAAATACCTAGGAATGTAACTAACCAGAGAGGTGAAACATCTCTACAATAAGAATTACAAAACACTGCTGAAAGAGATCAAAGACGACACAAACAAATGGCTAAACATTCCATGCTCGTGGACAGGAAGAATCAATATTGTAAAAAAATGGCCATACTGCCCAGAGCAACTTACAGATTCTATGCTATTCCTATTAAACTACCAATAATGTTTTTCACGGAACTAGAAAAAACTATTTTAAAATTCATATGGAGCCAAAAAAGAGCCCAAATAGCCAACGCAATCCTAAGCAAAAAGAACAAAGCTGAAGGCATCACGCTACTCAACTTCAAAATATAGTACAAGGCTACAGTAACTGTTACAGCATGGTGCTGGCACAAAAACAGACACATAGACCAATGGAGCAGAATAGAGAGCCCAGACATAAAGCCACACACCCACAACCATCTGATCTTGAACAAAGTCAACGAAAACAACGAATGGGGAAAGGACTTCGTATTCTATAAATGGTGCTGGGATAACTGGCTAGCCATATGCAGAAGAATGAAACTGGACCCTTTCCTTGCACCATATTCAAAAATCAACTCAGGATAGATTAAATACTTAAATTTAAAGCCTAAAACTATGAAAGTCCTGGAAGTAAATCTAGGAAATACCATTCTGGACAAAGGTCTAGGCAAAGATTTCGTGAGAAGATGCCAAAAGCAATTGCAACAAAAACGAAAATTGACAAATGTGATCTAATTAAACTAAAGAGCTTTTGTACAGCAAAATAAACTACCAACAGAATAAACAGACAACCCACAGAATGAGAGAAAATATTTGCAACCGATGAAGGTCTAATATCCAGTATCTATAAGGATCTTAAACATACTAACAAGCAAAAAGCAACTCCATTAAAAAGTGGGCAAAAGGCCGGGCACAGTGGCTCATGCCTGTAACCCCAGCACTTTGGGAGGCCGAAGTGGGCAGATTACTTGAGGCCGGGAATAGGAGACCAGCCTGGGCAATACATTGAAAGCCCATCTCTACTAAAAGTAGAAAAAAATTAGCCAGGCGTGGTGGCATGTGCCTGTAATCCCAGCTACTCAAGAGGCTGAGGCAGGAAAATCGCTTGAACTCGTGAGGCAGAGGTTGCAGTGAGCCAAGATCATGCCACTGTACTACAGCATGGGTGACAGAGTGAGACTCTGTCTCAAAAATAAAACAACGAAAGACCAGCATAGTGGCTCATGACTATAATCCTAGCATTTGGGAGGCTGGGGCATAAGAATCACTTGAACCTGGGAGGCAGAGGTTGCAGTGAACCAAGATTGTGCCATTGCACTCCATGCACTCCAGCCTGGGCAACAGAGCGAGACTCTGCCTCAAGGAAAAAAAAAAGGTGGGCAAAGCCCATGAACATACACTTCTCAAAAGAAGACATACATGCAGCCAACAATCATGTAAAAAAATGCTCAACATCACTAATCATTAGAGAAATGCAAATCAAAACTACCATGAGATACCATCTCACACTATTCAGAATGGCCATTATCAAAAGTCAAAAAATATCAGATGTTGGTTAGGCTACAGAGAAAAGGGAACGCTTATACATTGCTGTTGGGAATGTAAGTTAGTTCAATCATTATAGAAAGCACTTTAGTGATTTCTCAAGAACTTAAAAGAAAACTACCATTCAACCCAGTAATCCCATTATTGGGTGTATACCCAAAGGAATATAAATTGTTCTAGCATAAAGGCACATGCATGTGTATGTTCACTGCAGCACTATTCACAATAGCAAAGACATGGAATCAATTTAAATGCCTATCAATGGTAGTCGAATTCAGACATGGAAATATTTTGTAGAGAAGATCTTTTCATTCAGATACAAACATTTTGGGAAAATGAAAACACATTATGTAATGAAGTCAAGATATTGAATAAGTTGACAGCTCAATTTGGGTAACACAACTATAAATAAGACCACAATTGAATGTAATTTTTGTTGTTGTTGCCCGTTGGTTTATTTTTAGTCTTCCCATTTAGTTTCTACCTTTTTCTCCTGACTTTCTTCTGTTTCCATTTTTTCCCACTCTAATTTTTCTCCTTCTTTTAATTCTCTTTTTCAATCATCTTACACCTTGTGCTGCTATTTCTTTGCCTTCTCACCTGCATTTGCTCCTGTCTACCTCAGTCTTCCCCTCCCTCTTTTCCCCCTAGACTTGGAATTCCTACCCCAGATGGGTTTTGTAGGAAGATCACAGCCTCTATCTGTCCTTTTGCTTTCAGCCCTATTCCTCGGTAATAACAATGGTGTGGAGGGACTCAAGGCAGCCCAGGCATCTCAAACCTGGTAGTATAGACGGCCCCCAAAGAGAAAAAACTCATACAGCCTACTTTCAGTGACTAACAAGCTATTAATAGCTGGAGTAAAACAGGTTGAATCAGATAAATTGTTTCACATGACATTACAACTGCTATCCAGTGTGAGATTCTACAAGCACATTACAGTATACTATCTTTGAGGGCAGAGACATGTCACTAACCTTGCATACAGTTGACAAACAAATTATTTTTTAAATTTTTATTTTTAGAAACAGAGTCTTGCTCTGTTGCCCAGGCTGGAGTACAGTGACACAACCATGGCACACTGGAGCCTAGAACTCCTGGGATCAAGTGGTCCTCCCACTTCAGTCTTCTGAGTAGCTGGGACTACAGGCACATGCCACCTCACTTGGCTAATTTTTAAATGTTTTTGTAGCGATCAGTTCCTTCTGTGCTGCCCAGGCTGGTCTTGAGCTCCTGAGCTCAAGCAGTCCTCCACCTTGGCCTCCCAAAGTGCTGAGATTACAGGTGTGAACAACCACACCCAGCCCGAAAAACAAACAAAAGTTTATTTTAATTAGATATAGCTTACAATTTACATGGCTGATTTTAATTGGTTTAACTAACTCAATCATCTACAGTCACAGAGTAAGATATTTTCTGGATAGACAATAAGGTCTTTCTTACTATGCAGAACAGGGTAGAGTTCCAGACAACTGGCCCTGGAACCCCATCCCCTGAGTTTGGATCCTGGAACTATCCTTACTAGATATATGGCCATGTAAAAGCTACTTGAGTTCTAAAATATTTCCATTTTAAGTAATATCAGAGTCTTTATAAATATTCGGATGTACTTCTAATTATTGACGCAATGAAATATATTGAAAGCAATGAAATATATTAAGGGCACATTCAATATTAGGTTGCTGTGAGGGTCATAGCATTGGGGGGCAGTCTCAGAAGTCAGATAGAGGTCTTCTTATAAATTCCTGAGCTATGAGGGAGGATGAAGCAAGACTTTCATCACTGTGCAGTGTGAAGACAACACACCTAGTATTCAGAGTGTTGCGGTTACCTCCACACTGAGGGATCAGAGACAATCTTTGCATGGGATTTCAAGGACACTTTGTAGGAGGCCAAGGTCCAGGAATGTGATGCCAGGGAAAAAACATTCCATTTTGAGTGAAGACATTGGAGTAAAGAAGTGGGTGTCATATACACAGAACACAGCATGCATGAAGGAAAGCCCTAGATGACAATGTAGGAAAGGCAGGGGGGTGCCAGGTTGCAGACAGCCTAAATAACAGACTGGAGAACCACCCCTCTTCATGCCTGCCTTTGGAACCATTAGTCTCCTTCCTTTTCTCCCTGTAGTGCAAAGTAATGTCCGCAGCCCTCTCTTGTCCCAAGAAACCATCCTTCCATTTCCCACTCTAATAGACATCCCTCTGTCTATCCACTCAAACCCTTCCAACTTTGGACATTGGGGACTTGCCTTTTAGTCCATGGGCCAATGAGAACCAAGGTTGGCACTGACAGCTGGAATCTGTTTGTGCTGCCTGTCAGCTTTCCAGCAAGTCCAAGGGGAACTTATGGGGGCCCATGTCACCTCCAACTCCATCCTCCACCTCTATCCTCAGAGTCAGCCAACTTCCCTTGACCCCATAATGTGGTTGCCTGGCCTGTATGATCTGACTTCTGCTGGTGTGTTTTTGAGTCTCTGGAACCAACTCTAAACGCCACCCACTTGCTCACACTACCAGGGTCCCTTCCCCTTAAGAACAATATTCAGTCCTTCTCTCCCCACCTTCACTTACATTGGATCTCTCCATTTCTCAGATATCATCACTAGTTGTTCCAATTATATACTACTGCTTAACAAACTGCCCCAAACTTAGAGTCTTAAAATAACAATTTATTATTAGTATTAGTATTAGTATTTCTCAAGCTGGGTCAGAAATCCAGACAAGGCAAAGAAGGGAAGCTCATCTCTGCTCCACATAGTCTGGGCCCCCAGCTTAGATGACTTGTACCGCTGGGGGACAGAATGGTTGGAGGCTGGCTGTGTCTCTGTCTGCTTCTCTCTTTTCTGTCACATAAACTCTCCATGTGGCTAGCCTGGGCTTCCTCACAGCATGGCAACCTCAGGGTAGCCAGACTTTTGAAAGGCTAGTTCAGGGTTTCAGGAGGAAGGAAGCAAAAACCGCCAATCCTCATAAAGTCTAGGTCTGAAGTGGCAGGGCATCACTTCTGCCGTATTCTATTGGTCAAAGCAATCACAATCCATCCCAAATTTAGCAGATGAGACATAGACTCGCTTCTCAATAACACAAGGGTCAAAACTTTGTGGCCATTTTTAATCAACCACATGGGACTTGACAGGAGTTGTCTCCTATGTAGAAAGCTCCCTATTACAGAGTGGACCAAATCTTCAAATGCCTCAGATATTCAGCCAACTGGATCAGACTTGACTTTGCCTTTTTCCCTCTGCTATGGCAGATGAGTCCCGGAGAGGTATGCTGTAAGCAAGAAATTTCTTTAAAATTTTATGCTTTATAGAAAATATTTGTGCAAAATTTGCATTTCTGTCTAAACACAGTCTGTTTATGTTAATCTCAAAATGTTTATTATTGCCTTAAAACTTCAGGTGAAATTGCCCCCAGGAAGAGGGGTCATAATTGTTCTTTTCTTGCTGTGAACCTTGGTTTTCCGTATCCTGGGTAGAGAAAAATTCATAAGTAGCAAGAATTATTCATAATCACCTTAAAGAATGGTTCTGAGAATTACAAGAGTTGTTAATAACCAGATTGTCTCTATTAACTGAACAAAACAAATCGTTTATACTCACTGAGTACTTTCTGTGTGCCAGGCACTCTTTTAAGGATTTTAGTTTTATTAACTCATTTAATTATCACAACAAACTTATGTGGTAGATTCTATTATTATCTCCATTTTATAAATGAGGAAACTGAGACACAGAGAAGTTAGTACCATAGTAGTAGCCATGATACCAGTGTGCCTCCACTTAATGCTTTAGATGACAGGCAATGCCTGAGGACTGAATCTCACCCTTGGCAGTTCACAAACCTAACTCAGCAGTCCATCAAGGGTGGACCTGTCTCTACAGAGCAGCCTCTCATCAACCCAGTGTATCCAAAGATGAAATTTATTAATGTGCATTTGAAAATCAGAACCACAGGGATGGTAATTCTTGAATCCCAAGGAATAGCATATTCTACTCCTGCAGGGAGCCCTCCACTGGTGGCCAAACCACAGCCAAAGGAAAATACAAACTCCAAACAAAGGAGGTTGACAAGTCCAGGATTGCATGGTATTGGGCCAAGATTGTTTGACAGTCACACGTCTTTTGGAATAAAGAAATCCATTACACCAAAGAAATTGCTCAAGTTCCTTTTTCAGGTTATCCCTTTTATAGAGAAAGATGCTAGAAATAATAACACAGGTGTTTTCCCTGCTGAAACCAGGACTGATTTTGAGAATACCAGAACCCACTTATTACAGTTCACCTAGAAGTGGCATCTACAATGAGCACCTGTGCACATTTAACAACACTTCATCTGCAACTTTGACTCTTGCTTTGTGCTGCGCTAAGTAAAAAGCCAAAATATTGTTGCATTTCAGTTTATGAAGACTTCCACTTGTCCCTGAGCAAGTTATGCCTTTTCATGTTCCCAAGCCTTAGTTTATGCTATTCCTGCTCTCCAGATTGCTATTCTCACTACCTTGTTACTTCCCAAATCCTCTCCACTCCTTAATGTTCAATTCTTATGTTACTATTCTGATGTACATGATTTCCCACTCCTACCTGCCCTCATCCATGCACAGAAGAAAATTATAGTGATTACTTTATTTTATTTCGTATTATATTTCCTTATTTATATCTCTATCCCAACTCTTTCCACCCTAGCCCATGACTCCCAAGGTGGTCTATCTTAGCCTTGCATGTACAGAATTTGTGCTGTAGGTTTGAAATAATTAAACTCTTGTTATATGATTGCATCACAGACTTACATCTCTGGATTAACTTTCAAAAACTCATTGATAACAATAAGCTGAATCCCAGGCATGCATAATATTGATACAACACACATTTATTTAGTGTCTGATATAAATACTGATATACTATTTGCTGATCACGGGACTCTGTATTGGGGGACAGTGATCTAAGATAGTCATGGTCTTTGACCTCGTGGAGCTTACAGCCTAGCAGGAAACATACATAATGAAAGAAGCAGTCACACCAACTGAAGGGCAGCAGGTGTGCTGTGATAGGAAGACAGGTTGTTAGGGGAGCTCACGCCACAAAGTCCTAACTGAGCATGTGGTTGTAGGCAGATAATAAAGAGGATTTTTTTAAAGTTGTGTCAGATAGGGAGAGATACAGAAAAAGTGTTCCCAAAAGAGAGATCAGCACTTGAGAAGACATGGAGATGTGGTAGGAAATAACATGTTGAAGGAAGTGAATGAGGTGGCTTGAGGAGAGAGAGAGCAAGGTAGCAGGGATGGTTGAAAGTTGCTGTTGAGAGGGACGCAGAAGCCTACTTCAGATGATGTAAAGGTCTTCAGTCTTTATGGCATTTGTACATTACCCTAAAACCAGTGGGAAGGCACTGATCGTTTTTGTTCTGTTTTTAGAAAAATTGCTCTGGCTGCCATAAAGAGAAGATTGTGAAGAAGAACAAGGAATAAGAAAGGAGTCTGTGTGAGCTTGGACTCTGATGTATCCTCTCTGTGTCTCAGTTCTTTACCTGTAAAGTATGGGAAATAATAGTCCCTTTCTCATAAAGCTGTGATGAGGAATAAATGGATTAGTATACATAAAATGTTCTACACATTGCCTGGTCAAATATTGGCCTTTCATTAAACATTAGCTATAATTATGAAAGCACTTATTCTTGTACTTTCAGAAAAAAAACTGTTATACACACATGTAAGTGTGCATCATGTTTGGAATTGGCAATTTCCTTTTTTTCTTTTATTTGTATTATCAAATAGTTATTACCCTTTTGCTACAGAACCAAGATGATTTTAGGGCATGAATTATATGACATGATTCTGTAAGCACAATTTAGACAATATTTCCAGAAAAGTCAACTTCTTTGGAAAGTGGAAATGAGGCCAGTATGAAGGGCAATCATTTCAGACTGACAGACTCTTAGGTTCTGTGATGTATCTAGACTGTGCTAAGCAATGTGGGTCCAGCAAGATGGGAGGGTCTCCCTCTGCCTTTGGACATTACACCTTTAGAGCCTATCAGACCAAGGCACCCACCTGTCTTGAACTAGCTGGGCAACGCAAAAAGTCAGATAAATGTCCAAAGCTTGTATGCCACAGAGGCAAATCAGCATTCCCAAAGTGGGTGTTGAGTGGGGAGCCACAAAAAATACTCATTGCTAACTAACGATATGGCAACTGGAACCAAGAAAACATACACCCTTCCGGACTGCCTTTAACGACTGACACACTGCCCTTCTTCATGCTGTCTCTCCCTCCTCCAGCTTCAGTGTCCCCTTCCTAAGGCTCCAGTTTGTTTAAGCTGCTGTTAGATGGGATTGTTAAATACGCATGCTTTCTATATATTAAAGAAAAAGCCCAAAAGTTCAACATTTTCCTGCTCAAAGGTGAAAAACAACCCCAAAAGTTTTTCTGGCCTTCATGATTTACTATATCTAATCCTCTGAAGTCTTCATATTTATCATCTAGTTGCATAAATTGAAAAACTAAGCTGAGATTCTTTGCTCCATCTAGCCTTGTCAGTAGTTTGCATAGTGCACTAAACTGGAAGATTCTGCTGGCCTAAGTAGTTTCCACTTACTCCTCTCCACAATTTTCAATGCTATTTTCCTCCCATCTACCTCATAGGAAAAGGCAGACCTAGGTCCACAAAAAATATATATATATTTAGGCATCTTCATTTCCATAAAGTGAGTCTTTTCACATGGAACATATTCCCAAATAGTTAACTATTTTGTTTTGTCTATAATACCAGCTGGCTGGGTTTTACAACCTTTTTATTATAAAATAAAACATAGATACAGAAAACCCCACAATGCAGTAGGATTGTTCCCTTGTAACCATCGCCCAGGTCAAGAAACAAAATTTTGCCAGCCAACCTGGAAGCCTCTCAATGTTCCATGCCCCCAGTCTTTTTTTTTTTTTTGAGATGGAGTCTCTGTTGCCCAGGCTGGAGTGCGGTGGCGTGATCTCGGCTCACTGCAACCTCCACCTCGCAGGCTCAAGGAATTCTCTGCCTCAGCCTCCCGAGTAGCTGGGATTACAGTCGCCCGCCAACGCACCCGGCTAATTTTTGTATTTTTGGTAGAGATGGTGTTTCACCAGTTTGGCCAGGCTGATCTAGGACTCCTGACCTCGTGATCCACCCGCCTCGGCCCCCCAGAGTGCTGGGATTACCTGGGTGAGCCACCGCGCCTGGCCTCGCCCCCAATCTTTTTTTAACTTTTATTTTAAGTGCAGGGGTACATGTGCTCATTTGTTATATAGGTAAACTTGAGTCATGTGGAATTATAGTACAGATTATTTCATCACCCAGGTATTAAGCCTAGTGCCCATTAGTTATTTTTCCTGATCTTCTTCCTCTTCCGGCCCTCTGCTCTCCAACTGACCCCAGTGTGTGTTGTTCCTCTCTTTGTGTCTATGTGTTCTCATCATTTAGCTCCCACTTATAAGCGAGAATATGCGGTATTTTCTTTTCTATTCCTGTGTTACTTTGCTAAAGACAATGGTCTCCAGCTCCATCACTGTTCCTGCAAAGAATGTAATCTTGTACTTTTTAAATGTGGTGTATATGTACCACATTTTCTTTATCCATTCTATCACTGATGGGCATTTAGGTTGATTCCACGCCTTTGCTATTCTGAATAGTGCTGCAATGAACATATGTGTGCGTGTGTCTTTATAACAGAAACATTTATATTTCTTTGGGATGTGTGTGTGTGCCTTTATAACAGAAACATTTATATTTCTTTGGGTAGATACTCAGTAATGGGATTGCTGGGTCAAAGGGTATTTCTGTTTTTAGGTCTTTGCAGAATTGCCACACCATCTTCCACAATGCTTGAACTAATTTATGCTCCCACCAACAGTGTATAAGCATTCCTTTTTATCTGCAACCTCGCCAGCATCTGTTATTTTTTTACTTTTTATTAATAACCATTCTGACTGGTGTGAGATGGTATCTCATTGTGGTTTTGATTTGCATTTCTCTAATGATCAGAGATCTTGAGCTTTTTATCATATGATTGTTGGCTGCATGTATGTCCTTTCTTGAAAAGTGTCTGTTCATGTCCTTTGCCTACCTTTTATGGGGTTGTTTGGTTTTTTTCTTGTAAATTTGTTTAAGTTCCTTATAGATGCTGGATATTAGACCTTTGTTAGACGCATTGTTTGCAAAATTTTTCTCCCATTCTTTAGGTTGTCTGTTTACTCTGTTGATACTCACCTTTGCTG
>NW_026652282.1:40844814-40870748 GCF_009828535.3 Hylobates moloch
TTCCCTTCTTGTTATTGTTATAACAGTATATTCCCTTCTTGTATTTTGTTATAACCTCAAATTACAAATCGCATTTAAACTTCTCTTTTCTTTGAAACAAATCAGAAGCAAGAAAGATAAACTAAAATGTTGGTGCAAATATGGTGCGTTTTTAGAAGTGCAAAAAAGTCTGCATGTACACAATTTCTAAGTATTACAAGTATTTTAATTTTTTTCGGAAAGCTGAACACAAAGGAAATCTACTTAACCTTTAACCAAAACATTCTCATATTTGCTTTTCTCTTCTTCATTCTCCACGATTGGAATGCGGCAAGCATAATTTTTTTAGTGAATTCCTGCCTTGTAAATCAAAGATATTGGTGATGTTCCTTTATGTATCAAGTTGCTTAATGAAGATCCCATATCCTTTAAGAGTTTGTAGCATGTTGAGAAAATTGTGGATACTTAGATGTTAAATAACATCTGCTCAATCCAGAAGTTTTCACTAAATCTAGGAGCCTTTTTTTTTAAAGGCTTTTTAAGTGGTCAAGGTACATTAAACCTGGAACTAAAAGGTCACTAAGAGGTTCCAAGACACTCAGATTTTCAATGAAGTGTGATTCCCTTCTGGAAGACACATGGGTGAGAGAAAGGTATCAGTGCTGATTATCTCTGCACAAATATTTTTAGGGAATGGAGGAGGGGTGTTTGGGGGCACAAGACCCTTTAAGGCCAGAAATAACAACTTAAGGGCTGCAGGCTGATGCAGGCCACAGACACCAGACACACACATACACACACACACACACACACATATGCACGCACATGTGTATATAT
This sequence comes from Hylobates moloch, assembly GCF_009828535.3. Classification (NCBI taxonomy): domain Eukaryota; kingdom Metazoa; phylum Chordata; class Mammalia; order Primates; family Hylobatidae; genus Hylobates; species Hylobates moloch. The sequence continues at coordinate 40,845,631 of NW_026652282.1, forward strand.
AATGTGCATATATATACATATATATGTGTGTATATATATTACATACATATATACTACATATAATTATATGACCTGCATGATGTGTTAAAAACATTTTAAATTACTTGCCACTACTCGAAAACCAGGACTGAAATCTGGATTTGCCACTTCTCTTGAGGATCTGGCCCCCAGGGCCATGTTCCCTTGTAGTAACAGCTGACCGTCAGTCTCCCTGGCCCAGCCCTGCTGATTTGTATTCCCTGCCCAACCTATATGCAGGCTCATGGGTTGGTAAGCCCAGCTTGGTGTGTGGGGAAATCCGGCCATTGCTTCTCTGGTAATTCTGGAACATTCATGTCTGCTGATGGTTCTGCTAACTAGGAACTCTCGGTCCTCCATGTCCTGGGTGAGAAGTGTCTCAGCTCAAACCCCTCTTGGGAAAATTCTAGGAACTCGTAGTGAAATTGAAAAAACTGAGAGGCCTCGTTGGTACAGAGGGAATGCTTAATGAAACCACGAGTAGGTCCTAGCCTCCACAAGTGTTTTATCCTGGGCTGATATTTAAGCTAAGACTGCCATTAAACAAATTATGAAGTGGATGAAGTTAATCTTTACTGTTCACACTCTCCCCTGTTATCTCCTTGGAGGAATTCATCCCTAGCCAATCAAATGCTCTGTTCACTAACACAGCATCACTCTCAGCTCTTCAATGGCTTCCCATCATATTAGAATAAAATCCAAAGTCCATACCATAACCAACAAGGCTCTACATGATCCGGTCCCTGCCTATCTGTCCAAATTAATCATCTGCTACCATTCTCTCCCTCCCTCATTGTGCTCTAGGCACACTGGCACTCTTGCTATTTCCCAAACAGACCAAGCGGGCTCCCATCTGAGGGCCTTTGCTCTTGCTATTCTCCGAGCCTAGAAATTCCTTCCCACAGGCAGGGATATGGCCGGCTTCTTTACCCCACTTAGGCCTCTATTCGAATCTCACCTTTCCAGAGGCGCATTCTCTGACTGCCCATATAAATAGCCCATTCTCCCGTCAGAGTCCATCATTCTCTACCCCTTTGCCTTGCTTTATTTTCATATCCTTTAGCATTAATTCAACACTCTATAGGAAGTTCTTACTTTGTATGGTGGTAGGGGACCATAAAAATGGCCGGCTGGGCGCAGTGGCTCACGCTTGTAATCCTAGCACTTTGGGAGGCCGAGGCGGGCGGATCACGAGATCAGGAGATCAAGACCACGGTGAAACCCCATCTCTACTAAAAATACAAAAAATTAGCCGGGCGTGGTGGCGGGCGCCTGCAGTCCCAGCTACTCGGAGAGGCTGAGGCAGGAGAATGGCGTGAACCTGGGAGGCGGAGCTTGCAGTGAGCCGAGACTGCGCCACTGGCCTCCCGGCTTGGTGGAAGCGGGCTCCTCCGACCCAAAAAAAAAAAAAAAAAAAAAAATGGCCATGCAAGCTGAAACTATGTAAAGTATCCCTAATAATCGATGGGGAAAATAACAATTGCTTTATGAATGACCATTACAAATTTTTTGTCAAAACAATAAAAACCCTCTTACTATTGGCTATAAATGTATAGGAAAATGAAAAAAAGTAAGATGAATATTTATTTACTAAACTGTAATTTAAAACACTAGAGATATTGGGAATTAAAATGGTTTCATTTCTTTGTAGAAAACAACATTCTGAATGGACATTTCTCAAAAGAAGATATACAAATGGCCAATAAGCACGTGAAAAGATACTGAACATCACTAATCATTATGGAAATGCAAATCAAAACCACAATGAAATACCACTTCAAATCCATTAGGATGGCTACTACAGAAAAAAAACAAAAGAATAGCAAATGTTTGCGACTATATGGAGAAATTGGAACTCGTGCACATTGCCCATGGGATGTAAAATGGTGGAGCCACTGTGGAAAACAGTGTTGCAGTTTCCCAAAAATTTAAACAGAATTATCATATGATCTAACAATTCTACTTCTAGGTATCTACCCAAAAAAGTTAAAAACAGGGACTTGAACAGATATTTCCACACCAATATTCATAGCAGCATTATCTGTTTTTGTTTTTGTTTTTGTTTTGAGACGGAGTTTCACTCTGTTGTCCAGGCTGGAGTGCAGTGGTACGATCTTGGCTCACTGCAACCTCCATCTCCTGGGTTCAAGCGATTCTCCTGCCTCAGCCTTCTGAGTAGCTGGGACTAGAAGCACACACCACCACACCCAGCTAATTTTTAAAAAATGTTTTTGGTAGAGACGGGCTTTCAACACGTTGGCCAGGTTGGTCTCGAACTCCTGACCTCAAGTGATCTGCCCACCTCGGCCTCCCAAAGTACTGGGATTACAGGCCTGAGCCACCGTGCATGGCCTTCATAGCAGCATTATTTACAAGAGACAAAAGGTGGGAACAACCCAAATGGATAAACAAAAATGTGGTATATACATACAATGGAATATTGTTTAGCCTTAAAAAGAAATGAAATTCTAATACATGGATGAAGTTTAAAGATATTATGCTAAGTGAAATAAGCCAGATACAAAAGGACAAATACTACTCATATGATTATATTCGTATGAGCACAGTCAAATTCGTAGAGACAAAGTAAAATAGAGAATACCAAAGGCTGGGAGGAGTGGGGAAGAGGGAATTAATGTTTAATGGGCACAGAGTTTCTGTTTGGGATGACGAAAAAGTTGTGGAGATAGATGGTAGCAATGACTGCACAACAATGTGAATATACTTTTACATTGTGAATGCCACTGAATGATACATTTACAAATGGTTAAAATGGTAAATTGTATGTTATGTATGTTTTGCCACAATTAAAAAACTTATCAAGAGTAGTTTTACAGTATGGAGATTTCTCAAAAGCTAAAAATAAAACTGCTATTCTATCCAGCAATCCTACCCTTGGAATAACTACCCCCCCCCCCCCCAAAAAAAAAATCAATCTTTCAAAGAAATACCTGCATTCACATGTTTATTGCAGCAGTATTTACAATAGCAAAAATATGAAATTCAACTAAATGCCCTTCAGTGGTAAACTGGATGAAGGAAATGTGGTATATATACACAATGGCATATAATTTGGCCATAAAAAAAATGAAATCCCATCATTTGCAGCAACATGGATGGAACTGGAGGTCATTATATTAAGTGAAATAAGCAAGGCACAAAAAGACAAATATCACATGTTCTCACTTATATGTGGGAGCTAAAAAATCTGATCACATGGAGGTAGAAGGTGGAAAGTTAGAGAATAGAGACTGGAACTGGAGGGGAGGGGGAAATGAAGAAAAGTTGGTTAATGAGTACAAATATACAGTTAGATAGAAGGAATAAATTCAGTGTTTGCTAGCAGAGAAAGGTGACTATAGTTAAACAAAAATTTTTTGTACCCAGGAGATGGACACCCTAAATACCCTGACTGATCATTACACATTATATACACATAACAAAATTTTCCATGTATGGCATAAATTTGTACAAACTACAAAAAGAGTAGTTTGAGCAGTGCTTGCTTCTTTCTTCTCTTCATAAAACCTACAATGCAGAGAGAACATTTTTTAATATTCCTTGGTGAATAGCCATCCTCCTTTCTAAGTTTATTGGATCAGCTTCCAATATTTGTCCCTTGCATTTTCAATGTCATGAAATATCTCTGAGACCTCTTTTAATGTGAAGTTTTTCACAAGTGTTCCTTCCTCTGGCATATATTCATCTCTTTCATCACAATCACTTTTTCATTTGTGTTCGTAAGTTTGCCCTCACTAAGTTTCTCTGGCTGCATATCAAGAGCCTCTCAAAGACCAGCAGTGTGTCCACATTGCCATGGTCAACTATTTCTTCTACAACTCCATTTACCTTTTATTAGAAGCCCATAAAGTTACTTGCATGGCATAGGAAAAGTTCCTTCCATACTGTGGGCATACTACTTGCTGTTACTTCCTACCATGATGCTTGAATGTGTTCAAGTACGTCCCTTATGTCATATTTCTTTCAAAACTCAGCTAAAGAAATGGCATGATTTCTAGTTAGAGCATTCCTAGTCTGTCTGAAAGTACATCTAATAGGCTTTCAAATTTGAAATAACTGCATGGTCCATTGGATGGATTAATGAAGTTGTGTTTGGGTGTAAAAAGCAAATTTTCACATTTCCATTTAAGAGAATCAGGTTGACCTGGAGCGTTATCCAATAGTAGTAGAGCTTTAGAATTTCAATTATTTTGCCTACAGTATCTCTCTACCACTGGGAGACAAAGAGGCAACACAGCTACAGGCTTTGCTTTCCTTGTGTGAACTGAGTAACAGATGCACAGTGACAAATCACTGAATGATTTTGAAAGAAGTAATGCGATTGATCACTGATTATGATGAACATTTGTCACTTACATAGCCATTTGTGGCCTGGAGAGCTAGCAGTGAAATTTGCAGCAGTTACTCACACTTAATATGCTGTGGTGACTAAAATTTGAACTGTTTTGTTGGGAACCTGGTGTTAAATAAACCATGGCAATCAAAATTCATGCATATCAAAACAATGCAAAGTGAGAATTATCTGCATTATGTATTTCTTTCCTTATTATGTTTCCCCTACTAGAATGTAAGCTACATGGGATGCAGACATTTTTGTTTTGTTTGCAGTGATATTCACAATGCCTAGAACAAAGTGTAGCTCATAGTAGGGGCTCAATAAATACTTGTAGACAAGAAGAAAGGAAAAGAAAGAGAATGGAAGACAGGAAGGAAGAGAGACAGATGTAAAAATTATCTAGCTAGATCAACTTTCGTGTGAAGATGGTGCCCAGAGAAATGAAATCACTTTCCCAAAGGTACCCTGCACTTCAGGGCTTCTGATTTGGGGTTTGAAATGTACCCCCTAACCCACAATGTTCCTCTCTCTCTCTCTGTCCATGCCTTTCAGTTTATGCATTCACATGAAGATGTGAGTAATAAAGTGATAGAGGCCTTAATCACTTGACCTTTGAGGAAGGATAAGAGCTTTACCCCAGAAGGCCACAGCCCTGTGGTGGTGATGGTGGGGGTGACATTAGGGCCTTCCCAGACTCCCTAGTATCAGACCACAGAGGCTGCTAATTCTTAGTCTATGTCAAGCTATTTGCATTTTCTTTCCTAAATGCCCTTGTGTGGTGCTACTGTCAGAGTGTACAGGATGCTGGGGGTTTTCTCCTTGTAACTCACTGCCCTGAAGTTGGGTTTCTAATTTACTCAAGGGGCTCCAGTGTCTCAGAGCAGATGGGGCAGCCTGGCCAACTTGGAGAGGAAAAGGCTGATCGGATGAAGAACTTCTGTTTCTGTGACTAAGGACTTAGTCAGCTACCTGGTTTAGGATGTACTATTTGTCAGTAAGTAGATCAGGAGGAAGCAGCACTCATTCTGGCTAGAGTAATGGTTTTCAGTGCATTTTTTACTCATGAAATTCAAAAAGAACAGGGTGCCAGTTCAACCTTGCGGTTGAGGTTATGAATGAAAAAGGAAGCTTAAGTTACCCAGGGAGGCTGTCCCCTTAGTCAAAGTTTCAGAGCATTCCAGACTCCTGTGTCAATTAAACCATACTGAACTTCAATAAAATACCGAAAAGGCAAATAATGGTCTTTTTGGAGAGCTCCTTTTTGCCCTACCCTTTTGATTAAGCTCTCTCTGTCTCTCTCCCCCATCCCTCCACCTCCTCTCTCCTTTCTCCCTCCCTCTCTCCCTCTCTCTCTTTCCTTTCTTTTTTCTTTTCTTTTCTTTCTTTCTTCTTTCTCTCTCTCCCTCCTTTCTTTCTTTCTTTCTTTCCATTCTTTCTTTTCTTCCTTCTTTTCCTTTTGTGGAAAAAGTAGCTGTTCTTTATAAGAATAAAATCACTTAAGTAATTAATTGGAAATGACCTCAGCTGATCTAAAGGTTCTAAATCCAAGCTCTGTGTAAACAATTGATTATATGTTTTCTTTCATTTTCAGATCCTTTGCCTTTGCACTTTCTCCCTCCATCTTCCTCCCTCTCTCGTACCCTCAGATCACCACGCTTTGGACCTCCCATGAATGGTTTGAACCTGAGGCATGAATTGAGCTTGACTCGCTTGAGGGAGAGTTGCGAGAGGTCAGTGGTGCCTGAAGCTTTTCTTGTTAGATACTCTTATAGAAGGTTTGATGAAAAGAATTAGTTGGCCAGAATTAGTCTTGGTTTGGTACATTTCCAATATCTGTGCTTTTCCTGGTTGTCATTACCATAAATATTTGAGAGTCAACACTGAAAGAATTTGAAAAACGTATTGACTGAAGATTTTTGTCACAAACACTCCATTTCAACTGGCATCTTTCGCTCTTTGAAAGGTCTCTCATTTTAAATACCACTTTCTTCTTTTGTCCTATTGAATTTCAATTATGTGCAAAGCCCTGTGGGGAGACACAAAGATGGATAGGATACAGTTCTTACCCTTACTACCAAAAACCATGCAGGGAGATAAGAGTCAGGCTGGCAAAAAGCTAAACAAACACAAGGCTAAACTAATAGTTAAAAAACTCTAAACAAGAAAAGGTCCATGGAGGGCCTGTTTAATTTTCAGTTTACCTCTACAGGCAGAAAATATCAAAGGAGGTCTGAGGAAAAAGGAATGCCTTGGGGGTTGTGGTAAGGCCAGGATGGAAAGAGGAGTTCAGATCAGAGATGCATCTGGAAAAATTTGGAAGGCAGAGTTGCAGGGGAAGGTATTTTAGGGGGAAATTATTTGGGCAAACAGGGCCACCATGTGCAGTTGTGCAGGTTGTGCAGGCTATGCAATATACAACTCTAGGGGTTGCCATTCACATCAAAATCTCTGTGTAGAAAACAATCTGTGTGGCCACTGGCAGCAACCCTGGGATAAAAGTCTAAGAGATATACAGTGCAAAACCTCTGTGGACATAAGAAGTAGACTTGTTACCCTGATGTAAGTCCTGAGAGGGCAGGGACTGAGTCTTATCTTTGGATCTTCAGAGCTTTGCAGTGTCTGGCACGTATTAGGTATATGAGACATGTTTCCCAAATAAATGAACTCAGTCTTGCCCAATCCCCACCAGCTGGTTGTATGAATGAGGGTGAGGTCACAGAATGGGGATAACTCAGACTTCTTTGACAACTCTGGATAATGTTGGGCCTCAGCACCAAAAGTGTCCCCCTCCCAAATCATTCTGGTTACTTCCAGGATCTTACAGAGAGTTTAATCTGTGTTTCCATACTGTACTCTCTTTTTCTTCCATTCTGGTCTTTATCCAATGTCTTGAGAGGGACAACACTTCAGTCATGCCCACTCTGCAGACCACCACCCTCTCTGTGAGTACAGTGTACCTTCCTAGGTGCTTTTCTCTGTGTCCACAAAGCTGCTACAATGGAGACTATGATGGTGTCATGGTCCCTTCTGACCTCTGGGATTGAAGCCTTATTGATACTACAGAGAATTGTGGAGAATGGCCTTTTGCCCTCCATGGTCATACACATGGACCTGAGGCTGTGTCGTGTTTCTCATGTCTGATACAGCCCTCCTTAAAACAATGTTTTCAGCTTCTGCCTGCCTCAACACTGAGCAAAAGATGAACACTATGCAGCTCTTTCTACCCTCCACCCCTATGTTTCTGCTTTTGCAAAAGGAAACACAATGAAAAGCATGGGGCATGTATGAGAACATGAAATATTTTAGTTTGGATGAAGCAAGAGGTATATACAAGTGAATGTGGGCAAAAGCTGGCCCCAATGGAGACTGAGTCAAACAGTGAGGATGGATGCATGCAAACCCATAAACACTAGTGGAAAACCATCTAAAAGCTATTTGAGGGGAAGCCACATGTTTAAGTATGAAGAAAAATATTATTGTGACTGGTGCTATGAACTTAGTGTGGCCCCACCAAAATCATATGTTGAAGCCCTACTCCCCAATGGGATGGTATTTGGAAGAGGGGTCTTTGGGAGGTGATTAGGTATTGGGGGGTGGAGCCCTTGTGAATGGGATTAGTGCCCGTATAAGACGAGATATGAGATTGATGATCCGTCTCTTAACCATCTGAAGATACAATAAGAAGGCAGCCTTCTGCAACCCAGGAAGAGAGCCCTAACCAGAACCCATCCATGCTGGCACCCTGATATTGGACTTTCAGCCTTGAGAAGTGTGAGAAAGTAGGTGTTTGTTGTTTAAGCCACCCAGTCTGTGGTATTCTGTTATAGCAGCTCAAGTTGACTAAGACAGCTGGTTAAAGATATAACAAAAGTCTAAGCAGAATCGGACAGTGGAGTTACACAAACCTAGGTTTGGGTCTCAGTGACCTTGGTTAAGTCACTTAACCTCAGGGACTTTTAGTTCCCTTATCTGTAAAATAGTCATACTGCCCATCTCTCAGGTTCTTTTCTAAGAATAGTGCTTATGAAATGCTTAGTACAAAACCTGGCACATAGTAAATATCCAATAAAATGGCCACCAAAAACTAGTGTATTGTAAGGCATTCTCACTTCTAAGGTAATGTTTCATCAGGCCATATAATAAGTAAGCAAAACTGTAGATTAGGTAGTTTTTTTGGGCTCCTTGCATTCTCTTTTCCCAACCAATGGCCCAGAAATTAACTAGGGAGTCAATACGATCAATTAATTCACAGCCTGGTGGCAGCACCTGTTTTTCTTCCATAAATTCCAAAAAGTGGGAAAGTAGAGAATGACTGGTAGTAGAAGTTCAGGGATCAGTAGAAGTTTGGAACAAGGGTGGTGGTCTTTTGAGTGTGAGCTTCTTCTCCCTAACTCTTCATACCACATCCTTAAGGTGATTCGTTGTTCCACACAGTGAATTTTGGATACAAAAGACGCAAGGCTTTTACTCCATTGAGCATTCTGTGCATTTCAGTCAAAGGATTCATTGCAGAAGCCTCGCACTGGACATCTGTAGACGTGGCCTGTAGTTGCCCATCCACCATTGTTTTCAGGCACTCATTTCCCAGAAGACAGAAAGCCCCAACTTCCAGGACAGGCTCCACTTGCCAAGAATCGCTAAGCTCTTTGAAGATCAGCTTCTACCTTGTCAAGTACCTTCCAAATATTCTTAGATGGATGACAACAGTCTCTCCTCTCAGGGCTGTGTTTGCAAGTCTAGAAGTTTCTGAAGAATAGTAACTGAAGAGTTACTATTGCATATTTGTATTGCCATCAACAACTTCCAGTGATATAAAGAAGAAACTTTTAAAACATGTGATGGCAAATCCTGACCATTTTGTAATCTGTGTTGTATTTAAGAATCATTCATCCCAGGTAGCACTAGATCAAGAAGTTTCTTGATGCTGTCTACTTCTATGAAAGACACAAAAACCACCAAATCTGGTCTCAGTCTGAAAACTAAGTGGCCATGCCACTGAATGTCTGACACCGGAATACAGGAATGGAACCATGCCATGTCTGAGGGATTTCCTGAATTAGGATTCAGGAAAACTGGGCTCTTCATTTTCTCTGCCTACATCTTGTAGCCTGGGGAAAGGGAGCTTCCTCACAATATATAACACTGTCTGCTCACCTTGGACCATCTTAGTCAAGGAAGGAAAGAACTTAATTAGAGCTTTGGACAGATTGACATTAACAAAGTTGTCCACCAATAATTCTCAAACATGTAGTCCTTATGAACACAAATGTTGTAGCCAATATTTCTGACATTTCAGGAGATTGGGAAATGCCAGCGGGGTTCTACTGCCTGAGGCAGCGCTTCCTCTGAGGAAGTCCTCCGGAAGTGGCAATTGTTTTCTTTTCCACTGCTTAAAGGTCACAGCAAATCACTTCTTCCTCAAATAGATTTCACTTTCACAGGCTCATAAAATGGCCAAGTCAGAATGTGTCTTGCTTTATGAAGCCAGCTAAGGGTGTGAGGGTGACTCAGGCTTTCCCAAGTTCCCCTGCTTATTCAGTACCAGGAATATTTAAATCAGAGCTGGCCTTAAAATAGCAACTCTTTGAAAAGGGCTCAGCATTGACTCCTGAGACTCTCTTTCGGATACTCTTCTTACTTATCTGTTCCGATGGTCACTGCTTAGAAAGTCTGTAGACAATATATGCCCGTCTCTGATTTTTTCATTTTGACTGAAGAACGTTATTACACTGTGTAAAATTCTAGAATTCATGACAGCTGATGAGAATACCTTAAATCCCTTTGCCTACTGAGAGAATATTACGGCAGACTTTTATCTCCTGCACTGGGATACTCAGAAATTGGCCTGCATGAGTATCTTTGCTTGATAGATATTTGAAGTACAAAATTCTTCATTAAAGTTTTTCAGAGAACAAGAGTGTCATATTATTTTCTGCTCATTCTATGCACCGTGATCAAACCAATTGTGATCATTCTAACTATGGCATTGTGCCATTGACTCTCAGACCTCTCTCTTGAGGTCCAATTTCCTGTTCTATCTCTCCACATGAGTGATCCATAAAAACCCTAAACTCTGTGGAACTAAAAGCTAATTCAAACCTATTCTGTCTTCTGTTTCCATCTCAGTTAATTACGTGACATCTGCCAGTTCTCTCAAATTGAAAAACCTAGAGGCATTTATCCTTACGTCTCCCTCTCATTCATTCTCAACATACAACCAGTCACTGTACATTTCCAATTCTCTTGCAGAAATGTCTCTTGGATTAGTCTGCATCCTCCCTGTCTGAGTTCAGGAACTAGTATCCTTTCTTGGATGACTTCGGCAGCATCCTGTGGAGCCTTCTTGCCACCTGCCTCCTCTAGAGAGCTCAAAAACCCACATCTGATTATGTCATCTCCATGCTATGAAACTTCAGGCTCTTGGGAGACACTGGTTTAGCACTCAGAGTTCTTAGGCTGGTTCCAACCACCTCTGTAGCCTAATTTCCTGCCATGCCACCTTCCAGCCCCTAGACCCCAGCCACAGTCAGCTTTTTACCACTGCAGAAATAGGACTGACCTTTTTCCCCACACTCACCTTGGCCTAGCTCTTTACCTCCCTCTCAAATACCTCTTCCTTCCCATCTCAACCTGGCCAAATGCTACTCACTCTTCAATACTCATTTCAAATGTTTTCTCCTGAGAGAAGCCTTCCTTAATCTGTTCCCCAGCCCTGCCCCAAGTTAATGACTCTGCCCTCCACAATGCTTCAGCATTTTATTCAGACCTCTACAATAACAGAACTCCCACCCACCATATGTAAGTACATTGTAGGAGGTTCCCTGTCTTACAATTCATTTTATCCCTGGCACTCGGTAACATTTGATAGATGGACTAGTAGATGGATAGATGGATGGGTTGAGTGGTAAAGTTTAAATGTAGGAGAGTGGGCCAACATCGGACAGAAGGCACTGTAAGAACATGGAGAAAAGGGAAAAGAAATCAGAAATCATGTCTCCTCATTTATTCACTTCTAATTTTTTATTCAATTCATTCATTTTCCTTCAAACACAGTTATAATAAATATTGATCTTCTAAATATTCCCATGGCCCTGTATTTAAGAAGTTGAGAAGTTAAATTTACCTTCCAAATCTGCTTATTGAACATATAAAAACATTTTCCTACAGTTTTTTAGTGGAAATTTTATTGCCCCTTAAGATTGTTATAGCAAACAATAGAACTATGAGCAACTTCCTCTTCTAGCCAAGATGGAATACCAGGGAGAAGATTTATCCTCCCGTCTTAAGCAACTAAAAAACTGGACAAAATATATGAAAAAAAAGTTTTCAAGATATTCGACATTAAGCAATAAAGACAATGATTCCTGAGAAACAGGAAACAAAGTAGTTAAGGCCTACAATTGCACCAGTTTACTGCCTGGAGGGAGTGTCCAGGTCATAGTGCAGGGACGGGGAACTCAGAGGGGGCCCAGAAGACTCCTTGAGTTGCAGAAATAGGGTTGAGAATCTGAAGGAGACCAAGGCAACTAGACTTGGCAGTGTAGAGAGAAGAGAAAAAATTCAGGATTGCTGCAGAGGTCCCCCTTGAGTATTCAGCAGAGTACTAATTAGCACACGCATCTGAGGAAACTATACAAGCATAGGGAAGGAACCACATGAAAGCTTTAGCGGGAACAATATCCAGTGCTCACACAGAACCAGGAATAGTTAATAGTACTTGTTCCTCCCAGCCTGGGGATAGGTGGGATGAGGGTTGGGAGAAAGAAATTATAAAAGGGCAGGAAGAAACTTTTAGAGGTGATGGATCTGTCCATTATCTTGATTGTGAAGATGGCTTCACAGATATATATACACATGTGAATACTTATCAACTTGTACATTCTCAATCTATACGGCATATATTATAGCAATTACACCTCAATAAAGGTATTAAAAATACAGTGATTATATGGCAATAGTACAGAGTTTCTATAAATAATACTTTTCTGTTTTGCTTTGAATCAATGGTTCATGATAAATAGTTCACATAGATAAATATCCATTCATTGATTTTAAAAGTGTTTGATCCAAATGCAAATAACTACAATTTACAAAAATATGAAAGAGCTAACAAAAAAGAAAAATAAAGAAATCACATAGCTAAGTTAAACATGGGCAGTATCTTAGTTTATTAAGGTTGCTATAACTAAATGCCATAAACTAGGTGGCTTATAAACAATACACAATGATTTCTCACAGTTCTGGAGTCTGGGAAGTGCAAGACCAAGGCACTGGCAAATTCAGTATCTGGTGAGGGCCCATTCCTCGTAGATGGAGTCTTCTCACTGTGTCCTCACATGGGGAAGAGGCAAGTGAGCTCTTTGGGATCCCTTTCATAAGGGCATCAATCCAAATCATGACCTAATTACTACCCAAATGTCCCGCCTTTTAATGCTATCACCTTGGGGGATATTTGTGGGAACATAAGCATTCAGTCCATTGCAGGCGGTGAGGTGAGACAAGAATTATCTGGAAAGAGAATGGAAGTTGGGCTGTTTCTGTCCCAGAAAGAACCTTAAGGTACGGGGAGTTACTCCTCTACAAGCTCCTCTCGGCCTGTGGGAATGGGCAAGGCCTAAAATCTGACTCAAGCTAAGTAATCTCTGAAAAGAAAATCTCAGCTTATTTCACAGATTTTCTCTTTTATGTAAATGGCTAGCCCAATTTTACAGACAAGCAGATAGAGAAGCTTGGCTAATTCTCCAAATCACAACTGGGGTTGGAGAATGGGAGAAATTAAAACTGCATGAATATCCAATTTAATTGGGTGGGTGAAGTACTGGGACTCATCTGAAACTGCCTTGCCTTGGAATGAGCAGGTGCTTACCAGAGTGGAGGAGGGTCAACAAACACATCTAAAAGACAAAGACTGCATCAGAATTAGTGGTGAGTATATTGACAAACATTTTTTGGCTGACAGGGTCATGAGGCAGCACTTGGAATCAAGTGAAACACAGCGGGAATTACTACAATTTTCCTAATGGCATCAACAGATTCTATAGTCGCTTCTGGCTGGGGGAGGGAGAAAGAGGTGTGTATGTGGTTGGCTTCTAAGAGCAGGGTATGTTTTCATTCATTGTTCTCGTATGATGTTTTTCCACACCAGGCTCACAGCCCTTTACAATACCAAGGCTCTATTCCTTTGTGTTTTTTGAAAAAACAGTTGTGGAAAGAGTTTATTCTGATTCTTCCTGTTCCTTATTTCAGTACTTACTAAGTATTTGGCCTTCCTTGGGCTGCTCTTAGAAGCCTAACGACAGGCATAGATACCAGATGAAGGATGGTATTTGCCTGTGAGAAACAGTGTGGCTAGAAATAAAGAATAATTTTTAGAAATTCTCTAGGAGACTTCGATATTGCTTCATTTGCTTTCTTTTCTTAAATAATAATCAGAAATAATTATATATTGGGGAAGATCATACAGAAAAGGTAGGTAAAAATTGGAGATGGTCAATTTGAATAATTTATTCAACATTTATTGAAGCCTGATATGTAAAAAGCTGTGCTTAGCCCTTAATTGCAAAGCCTGAAACTATGGAACTACAAAAAAAAAAGTGGGAAATGCTTAATGACATGGATATAGACAATGGTTTTTTGGATAAGACCTCAAAAGCACAGGCAACAAAAGCAAAATTGGACGAACGGGACTATATTAAACCAAAAAGCTTCTTCACAGCAAAGGAAACAATCAGCAAAGTGAACAAACAACCTATAAAATGGGAAAGGATACTGGCAAACTATACAAACTACAGGGGTTAATGTCCAAAATATGTAAGGAACGCAACTTAAAAGCAAGAAAACAAATAACCCTATTAAAAATGGGCAAAATACCTGAATAGACACTCTGTAAAGAAGATATACAAGGGGCCAACAGGTATATAAAAAATGCTCAACATTACTAATCATCAGTGAAATGCAAATCAAAACCACAATGAGATATCACCTTATACCTGTTAGAATGACCCAGGCCTTGCTTTCAGCGGCCTGTTAGAGTAGAAATTACCAGCAGACAAATGGCCAGAACAAAAAACAGAGTAAAAGCAGAGACCTAAGACTGGGTTAGCATATTCTGAGTTTTCCTCAAGTCCTGCAGGCCACATGCAAATTACTTTATAGTGGACACTAGGGCCACCGTAACAGATAGCCAAAGTCACAAAATGCCTTCAAGAGGTGTATGCAGAAGAACAGAGAGCAGGCCGGGTTGGTGGGATCCCGCTGCTGATAGGAGGTTGTGGTAGATTATTAAAAATGTCTTCCCATGAGTCATGTCTTCCTGTATCCATGCCCTTTTGCAATGTGCTCCTTCCTTGATGTGCTTCTCCCATCGAGCAGTGGCATTTCTTTCCCCTCCCTTTGAATATGGGCTGATCTTATGACTTTCTTTTATCAATGGAATGGTCAACTTTACATCGCATGAGCAGGATTTGTTCGACATAATGAGTACTTCCTGAATCCAGGTCTTTCTGAATCTAGGAAAAAAAACATTTTCTCAGCCCTTCAATCCCTTTACAGTGTTACTTCTTTTGCTACACTTCATTGTCAAACATTTGTTGTCTCTCTCACATCCAGATAAGGCCTTGTGGTTAGTTCTCATTACTAGAGTGTGTGGAAGTGATGTGTCACTTTGAGACAGTTAAGAGGTGGTGAGCCTTCTCTATGTTCTCTCTACCTGCCCTCTCTGTAAGCAGATATCCCCAGATGACTATGAATCCATGTGAAGATAGTGGAGCCCCAGTGAAAGGAGTTTGATGCCTGACTTATTGCCTAGAGCAGAGTCTTCACTGTCAGCTGGCATTACATAGTGATGTGAGAGAGAAATAAAAATTTATTATATCAAGTCACTGACATATGGGGATTGTTTGTAACAGCAGATCATATAACCATTCATGTGTTGGTAAATGTTTACCAACTGGATGTTCAAATGAAACAAAATAAAACAAAACACAAAACTCCTATTTGTAGTGTTTGCTGATTTCTGTGATGTAAATACTCCCACCATGGCTATTTTCAAGCTACCAAAGTGATCATTTATTCAACATTTACTGAACTTGGAGTTGGAAAGAGATGCTAATCAGTGGCTCTTGTGAACCTGTACAAACCTGCCTCAGCATACCATTGTGTATAACTTACCTTAACTAATTTACTCTGCCATCTTCAACACTGGCTGGGTTTGGTGAGAATCTAACTAGTCTGTCACATGGAGCCACCAGACTGGATAAAGCCTGGATCACCCCGTCATCCTGCCAACACTTGCTAACTGCATTGGACTGTGAGCTAAGTGTTTGGTTATTGAGATTTTGGGATTGTTTGTTAAAGGAAATGCAACGCCTCCTTAGCATCTGACACTGTGCCTTGCACATGGCAGGCATTAATAAATGTCTGCAGAATTGAATTCTCAAAGCAAGTTCTTTATAAAATTTGGGTAGTATTCAAACCTCATATTCATTGGTTGGTATTACTCTTAAGAATGTAGACTGGGAATGTTCAGAGTCCAGTTAGTTAAGCCTCTTCTGAAACTCAAATATATATACATATACATATACATATGCATATACATATCTATGTGTGAGTGTGTGTATAATTTTTTCTTCATATTTATTGTGTGCTAAAAAATAATTCAAAATTAGAGCTTCACTGCCATATTGTTTTCATACATTCATGCTATAGCTTATATCCTTCAAAGTTGTTTTGCCAAAAGCAGATACATATCTTGGCTTACTAGCTGGGATTCAGTGCCCTCATCTGTAAAATGAGGGAGATTATCTATTACTATAAATTGCTGGCATCTCTGGACCTGTAAGAGTTTGAGAAGGCAGTATGCTTTAAAAGAAACTTATAAAATATGTTTAAGACTTCAGTTTTTTTAGTTTCTTCCCAGCTATGAGGCTGTTTGGAAAACAGGACCTTAAAGAGACAAACCAACACAACTGAGTCCTTGTAATATTGGAAAGGAGCATGAACACTCTAAACATATCTTTTTTTTTTTTTTTGAGACGGAGTCTCGCTCTGTTGCCCAAGCTGGAGTGCAGTGGCAAAATCTCGGCTCAATGCAAGCTCCGCCTCCTGGGTTCACACCATTCTCCTGCCTCAGCCTCCCGAGTAGCTGGGACTACAGGCGCCCGCCACCACGCCTGGCTAATTTTTTGTATTTTTAGTAGAGACGGGGTTTCACCGTGTTCTCGATCTCCTGACCTCGTGATCCACCCGCCTGACTCTAAACATATCTTAAGCATGTGCAATGCAGACCAGAGAGAAAATTGCTTGTCAAATGACTATAGAGGGAATTTTTAAAGCCATAAATCTTCCAGCGAATGCCATCGGGATTTAATTTTTTTTAATTCAATTTTTGGCCAGGCGCAGTGGCTCACACCTGTAATCTCAGCACTTTGAGAGGCTGAGGCGGGTGGATCACCTGAGGTCAGGAGTTCAAGACCAGCCTGGCCAACATAGTGAAACCCCTTCTCTACTAAAAATTTAAAAATTAGCCGGGCATGGTGGTGGGTACCTGTAATCCCAGCTACTCGGGAAGTTGAGGCAGGAGGATCGCTTGAACCCGGGAGGAGGAGGCTGCCATGAGCTGAGATCACGCCACTGCATTCCAGCCTGGGCGACAGAGTGAGACTCCATCTCAAAAGAGAAAAAAAATCCATTTTTGCCTTTTCATTCGGGTCTTTTCTTAATATGATATACAATTTTGGAAATGCACACCATCAACTGGGATATATATGTTACAGGTTAAACATTTTCTTCAATTCTATGTTTAGTCTTGGAACTAATTAAAATGTGAATAGTGATTAATCATAGGCCATGTGTGGATCAGGCACTGAAAAGGCGGGTAAGAATATTTCTACAAGATATGAAGTATAAGCCCAAATGGTAACTTTGGCCAAGAGCCATGTGAGCCACATAACAGGCATTAAGAAGTTCCAAAATTCCTCTTATAGAGCAGCAGAAAAATGTAGTTTGTGTAGTCTTTTAAAAAATGTCATCTTGAAATTTGAGTCTGGGTTTGTTCTCTTTAAAATTTTGAAAAACATGGATTTGAGAGGGTTTTCTTACATTTCTGATTCAGTCTCTTAAAACATGTAATACTAGTTGTTAAAAAAAAAAAAAAAAAAGAATTATATTAACTTGGCCTGGCGTGGTGACTCATACCTGTAATCCCAGCACTTTGGGAGGCCAAGGTGGGTGGATCACTTGAGGCCAGGGGTTCGAGACCAGCCTGGCCAACAAGGTGAAACCTCATCTCTACTAAATATATATATAAATTAGCCGGATGTGGTGGCGGGCGCCTGTAATCCCAGCTCTTCGGGAGGCTGAGGCAGGAGAATTGCTTGAACCTGGGAGGCGGAAGTTGCAGTGAGCTGAGATCGCACCACTGTACTCTAGCCTGGGTGACAGAGTGAGAGTCTGTCTCAAAAAAAGAAAAAATAAGAATTATATTAACTTAGTAACAGCCATCCTGTAGAAAAGAACAACATGGGAATGAACTTTGCTTATTCCTTAATGTGAGAGCACAGACTTAGACTGAACTCCTTGAATCTGAGCTGAGCGTTCAAATGAGGAAAATCCAATTTGCAAAAAGGACTAAATACCTCAAGACCTCATAATACTGTTGATTATTTAACTTTGACTCTACTGCCAAATGTGTAAGACACATAAACTTGCTAAAGGAAACTTCAGAGCAAGGAATAAAATTGAGGGCGTGAGAGCTCAGCTTTCCTTGGCTCATGGGTGAAATCCCCTTTGGTAGCTGCTTTCGCAATGGCTATGGCTCACTAAGCTCTGCTGGGGCAAAAATGTCTGGATTTATCATCTCTATCAAAGAGGAAACAAGATACTTTATTTAAACAGAAATTCTAAGTGGCAATTTAAAAAAAAGACAACATTCAGTCATAGATTGGTCACACTTATCATATTGCTTTATTTTATGAATAAATGTAGGTTATTTAGCTATTTATACCTTGATGAAACAGTCTTACTTTCTTTTTCAACAGCTTTATTGAGATATAATTCACATATTATACAATTCACTCATTTAAAGTGTGCAATCCAATGGTTTTTAGTATGGTCACAGAGCTGTGCAACCATCACCA
The DNA here is from genome assembly GCF_009828535.3 of Hylobates moloch. Classification (NCBI taxonomy): domain Eukaryota; kingdom Metazoa; phylum Chordata; class Mammalia; order Primates; family Hylobatidae; genus Hylobates; species Hylobates moloch. Next base: position 40,864,141 of record NW_026652282.1, read on the forward strand.
TAATCAAATTTAGAACATTTTCATTATCTAATAAAGAAGCTCCATAACTATTAGTAGTCATTCCCCATTTCTCTCCACTCCCTTCTATCCTCTCCCTCCCAACCCCTAACCCCAGGCAGTCACTTGTCTAGTTTCCATTTCTATATATTTGTCCATTCTGTACAATTTGTTTACTCCTCCTGTCTGTGATTGTATATCCTTTGACCAACAATTCCCCCTACCCAGCAATCACCCAAGCCCCTGGTAACCACCATTCTACTCTCCTCTTCTGTGAGATCAGCTTTATTAGATGCCACATATAAGTGAGATCATGCAGTATTTATCTTCCTGTGCTTGGCTTATTTTACTTACATTATGTCTTCCAGTTTCATTCATGTTGTCATAAATGGTATGTGTGCATGTGTGTGTGTGTGTATATATATATGTATATATAGACACATATACCTATAGGTATATGTATGTATAGACACATATACCTATAGGTATATGTATGTATAGACACATGTACCTATAGGTATATGTATGTATAGACACATGTACCGATAGGTATATGTATGTATAGACACATGTACCTATAGGTATATGTATGTATAGACACATGTACCTATAGGTATATGTATGTATAGACACATGTACCTATAGGTATATGTATAGACACATATATGTATATATGCATGTATGTGTACATATGTACATATACATATTTCACTTTTTTAATCCACTTATCTGTTGATAGGCACTTAGGTTGATTCCATGTCTTGGCTATTGTGAATAGTGGTAAACATGGGAGTGGAGATGTCTTTTTGATATACTGATATTATTTACTTTAGATATATACCCAGTGGTGGGATTGCTGGATCATATGGTAGTTCTCTTTTTAGTTTTTTGAGGAGCCTCAGTGCTGTTTCTCATCAAGGCTGTACTAATTTACATTCACACCAACAGTGTGTCAGAGTCACCTTTTCTCCACATCCACACCAACACTTTTTGATAATAGTCTTTTTGATAATAGTCATTCTAACAGGTATAAAGCGATATCTCATTGTGGTTTTGATTTGCATTTCACTGATGATTAGTAATGTTGAGCATTTTTTATATACCTGTTGGCCCCTTGTATATCTTCTTTACAGAGTGTCTATTCAGATATTTTGCCAATTTTTAATAGTGTTATTTGTTGTCTTGCTTTTGAGTTGAGTTCCTTACATATTTTGGACATTAACCCCCGTAGTTTGTATAGTTTGCCAGTATTCTTTCCCATTCTGTAGGTTATATCTTCACTCTGCTGATTGTTTCTTTTGTTATGAAGAAGCTTTTTAGTTTAATATAGTTCCATTTGTCCAATTTTGCTTTTGCTGCCTGTGCTTTTGAGGTCTTATCCAAAAAACCATTGTCTACATCCATGTCATGAAGGATTTCCCCTGTTTATTTTAGTAGTTCCATAGTTTCAGGTTTTGCAGTTAAGTCTAATCCATTTTGTGTTTATTTCTTTACTTTTTTTTTCTTTTTTATTTCAACTTTTATTTTAGATACGGGGGTACATGTGCAGATTTGTTACATGGGAATATTGCGTGATGCTGAGGTGTGGAGTACGGATCCCATCACCCAGGTAGTAAGCATAGTATCCAATAGATAGTTTTTAAACCCACCTCCTCCCTCCACCCTCTAATAGTCCACAGTGTTTATTGTTCCCACATTTATGTCCATGTGCGCTCAATGTTTAGCTCCCACTTATAAGTGACAAAATGCAATATTTGGTGTTCTGTTCCTGCATTAATTTGCTTAGGATTATGGCCTGCAGTTCTATGCATGTTGCTGTAATGAACATGATTTTATTCTTTTTTATGACTGCATAGACCCCACAATCCCATTACTGTGTATATACCGCCCACCCAAAAAATCATTCTACCAAAAAGACACATGCACTCATGTGTTCATTATTGTACTGTTCATTATAACAAAGACATGGAATCAACCCAGGTGCCCATCAATGGTAGACTAGATAAAGAAAATATGGTACATATACACCATGAAATAATATGCAGCCATTTTGAGTTGATTTCTGCATATGGTGAGAAATAAAGACCTAATAACATTGTTTTGCATGTGAATATCCAGTTTTCCCAACACATTTATTGAAAAGACTGTCCTTTCCCCAATGTGTATTCTTGACACCTTTGTCAAATATCAGTTGGCTGTAAATGTGTAAATTTTTTCATGGGCTCTCTATTCTGGTTCCTTTGGTCAATGTGTCTATTTTTTATGCCAGTACCAAGCTGTTTTGGTTATTATAGCATTATAGTATATTTTGAAGTCAGGTAGTGTGATACCTCCAGTTTTGTTCCTTTTGTTCAAGACTGCTTTGGCTATTTGGGGTGTTTTGTGGTTCCATACAACAAAAGCCATATGATCATTTAGAGAGATGCAGAAAAAGCATTCGACAAAATTCAACACCCTTTCATAATAAAAACTCTCAACCAATTAGGTAAAGAAGAAATATACCACAACATAATAATGACCTTATTTGACAAACCCATAGTGAACATCATATTGAACTGGAAAAAGTTGAAAGCTTTTCCTCCAAGATCTGGAACAAGATAAGGACTCCCATTTTCACCACTTCTATTCAACGTAGTCCTGGAAGTCCTAACCAGAACAATTAGGCCAGAGAAAGAAATAAAATGCATCCAAGTTGGAAAGGAGGAAGTGAAACTATTCCTGTTTGCAGATGACAAGATCTTATAAATAGAAAACCCTAAAGACTCCACCAAAAAAAAACTGTTACAACTAATACATGAATTCAATAAAGTTGCAGAATACAAAATCAACATTAATAATATTAGATTAGTAGATAGCATATATCTGAATATATATATAGAGAGAGCAGCCTATCTGAAAAAGAAATCAAGACAACAATTCCATTTACAATAGCTACAAAAGTGCTCGCTTCGGCAGCACATATACAATAGCTACAAAAAAAATGAAATACCTAGGAGTAAATTTAACCAAGAAGGCTAAATATTTCCACAATGAAAACTTTAAAATACTGATGAAAGAAATTGAAAAGCACACAAATAAATGGAAAGCTATCCCATGCTCATTGATTGGAAGAATTAATATTGTTAATTAATTAATATTGTTAATATTGTTAAAATTGTTAAAATGTCCATACTAGCCAAAGCAGATTCAATGCAATCTTTATCAAAATAGTAAGGATATTCTTTGCAGAAATAGAAGAAAATCACTTTGTTTCTAATTATAGGTCTTTTTCTTATGAGACAGAGTTTCACTAGGTGGCCCAGGCTGGAGTGCAGTGGTGTGATCTTGGCTAACTGCAGCCTCAGCCTCCCAGGTTCAAGCAATCCTCCCACCTCAGCCTCCCAAGTAGCTGGTATTACAGGCATTCACCACAGCGCCCAGCTAATTTTTGTATTTTTTAGTAGAGACAGGTTATTGCCACATTGGCCAGGCTGGTCTTGAACTCCTGACATCAAGTGATCCCCCCCCCCATCTCAGCCTCCCAAAGTGCTGGGATTACAGGTGTGAGCCACAGAGCCAGCTTATAGGTCTTTTTGAACTCACTTATGTTTGCCATTTAGATGCTAAAAAAAAAAAAAAAAGTTCTCCAAAAGCAGGCTGTACTAATCACTGTAGCCCTTGCAGCACCTTCTATAAGACCACATGAAGGTCTCCAGCACCTTATGACATTTTTTGAAGCTTCTATAACTAGACCAACCCATGCTAAACAGAGTCTTCCTGTGCTCCATTACATAAAAATAAAGTGTATTCCTGGGAGAAAGACCATTTGGCAGAATGTCAAGTGTGAAGGCATACTCTTTAAAATTGAAAGTTTCTGCATCACTTACATGGGTCAATAATTGCTTAGGACTAAAAAAGTGTGATGTCACAGATAAAATTAATGGTTGCAAGAGCAATAAATGGCTTGTATACCAAGATTCCTCTGGATATCAACATTGCCATATTCCATCAACACCAAGTCACATATTTAGGAAATTGTTTTAAAATTTAATGCTAGATGATCCTTTGACCAAAAACAGGATTGGAGCCACCCCAGAAAAAAAAAAAAAAAGATATTGTATTAAACCTGTGCGTGGACTAACGGGGAAATCGGCTTTCCAGGACACCGAGAAGAAGGATACAGAGATTATCCAGGGACTTCTGGGCACTCACTCTGTTTTATCCTTTAAATAAGCATAAATCTTGCTGACACTGAGTTTAGCTAAAGAATCATTAGCCCATTTACCCTCTAGATTGTCTTTAATGTTCCAGAATATATCTAAATATTGTCTTCTAAGGGCAAACATTATCTGTGTCTGTGTAAATGCTTCCTCGATGGTACTGTGACATAGTCAAAAAATGAATTCCTCAGATCAAAAAAACAAAAGAAAAACCCAACTTTGCATGTTAAATGTTAATGGAAGCTTCCAAGAGATGCTAGCACAGGCAGTGGAAAGGTAGCTACCTTGTTTCCAAGAAGATTCTACATTCCTGCCTAAATAAACCAGGAGTTTAATCTAACCTATGTGTGCATGTATGGTTTCTTCCTACAGCTGCACTGGATTCTGCAACTGTCATTTATAACATTATGTGAGTATCATGAATGAGGTTTAACACTTAAATATATGGCTACATTGAGGTGAAAGAGGGACAGCAGGAAAAATGGGAGGAAACAAGTGCATTAGAAAACACATGAATATTATCATGAATTTAAGTTAAAAGGAGAGCACTGTTCTGAATAACAATGACCAACTGAACAAACACATTTACATCTGTCATAGAGTCACAAGAACAAAGAGAAGAGAGAGAAGACAACAGTAATAAATTTATGGAAGCCAGAAAACAGATGGATAGATGGTAACTGACCTAAAAGGCTCAACTCAGCTGAATTCTAAGCCAGCAGCAGGAAAACCAGAAACAATCCAGTTTGCACCTCAGAACTTTTTCCCAGCAGCTTAGGAATTGGTGGAAGCTGTAGAAATGCTGGTTAAAGTAAGGCTAAAAACAGGAGATTTCACTGAAAACCTGTTTAAGAAGAATTGGGGTCCCAAAGTGCCTCCTCCACTCCAAGCAGTCGAGACTGATCCTACTTCATCCTAACAGGAGACTGAAGGTTTATTTCTTGTAGCGAACGAGGACAGCGGGTCTTTGGACTAAGATACACCAGGCACAGTTGATTATAGAGAGGGGGAAATTTGCCTATTAAATGTTGGCACAGTCAGCTTTCTCATCTCTTTCAGTTTCCCAAATGCTCATAAGCTATTGTAAAGGTCTTCATTTTGGATCCTGACCAATTGGGCGGGAGGTGGGGGTTGGGATGGTGCGGGGGAAGAGTTATTGGCATTAGGGATTTTCTAATGAAATAGATCAGGCAAATCACATTATAGTGTCTCCCAAAATTGAATTTGTACAAAGCTGTATAATGTATTCAGACAGTCAAGGGTCATCAGATATGAGAAATGTGAAACAAAGTGAACAAAACAACCAGAAAGAAAAGAAAAGAAACAGGAAACAAACTTTGGAGAGAGAAGAAAACTTTTAAAAGGATTACTTATATCTTCTGATAGATAAGATATTGTATCCATGAAACTAGAACAATATGGTATGAGGAAAGAACATTCGGAATACACAAAAAGTTGAAGAGCCGTTGGCAATAATATAAAAATTCAATACGAGTTTGGAAAGCACCTCAGAAAATAGAGCAAAAAGTATAAAGAATTAAAAATGAAGGAAAAAATAAGAATCCATTCAGAAGATACTAATCTGAATAACCTGTGTTAATTTTGCAGAAGAAAATTAAAGTAACTAAAATCAATTGCTGAGCTATACTTACAAGTTCCTAAGCTTTACAAATTTTTTTTAAGTTTTAGTTGTTTTTCTTATTTATAATTTAGTTTTCTTGAAGTCATGATGAAATGTAGATAGTTTAAGAGGCAAATAGGTCTATAAGACTTATGGAAAAGAGCAACAGCTGTCCCTCTCTTCTGTTCCTGTGGCCACAAACGTAAGATGGAAAAACAGAAAGGAAGACATCAGCAACAAAACGATTTCCAGAATCTTCCCCAAAATTGAAAAACTTGAATTTCCAATTTGAAAGGGCTCATTACAAAGAAGGAATATAGAGCTACATCAAGGCAGTTGTACATTGCTTAGGTCAAATAAAAGGTTTTTCTAAAGAGAAAGAGATGAAACAGCAACAGCAAAAACTCAGCTTTTATATAAAGGATAATGAATGATTGTGGTATTTTATTTTTCCACAGCAATGCCAGAAGCTAGAAAACAATAGAACAATGCGATCAAAATTCAAAGGAAGGCCAGGCACGGTGACTCATGCCTGTAATCCCAGCACTTTGGAAGGCCGAGGCGGGTGGATCACCTGAGGTGAGGAGTTCAAGACCAGCCTGGCCAACAGAGTGAAACCCCGTCTCTACTAAAAAATTACAAAATTAGCCAGGTGTGGTGGCTCATGCCTGTAATCCTAGCTACTCAGGAGGCTGAAGCAGGAGAATCGCTTGAACCCAGGAGGCAGAGGTTGCAGTGAGCCAAGAACGTGCCACTGTGCTCCAGCCTGGGAGACAGAGAAAGACTGTCTC
>NW_026652282.1:40871078-40881388 GCF_009828535.3 Hylobates moloch
ATTTTTTTTAACTATATATATATATAGTCTTAAAATTTTTACCTCCCGTGCCCTCTTTCTGGGGAAACTAGTAGAGTATGTGCTAAGAAAGATGGTAAACCAAGGAAGAGGAAGATATAAGGCAACAGGGGAACCAAGTCAAGAAGGTAGCAAAAAAAAAAAAAAAAAAATGCCCAAGATGGTGGCAAAGGGAGATTATAGGATGACAGTGTTCAACAGGCCTAGGGAACAAGCTGTCTATATTTAATCAGATCAGAGGTTTGTTAAGAAAGATTTCTCTTTAAAAAGACAAAACTGATGGAATATCTAATGTATTCAAATTTATTGAGAGAAGGAATGAAGAAGAGTCTGGAAGCAAAAGTATGTGTAAATACATAGAAAACTAAGGAAACAAAAGAAACAAGAAAAGTATTTATTCCAGGGGAAACACAGTTATGCAGTAAAGAAAAAGTAGTCATAGTGAGTAGTGAGTAGAGGTGGAGAGAGGGATATCTAGATAGATAGATAGATAGATGATAGATAGATAGAAAACCTTATTGTAAAATTTATATGAAAATATAAAGTAGCTAAAATAACCAAATGAGGCTCTCCTAGTCTGCCACCGGCCAACCTGACAGGTGCTTTGTCCTAGCTCTTTCCTGTATTTTGCTAATGGCCTCTGAGAGCACCCTCCCTGGCAGCCCTCACTGGGAACTCTCTACAGGCCCAGAGGAACAAAAGTGGCTCTAAACCCAGCACATGCACTTTGAATGAAATTAAAGCATTTAATATGAAGCACGGGAGCAGATAGTGCCAAATAGCAAGTAGTAGCTGGTACATATTTGGTGAGTAGGGAAGCACTTCCTTCTCTAGATGGAAGAAATTAGTCAATTTCAGTATGAAATGGAATACAATAAAGATATTAGTCAGCAAATGAGGGTCCCAGAAAAATTAAGTCAGCACCATCAAATGGTAACCTGGAACAAGAATTCCAAAAAGGAGTTCTAAATGCTAATGTGATGATGCAGGTTCTAGAGAGGATTGTTACAGCAGAGAACAACGGAGACATTCTGTTTTGAAGACCAGTGGATCTTGACCTGATTCAGTCAACTCCCTTTAAACCTCTGGCACTAAAACCACTGCTTCATGTACTTTAAGTGGAAGACCACCAGATTTTCAGGATTTAGAAGGACCTCCTTCAGCCCTTCAAAATGAAGAAATCCGTGCGGTTGGCAAGCTAAAAAGAGACTGCTCTTTGAGTGAAAATGTTGCTGGCCAAAATAGACAGTTGATCAGGAGTGATTTCATCGTGACACCATCACCGTAAGAAGCTGTCTTCCCAACATGTTACCCGAAAATAGAACTAATCTTTTCTCTGTTCATGGCATTCTGTCATTTATCCGATCTTCTACTCGTAGGGCTTACCAGCATATCGTGGATGAGATGGGTGAAAATCGCAGACCTGTGCAGTATGGCAGGTCTGCTGCTACCACTTCTAATCCGCATCGTGACAACATCAGGTACGGCACTTCAAACATAGGTACAAGTGAAAGAACTTCGGATGACATGACTGCTGCAGATGCAGCTTCGTTAAGACGACAGATAATCAAACTAAACAGACGCTTGCAACATCTAGAAGAGGAGAACAAAGAACGTGCCAAGAGAGAAATGGTCATGTATTCAATTACCATAGGATTGTGGCTGCTTAATAGCTGGCTCTGGTTTCGCCGCTAGAGGTAACTTCAGCTCTTAAACATACTGCCTCAACAGCTAGAAATATAGAGAACTTGCAAACTTCTTTGTTTCTGTCTTTGCATTTTATGCCGTTATATAGTCCATGCCCTGATGATGCGTTTCTTCCAGAGAGAAGGGGGGAAGGACCTATATTGTCAGAGGAAAGGTATATTCTGTCACTCAGCTGTATTCACTTTTAACCAGTTCTGCAGTAATACCTACTTAAAATTCTCCCTTTGCATGTTTTGTAAGCAGGCTCTAGTTTGTTGGGATTTTTTAAAAAGGAATTGATTTTTTGCCTCATCAGTCTGCACAACTAACTCTTTGAATGGGAGAAAGAGTGCATAGAGAATGGATTTAGAAAAGTATCTTTAAAAGAAAAACAATGTTTTATTCTGTTTTTCAAAGACTAATAGATTAAATGATTTTGTTAATAGATGGTTTTGCACCTACATTTCAACATTAACACTTTTGAAGTCACAGTCTGGTGTCAGATTTAAGTAAATCAAACCACCTAATATTTCATGATCACCTTCATTAAGCACATGTACAGGTTAAATTAATTCATAACATTTCAGCAGTTTATCTAATATGTGTGCAATATGTGTGTTCTTATTTTCATTTCGGTCTTGCAGTTGGTTTTCTATAAAGTTCATTTTTACTAAGCCCATGTGTGAATAATTTTTAAAACTACAGCATTAAGTACAAATGTAGTATATTTAATAAACTGTCAATCAAAAAATAAAACCAAATAAGGTTTGAAAAAGAAGAATAAAGTTGATGGACTTAAACTACTGACTTCAAGTCTTATTATAAAGCTTTAGTCTTTAGTAATCAAGATTGTGTGGTATTGGCATGAGGACAGACATACCTATCAATAGAATAGAAATAGACCCATGCATATATGGTTAATTAATTTTCTTAAAAGAGAGCAATGTAATTAAGTAGGAATAGGATAGTCTTTTCAGGAAATGGTGCTAAAAACATTAGAAATCTACATGGAAATAAAAAGAATTTCAACCGTTATTTTATACTATACACAAAAATTAATTAGAAATGCATCATAAACCTCAAATAAAAGCTAAAATTATGAAATCTATAAGGAAACAAAAGAAAAGATTTCCTTAATAAGATATAAAAAGCATAGCACTCTTAAAAGTAAAACAATTTAAAAATGTAGTATAGATACAAAATGGAATACAATTCAGCCTTTAAAAGAGGGAAATTGTGTCATTTTCAACAATATAGATAAACCTGGAGGACATTATGTTAAATGAAATAAGCGAGGCACAGAAAAACAAATACCACATGATCTCACTTATAAGTGAATCTAAAAGAGGTGAACTCACAGAAGTAGAGAGCAGAATGATGGTTACAAGAGGCTCAGAATGGGAGTGGATGAGAAAATGGAAGAAGCTTATCAAACTTTCAGTTAGACAGGAGGAATAAGCTTTAGTAATCTATCGTACAGAATGGTGACTATAATAAATAATAATATATTGCATATTTAAAAATAGCCACAATAGTAGATTTTAAACGTTTTCACCACAGAAAGGTAAGTATTTGAGGTGATAGGTTTGTTAATTAGCTTAATGTAATCATTCCATATTGTAAACATATACCAAAACACCACATTGAATCACATATATACAATTATTAGTCAATTAAGAATAAATTTTTTAAAAATCTAAAGAATCTTTTAAAAAGTAGATAAATTATATGTCAAAAACTTCTCTTCTTTGAACAACATTAATATGTTTGGCTCCAAATCTCATCTCCAATTATAATCCCCTCTTGTCAAGGCGGCGGACTAGTGGGAGGTGATTGGATCATGGGGACGGTTTCCCCCAGGCTGTTCTTGTGATAGTGAGTGAGTTCTCATAAGATCTGATGCTTTAAAAGTGTTTGGCAGTTTCCCCCGTGCTCTTGCTCTCCTGCTGCCATGTAATATGTGCCTTGCTTCCCCTTTGCCTTCTGCCATGATAGCAAGTTTCCTGCGTCCTCCACAGCCATGTGGAACTGTGACTCAAACCCCTTTTGTTTATAAATTACCCAGTCTTGGGTAATATCTTTATAGCAGTGTGAAAATGGACTAATACAGAGAATTGGTACTGGCAGAGTCGGGTACTGCTATAAAGATAACCTGAAAATGTGGAAGCGACTTTGGAGCTTGGTAACAGGCAGAGGTTGGAACAGTTTGGAGGGCTCGGAAGAAGACAGGAAGATGCGGGAAAGTTTGGAACTTCCTAGAGACTTGTTGAATGGTTTTGACCAAAATACTGATAGTGATATAGACAAGTCCAGACTGAGGTAGTCTCAGATAGAGATGAGAAACTTATTGGGAACTGGAGCAAAGGTCACTCTTGCTATGCTTTAGCAATGAGACTGGCAGCATTTTGCCCCTGCTCTAGAGATCTGTGGAACTTTGGACTTGAGAGAGATGATTTAGGGTATCTGGTGGAAGAAATTTCCAAGCAGCAAAGCATTCAAGAGTTGACCTGGCTGATTCTGAAAACATTCAGTTATGTGCATTCATAAAGAGAGGGTTTGAAATTGAAACTTACATTTAACAGGGAAGCAGATAATAAAGGTTTGGAAAATTTGCAGCCTGACCATGTGTAGAAAAGAAAACGCATTTTCTGGGGAGGAATTCAAGCAGGCTGCAGAAATTTGCACAGGTGAAAGAAAGAGCCAATGTTAATAGCCAAGACAATGGGGAAATTGTCTCCAGGGCATGTCAGACTAGCAGCCCCTCTCATCACAGGCCCAGAGGCCTAGAAGAGAAAAATGGCTTTGTGGGCCAGGCCCAGGGCCTCCCCGCCACCACTACCCACGCCCCGCCCCCGCCACCAGTGTGATATCTTGAGGAAGCGCGGTGATCAAGGTCTCTCCGAATAAGATTACGACACAAAGCTGGAGAGTTGATATAACCCTGAGGTAGGACAGTAAAGGCATATTGCTGGCCTTGCCACCCAAAGGCAAATTGCTTCTGGTGGGCCTTACGGACAGGAATGGAGAAAAGGGCATTTTCCAAGGCAATGGCTACATACCAGGTACCAGGAAATGTGTTAATTTGCTCAAGCAATGAAACCACATCTGGTACAGCAGCTGCAATTGGAGCTACCACTTGGTTAAGCTAGCAATAATCCACTGTCTTTCTCGAAGATCCATCTGTCTTCTGCACAGGCCAAATAGGAGAGTTGAATGGGAGTGTGGTGGAAATCACCACCCCTGTGTCTTTCAAGTCCTTGATGGTGGCACTCATCTCCGCAGTCCCTCCAGGGACGTGATATTGTTTTTGATTTACTATTTTTCTAGGTAGAGGCAGCGCTAATGACCTCCATTTGGCCTTTCCCACCATAATAGCCCTCACCCTACTGTTCAGAGAGCCAATGTGGGAATTCTACCAGCTGCACCTCTTTTGTTTATAAATTACCCAGTCTCAGGTAGTATCTTTGTTGCAGTGTAAAAACAGACTAATACAAATACTGTTAAGAAAAAGAACAGGCGCTGGGCGCGGTGGCTCACGCCTGTAATCCCAGCACTTTGGGAGGCCGAGGAGGGTGGATCACAAGGTTAGGAGTTCAAGACCATCCTGGCTAACACAGTGAAACCCCGTCTCTACTAAAAATACAAAAAATTAGCTGGGCGTGGTGGCGGGCCCCTGTAGTCCCAGCTACTCGGGAGGCTGAGGCAGGAGAATGACGTGAACCCAGGAGGCGGAGCTTGCAGTGAGCCGAGATCGGGCCACTGCACTGCACTCCAGCCTGGGCGACAGTGCGAGACTCCGTCTCAAAAAAAAGCAAAAGAAAAAGAACAAGCATGCAACAGGCTGGGAGAAAATGTTAGCAAAACACATGTCTAATAAAGGGTCTCTATGCAGAATATATAAAAACTCTTAAAACTGAATAATGAGAAGACAAACATTCCATCTAAAAACGGGCAAAAGATATGAAGAGATATTTAACCAAAAAAGGCATATGAATGGCAGATAAACACGTAAAAGAAAGTCAACATCTTTAGTCATTAGGGAAGTGCAATTTGAAACCACAATGAGATACTACTCATAGCCACTAGTGCAGCTAAAATTAAGGACTGCCAATATCAAGGGTCAGCAAGAATGTTTGAATAAATGGCACACTCATAAATTGTAGGTGAGAACATAAAGTGGTACAATCACTTTGGAAAACAGTTTGGCAGTTTCTTATAAAATAAAAAATATACTTGCCTGTGACTCATAAGTATTTTCCCCAGACAAAGGTAAATATATGACTATACAAAGATTTAATGTACATAAAAAGCTTTATTCTCTATAGTCAAAACTAAAAACAACCCAAATGTCCATTAAAAGATGAATAGATAAACAAATTGTGATATATCCATTTAATAGCATACTACTGAGCAGTAAAAAAGAACTACTGATTCATGAAACACAGATGAATCTGAGAAACATTGTGCCCAGTGAAAGAAGCCTGACTTGGCCAGGCGCGATGGCTCACGCCTATAATCCCAGTACTTTGAGAGGCCAAGGCAGGCGGATCACCTGAGGTCAGGAGTTCAAGACCAGCCTCACCAACATGGAGAAACCTTGTCTCTACTAAAAATACAAAATTAGCCAGCCGTGGTGGCTCATGCCTGTAATGCCAGTTACTCAGGAGGCTGAGGCAGGAGAATCGCTTGAACTCGGGAGGTGGAGGTTTCAGTGAGCCAAGATCGTGCCATTGTACTCCAGCTTGGGCAACAAGAGCAAAACTCTATCTCAAAAAAAAAGAAGAAAAAGAAAGAAGCCTGACTCATAAGGTTATATATATAATTCCATTTACATAAAACTCTAGAAAACAAGTTTACTATTTTTCTAGGTAGAGGCAGCTCTAATGACTTCCATTTGGCCTTTCCCACCATAATAGCCCTCACCCTACTGTTCATAAAGCCAATGTGGGAGTGTGTGCCTTGTGGGGGTGGGAGGGGAGTGGGAATTGACCTAAAAGAGACATGAGGGGGATTTTTAGGATAATAAAATGTTTTATATCTTGGTTGTGATGATTGCTAATGGGTATATATTTATCAAAACTTTTTGAATTATATACTTAAAATTGGTGCATTTTAATATATGTAAATTATACCTCAATAAAGTTGTTTCTAAAAAATCAATGCAATTCACCACATTAACTAAACAAAGGAGACAAAAACCCGATGATCATCTCAGTAAATGCAGAAAAAGCATTTGATAAAATTCACTATCTACTCATGAAAAAAAAATTTAACACTCTCAAAAGAGAGGTAAACTGCCTTAAAAGGCCTATTTTTACAAAGAACCTAGGGCAAACATCATACTTACTGGTGAAATGCTGTGTTCCCTTTGAGACTGAGAATAAGACAAAGATGCTCTCTATGCCCTCCTCTATTCAACACTGCACTATATGCCCTAGCCAGTACAATTAGTAAACAAAGATAAATAAGAAGTATAAAGAATAGAAAGGAAGAAAGAAAACCTATTCATAGATATATTTTTGTACATAGTAAAAAATCTACAGTTAACCTTAGAATTAACAAATAAGTTTAGCAAAGTTGCTGGATACAAAGTCAAAAAAACTAACTGCATTTTTATATACCAGGACAATTCATTACAAAATGAAATTTTGAGATACCATGTAGAGGAGCATCACAAAAGATCAGATACTTAGGAACAAATCTAATGTATTATGTGCAAAAGCTCCACACAAAAAACTCTGAAACATTTGAGAAATTAAAGACCTAAACCAGTAGAGAGATCCCAGTATTCACGTATCAGAACACTCTATAAAGCATAAATATCAATTCTCTCCAAATTGACTAACTACGTTTCCAATTAAGATCCTAACATAGATCCATAACAAGATCCTAACTCCTAAGCAGGAGTATTACTTCAGGAGAGCTTGAGACCAGCCTGAGCAACATAGCAAGACCCCATCTCTACAAAAAAAATGAAAACTTTAGCCAGGCATGATGGTGTGCACCTGTAGTCCCAGCTACTTGGGAGACTGAGGCAGGATGATTACTTGAGCCCAGGAGGTCAAGAATGTACTCCAGCCTAGGTGACAGAGTGAGACCCTGTCTCTAAAAACATATTTTTAACTTATACAGCTATGGTAATAAAGACAAAGTATTATTGGTACAAGAATATTCAAATGGACCAATAGAATACATATCCCAGAAGTAGACACAGACATCTATAGGCATTTGATTCATTTGTAAAAGTTGCACAGAGCAGTGGGGAAAGTTTTCAACAAATGAAGTTGAATAACTTGTAAATTCCTATACTAAAAAACAAAATTTGACGTCTGACACCCCCAATTTATAAAATTCAGTTCCTGGAGAATTGTTTATTTAAATGTGAAAGGCAAAACAATAAAACTTTTGGAACAGGGAAAGATTTTAACAGGACATACAAAAAATAACACTTATTAAAGAAAATATTGATTGATTAGATTACATTAAAATTAAGAGTTTTTGGTCATTGAAACCATTGAGAAAATGAAAGGGAAATCATAGAGTAAAAGATATTTGCAATGAAATAACAAAAGGCTTACATCTGGAATATATGAAGAATTCCTACAAGTCAACAAATAATCTACCTGAACATAAAAATGAACAAGAGTTGAAAACTTCATTAACAAGCAATACTAAGCTATAATTTTAGAATTCAGAGTGGTAGTTACCTTTGAGGAGCAAGGAAGGATACTGACTGGAAGGACACATAGGAATTGAGTTTCTGAGATACTTGCAATATTCCATTTGTTGATTTGGGTGGCAATTACACAAACTCTATTTAGTGAGTTGTTTATTTACTTTACATGCATTTCCCCATGTGCATGTTCTACTTCACAGTTTTAAAAGTTAAAATGGAAAAAATATACCAACAGGAAAGTTACAGAAAACCTCCAAAGCTCAAATGCATACAAAAAGATGTTCATAATCATTAGCAACCAGAGAAATGCAAATTAAAACAATAAGATATCACATCTTTTAGACTGGCAGAAACAGCTTCATCATATCGGTTATGGGCAGGGATGTACCTAGGAAACTTCATTCACTAACACTGGGAACATGGACTGATCAGGCCATTCTGTGTGTGTGTGTGTGTGTGTGTGTGTGTGTGTGTGTGTGTCCTATGACCCAACAACTCCATTCCACATAATACATTCCAAATAATTTCCTACAGAGACCCGTAAGGAGACGTGCATTATTAGAATGTTCAGTACAATGTTATTTGTGGTGGCCAGGAATTGGTTCCCATGTGGGGTCTATCACTGGAAATGGCATAGGTGAAATGTGGTAGTTGCACTCCAAGGAGTATCATGCAGAATTAGAAATAACAGATTAGAAACAAGAATGGACCTTAAAAACAGTGCTGAATTTTAAAAGTAAGAAATGGAATGAGATATAACACAATGCCACTCGTGTAAACTAAAAATACTTGGACACCAAAACAAGGTACATTTTTCAAGAACACACAGAAGCTACATGATACACATTAAATATATTTGACTATGTGTGGGGAGTAAGGGAAAATGGGAGTATAGAATGGTGATAAAATGAAATTTTTTTATAAACAAGAAAGAAAACTATGAATAGTCACAATCACACACCAAAGAAACTGATCACTGAATTTAGCATCACCAGTAGCAGGACAAATCGATGTAATGTGTATCCTAACATGATGCACTTAAGGACACAACTGTACTTACGTGTTATTCTTGCCAAACATGTATAACCTGACTTTAAACAGAAGGAATTACCGGAAACCCAAACTGAGGGACACTCTACAAAATAACTGGCCTGTACTCTTCCAAAGTGCCCAAGTCGTGAAAGACAAAGGAAAGCTGAGAAACTGTTTCAGGTTAAAGGAGACTAGAGATACAACAACTAAACGTGGGATCTTAGATTGGATCCTAAACTAGAAACAGAACAACAGAGAGACAAGTGGTGAAATCTGAATACAGCATGTAGGTTATAGTATTATATTGATGTTAATTTTTTGATTTTGATAATTGTAGATACATAAGATATTGTCATCTGGGGAATTTTTTATTATTAGATATAATTTACATATTTTGAAATTCACCCATTTAAAGTGTACAATTCAGTGATTTTTACTATATTCACAAAGTTTTGCAACCATCACCAGAACATTAATTTCATAATATTTTCATCACCCCAAAGAGAAATGTTGTGTCCATTAGCACTCATTCCCCACCCCTTCCTACCTCCAAGCCCCAGCAACTACTTATCTACTGTCTCTATAGAATTGCTTATTCTGGATATTTCATATAAATGGAAATACATAATATGTGGCTTTTTGTATCTGGCTTCATTCACTTAGCATAATATTTTTGAGGATCACCCATGTTGTAGCATGAATCAGTACTTCATTCCTTTTTTTTTTTTAACACTTATGTAGTATTTATTATGTGACAGATATATTCTTTTTTTTTTATATACTTTAGGTTTTAGGGTACATGTGCACAATGTGCAGGTTTGTTACATATGTATCCATGTGCCACGTTGATTTCCTGCACCCATTAACTCGTCATTTAGCATTAGGTATATCTCCTAAT
>NW_026652282.1:40881457-40933668 GCF_009828535.3 Hylobates moloch
CCGGAGTGTGATGTTCCCCTTCCTGTGTCCATCAGTTCTCATTGTTCAATTCCCACCTATAAGTGAGAACATTTTTAAGGCTGTGTAATATTGCATTGTGTGGATATAACACATTTTATCATTCATCAGTTGATGGACATTTCCACCTTACAGTTATTGTGAATAAGAATAGTGCTACTATGAACATGCATGCACATGTTTTTGAGTACCTTTTTTCAATTCTTTTGGGTATACACATAGGAGTGAAATTTCTTAATCATATGGTAATGCTATTTAAGTATTTGAGGAACTGCCAAACTTTTCCAAAGCAGCTGTACCATTTTAAACTCCCACCAGCGCTGCCTTTGTATTATTTTTGCAACTATGTTGAAGTTTGAAATTATTTCAAAATGAAAAGTTTTTTAAAAAAGAATATAGTCAGGTTGTTGTGCCTCTTCTAGTAAGAGCCAACAAACCAATGTCCATTGCTTCGGGGTCTTACAGAATGAGAGAAAAAAAGTTGAGAAAAAGTGAGAAAACAAGCCCCTGGTTGGTTGCACCTTTCCATCTTGTTTTCATGCTTAACCCTTTGACATCAAATGTGCAGGTTTCTTCCCCTACACCAACCAATTCTCTGACACTAACTGAGTGCCCTACAATTTAATTCTGGCACCATCTAACTGGAATTAGTGTCAGATGGTGCAAGTTAAGGACTCACAAGACTGCCCCCACTTCAAATGTCAATTCCAAGTTCTGAACCACTTGTATTTCTGACTGGCTATTAATCAGGAGTTCCCATTGCTCCCTCCTTGTGTTAGATAATTTGCAAGAACAGTGCACAGAACTCAGAAAAAATGTTTACTTAATATTAATGGTTTATTATAAAGGGTACAAGTCAGGAACAGCCAAATGGAAAAGATATATAGGGCAAAGTATGTGGGAAAGGATGAGGCTTCCATGCAGCCTCCTGGCATGCCATCCCCTTAATATCTCCATGTGTTCACCAACCCAGAAGCTATCAGAACTCCGTAATTCTGGGGGTTATATGGAAGTTTTATTACATACACAATTGATTACATCATTGGCCATTGGTAACTGCTATGATCTGATTGCATCCCCCCAAATTTGTATATTGAAACTTAATCACCAGTGTAATAACATTAAGAGGAGGGGTTTTAGGCAGTGATTGAGTCATAATGGCAGAGTCCTCATGGATGGGATTATGGCTCTTATACAAGCACTTGAGGGAGCGGGGTCTTCTCTTCTGCTCTTCTGCCACGTAAGGATAGTTCATCTCTTTTGCCCTTCCACCTTCCATCATGTTAGGACACAGCAAGAAGGTCCTCACCAGACACCAAATGTTGGTGCCTTGATCTTGGACTTCCTAATCTCAAGAACTGTGAGAAAAATAAATTTCTGTTCTTTATGAATGACCCAGTCTCAGGCACTTTTATATGGCAGGACAAATGGACTAAAACAGAAACTAGTATTAGAAAATTGGGGTGTTGCTATAACAAATATCTAAAAATGTGGACACAGCTTTGGAACCGGATAGTGGGTAGAGGCTGGAAGATTTTGAAGGTGCAGGCTAGAAAAAGCATAGGTTGCCATGAACAGAGCATTAAGGATGATTCTGTTGAGGGCTCAGAAGAGGAAAGCTGTAGAGAGATGCTTTTTTTGAGAGTACCTAAGTTATCATGATCAGAATGCTGACAGATATATGCATAGTAAAGGCCATCCTGATGAAGTATTATATAGAAATGAGGAGTGTCTTATTGGAAACCAGAGGAAAAGTCATCCTTGTTGCAAAATGGCAAAGAATGTGGCAGAATTTTGCCCACCTCCTAGAACTTTATGGAAGGCAGAATTTAAGAGTGATGAACTAGGATATTTGGCAGAAGAAATCTTTGAGCGAGGTGTTCAGGGTACTGCATGGCTTCTCTTTAACTGCTTATAGTAAAATGCAAGAAGAGAGAAATATAGTGAAGATGGAATTTAAAATCAGAGGAGTGGCCAGGCGTGGTGGCTCATGCCTCTAATTCCAGCACTTTGTGAGGCCAAGGTGGGTGGATCAATTGAGCTCAGGAGTTCGACACCAGCCTGGGCAACATGGTGAAACCCTGTCTCTACCAAAAATACAAAAAATTAGCCAGGTGTGGTGGCACATGCCTGTACTCCCAGCTACTCGGGAAGCTGAGGTGGGAGGATCACTTAGGCCTGGGTGGTCAAGGCTGCAGAGGGCTAAAATCGCACCACTGCACTCCAGCCTGGGCAACAGAGCAAGACCCTGTCTCAAATAATAATAAATGATAAAATCAAAGGGGAAGCAGAATTTAAAGATTTGGAAAATTCTCAGCCTGGCCAAGTGCAAAAGCATTTGGAAGAAAACACCAGGGGTGTGAAGCAGTGACCATTTGCAAGGAGATTAGTACGGGTAGAAGAAAGTCATATACTGTTCATCAAGACAATGAAAGGTGACCCTGAACACGGTGAAACCCCATCTCTACTAAAAATACAAAAATTAGCTGGGTGGTGGTGCACGCCTGTAATCCCAGCTGCTGGAGAGGGGTGGGAGAACCACTTGAGGTGGGGGAACCACTTGAACCTGGGAGGTGGAGGTTGCAGTGAGCTGAGATCGTCCCACTGCACTCCAGCCTGGGTGACAAGAGTGAGACTTTGTCTCAAAACAAAACAAAACAAAAAACACCCTGAAGGCATATCAGAGATTATTGGTGCTGCCTTTCTCATGACGAGCCCGGAGTGCCAAGGCCTGGGGCACATAACTAAAACTGGGGGCCTAGGGTAACCGAAGAACCTCTGCGTTCACTGTCCAGTGATGCCTCATCTCTGCTCCATTTACTCCAGTGTAGCACTCCTCACCCACCTCAGCTGTGGTGCAAGTATGCCTAGGTGTGGCTAGTGCCCCCAGTGTCCACATTATAACTCTGCAGACACACAGGGAGCAAGAGCTGTGGAGACATGACTAATTCCACGTAGGTTTCAATGGATGACTTGGAGAGCCTCAGGACCAATACAGAGAACTGAGACAAGGATAGTGCCACCAGACTCCCCAGTGGGGCAATGCCCAGTGTAGCCATAAGATTGGGACTGCCTCTGAGACTCCAGTATCGCAAAGCCACTGGAGTGTGATCCTAGCCTGGGAGAGCTGCAGACACCCAACTCAACTTGTGAGGTGCTGTATGGGATATGCCCAACAAAACCATGGGGGTGAGGCCCCCTATGGCCTTGGGGGCTTAACCTCCACTCTAGTGTGTCTAGATTATTCTCAAGCCTTAAGATTTAATGTCATTTACCTTGTTGGTTTTAGCACTTACTTAGGACCTGTTATTCCTTCTTTCTTTCCTATTGCTTTGTTTTGGAATGGAAATGTCTATCCTATGGTTGTTCCACCACTGTATTTTGGAAGTATATAACTTGTTTGACCTTATAGGTTCACAGCACAAAAGCAATTTTTCTCAGAATGAACCTTACCTTCAGTCTCACTCATATCTGATTTACATGAGATTCTAGACTTTTGAGTTGATGCTGGAACAAGTTAAGATCTTTGGGGCTACTGAGATGGAATGAATATATTTCATACGTAAGAACATAAATTTGGGGGGCCAGGAGCCAGACGCTATGGTCTGAATGTGTCCTCCAAAATTCATATGTTGAACCTTAGTCATCAGTGTGATAGTATTAAGAGGTACAGGCTTTAAGAGGTGATTAGGTTACAAGGGAAGAGGCCTCATTGATGGGATTAGGGCTCTTTAAAAGGGGCTTGACGGAGTGTGTTCTCTCTCTTCTCCTATGTGAAGACACAGCATTCATCTTCTTTTTGCCCGTTCATCATCATATGAAGAAGCAGTAAGAAGGCCCTCACCCAACAATGAGTGCCAAAGCCTTGGCCTTGGACTTCCCAGCCTTTAGGACTGTAAGAAAATAAATTACTGTTCGTTATAAATTACCCAGTCTCAGGTACTTTGTTATACCAGCATGAATGGACTAAGACAGTGATCAACTCAGTTGTCAGAGGTCAGGGGTGGGATTGAATGTTGAAAGCTCCAACCCTCTAGTCATACCTTGGTGTTTCTGACAATCAGCCTTCATCCTGAAGCTAACTTGCCACCACCTCTACTCCCCGCTAAGCCAAGTCATCTCATTATCTTGTTAGCATACAAAAAGACACTCATCACTCCAGAGAGTCCAAGGATCTTAGAAGCTCTTGTGTCAGGAACAGGGGACTAAGACCAAATATTTTAACAAAAGATGCTATCACCTCTATTAGTTAGAAAATTACGACAGTTTTAGGAGCTCTGTTCCAGGAACTGAGGGTGAAGACCAAATATGTCTTTTTCTTATTATATTATCACAACGTTCAATCTTGCTTTGAGGATCAACCCTATACTTGTACCTGAGAGGGAAATGTAAACTTATCAATGGAATTAGGGAGTTCTTCACACCTGGCACCACTGTCAACACCTTCTCATTTAATGATAGGCAAAGGGACTCAAAGAACATCAGAAGTAGGGAGTGGAGGACTGGGTATGGTGGTTCAAGCCTGTAATTCCAGCATTTTTGGAGGCTGAGGCGGGAGGATCACTTGAGCCCAAGAGTGTACTAGTGCACTCCAGCCTCAATGACAGAATGAGAACCCATCTCTTATTAAAAAAAAAAAGTATGAGTGGACATGGGAGAAGAGAAACTGTCCCTTTGGTAATTATGATTATTAAACATAACCATATTGCACAGAGCCACTTATTTCTCTTCAAAGCCTGTCAAACATCTCAAGTGGAATTACTTTCTCTTCCTGGGTCACAAAAGCCAATGGCTCAGGTACAGAATAGATAATAGAACTGATTGGTGAGTAGGAAGCCAAAAGACACACACAGAGAACAGTACAATCTTTTAAAAGCTCCAAGTCATTAGCTTTATTTTTACCGAATTCAGCATGGGATGACAAAAATGCATTATATCACTACCATCCATTATTACATGTAGACATTTATCCTTGTATTCTTTATATGTCCATTTTCTACATTAAATCTGTTAATCAATACTAATTTAAATTACATGATTTCCTACTAAAAATATGCAGTTCATATAAGCAAGGGCAAATAAATCCTCCTTAAAACATTTTATTCCTTTATAATTGAGAACTTAACAGTTTTAATGGCTAGTTCTTAAAAAATGTTTATAGGATTAAGTGTATTTAAGAGAGCAGACAAACAAAACATATTGTAAAACTAGTATTTTCCAGAAGCAATTTCCATTCTCTTCCTTTCTTCCTGCAAACTGGTGTTTTATCTTTACAAGTTCTCTGTCATTCCGTAAGAAAGTGGAACAGTGGTTAAAACATCCAGTTTGCTTAAATTCCTGAGTGATTCAGATTCCAGTGAGATTGAGGGTCATTCATAACAGTTACAAGGCTGTGTGGTAAAGGGAGAACAAAAATAAACTGGGTTTCTGCAAGTAAGTGAGAAGACAAAATGAAGAGGAATAAGGTTGTAAGGCAGTATGATTAGGCTCGTGGGTGCTATGCCTTCTGATAATAATTATGAACAGAAACAGAAGCCAACATGTAAGTAGTCAATCTTTGACAGTTGAGGCAGGGAGAAGGAAGGAAGGATGACATTACACCTTATCTCTGGTTTACTAGGCTGGTGTGTGAGACCATTTGGGTGAAATCGTATTGAAATCATTCACTGCTGAGGTGATCAGCTTTCTTGCGGTCCTTTCTCTGCACTCTATTCAATGATAAACTCCACTGGTTTATACCTCCTGGAAAACAGTTATTCAGAAACATTATAGGGGTAGGTGAAGCATCGGTGAGACAGCCAATGGAGAACATGTTTCCAGGTAGCCTGAAACCCAGCAGACAATGTAGCTGTTGCCTAATGAACACAGAAATCTACATTGTATGCCAGGTTCATGCCCCAGACCTGGATGTTCAGCTTGCATGTAATTCTCACATACTGTATCAACACAACTGCCTACTGCATTCAAGATTTCAAAATTGGCATTTGTCTTTTCTACCACAAGGAAAAGACAACCAACAGTCAGAAATGCTGGGACTTACCTACTACCAACAAAATTTCCTTAAACCATCATATCATCAAGTTGTCATCATTTAATCATGACATCATGTTGAAAATGCCATCTAAAAGTCAAGAGATGAAAAAGCTGGATGGAAGGAAGGTCGGATAGATAAACTGGTAGGTACGTGGGTAGGTGGGTGGATGGATGGGTGGATGGGTGGATGGATGAATGGATGAATGGGTAGGGGTAGATAGGTAGGTAGGTAGATAGATGAATAGATTGATCTATCCAAATGATACCTTTCATGGGGGGAAAGAGAAAAAAAGAGGTAAAACAAAAAGAAGTAAGAGGTAAAACATGGATAAATATCCAGATTCCTCCCCCTTGTAGTAATGAAAGCAAATAGACCTCATCATTCATAAAACCTTGAAGGTTCCCAAGCCCCAGCTGATAATGTTGGACTTAACACCCTAGAACTTGACTCTCTCCTCTCTCTCTGTCTCTCTCTCTCTCTCTGTGTGTGTGAGTGTGTGTGTGTGTGTGTGTGTGTAATTCAAGGTAAAGTTTTCATTATTAAAGACTGCCCAATAATCTCTCTCAGGACACTGAAGCAAAAGCTAGAAGATGCCATCAGAGACCCAGTAGCCAGATGTAGCTGCTGATTACGAAAGACAGGATCTACACTGGCTACTGAGCCATTGAGGGTACCTACACCTTCCAGCAGCTGGGTGATCCTTTGCCTTCTGGGGAGGGGCTCTGTGGAAGAAAAGAGAAGATAATCAGATTTCAATTGCACATTTTCTTCGGATCATGAATTGACATTTTGACAACATTCCATGTATGTAATTTTAAACAACCTCTGGATTTATTTACTTATCCAACAGATACTGACTGAATGACATTAAATAAAGTGCCACATATTTTCTTAGGTGCTGGAGATCCAGCAGCAAACAAAAAAAGTAAAAAATCTTTACCTTTCTACAGCATACATGATTCCTTGTGACAAAATCTACAATCAATTATTTGGTATGTTTTGCAGTAAAACAGAAATATACACAAGAGAAAAACAAGCAAACAAAAAACCAATCTACCATTTTATTGTGGCTTGGAGCATTTTTGTTGCTTCCTGTCACTTTAACTTGGGTAATATCTAGCAATGATGCACATATGTAAAGTAAATTGCAGTTAAAAAATTCTTTCCTGCTACGAACTGAGGATAATACAGTTATTTTTACCAAATATCTCAAACACCAAAGAAAATTACAGAAAATGCGTATCATAACAAATATTCAAAGCAGGTGCTCACTAGTATGTCAGTTCCAAGCTTTCCTCCCATGATACAATGCAGGTAACAAAATAAGTCACAGGATTGGTGTTCTCTTTACTATTCATTTATCCACCCCAGAAATACTTACTGAGTACCTTTAATAAGTACCTTTCAGTACCTTACTGAAATACTTCTGTGTACTTTATTCCAGGCACTGGGAATGCAACACTGAATAAAATCCCTGCACTCACGGAAGTTTGAGTCTAAGATTTAAGGAAAGGGTAGAAAAAGACTGAAAAAAACCTCCACAGATATGGACGGTCATTTCATAGAGTAATGAAACAGTTAAGAGGAATGCTATTTTCGATAAGGTGGCTAGGGAAAGCCTCACTGAGGGCCTGGCATTTGAGTGGATTCCTGATGTAGGAGGAGAAGAATCATGTACATACCTGGGGTGGGAAAGGACACCACAGGGAGAGGCAAGAGTCAGAACAAAAAGCACTGAAACAGGAAAAAGCCTGGTATCTTGGACAAGGTGTTCTTTTATTAGCACATGACCACATGGCCAATTATTGTTTCCTACTTTTAGGATTATTCTAGAAGGTAAATGACTATGCAACTTTTCTCCAAGTACACGTCTTAGAATCCTACTTTGCTATGAATTCAAAACGCTTCAGCTATCACTTAGAAAAGATTTAATAAAGCTACTGTCAATTGGAAACTAGTATCATTTGATCGGACATGCAGCTATACCACAGTATGACACACACATATTTATCACCAAGAGAAAAGTGGCTTTTTAAAAATGTGTTAGCTATAAGAAAAGATAACCAGCTTTCTGGGAGCTCTAAATATATACATATCTAGGGAATGATTTAACTATTTAATCACAGATGTCTAATTTTAAGAGGCAACTCACTTGCCAAGTTATAATAATAGTGCTTCACCAGTGTGGTTAGCTCTTGGTGGGGGAGGATAAGGGTGGAATTTACAAGGTGAAGCAGGGGGTTTTTTTATTGCTTGCTTTTTTTTTTTCTCTTTAAATAAGTTAAGGCCAATCCCATCTATGAAGTATATTTTGGCACTGCCTACAAACCAGAGCATACATACTGAAGTGGGGGAAAAGACCGTTTATATAGGTTTGGCTAAGTCTTACCCTCAATGTAAAATAAAGCATTTATAGAACACACAAACTTACATTTCATAAACCACTAAAACTAACTGTTCATAACTCTACTTTTATGAATAAGACTAACAATTAAAGTGAGCCAAGGGTTTAGTGTGGTCAGTTTCAACGCCAAAATACAAAAGATTATCTTTTATAAATCTTTACATTAAGATGAGAAAAGGTAAATTTTTAATTCTCAAAGGTATCTATTCTCCAAATCTTAGTACTAAAGTTAAGGTGGTCTTTTGCCCCTTGTTTTAAATTTAATCTAGGTAATACAAACAGGAAAATCTGTAAATAAAATTTTATTAAAGGTTATTCTGTAAATTAGTGTCAACCACTAAGCAATACTATATAGTTTTTAAGTTTATTAAAAACACAAAGAATAGAATATGTAGAATATATAACACCATAGAATATTAACCAATAATGCATTTTCAGTTTACAAATAAAAGGAAAAGAAAAGAAATAGGTTCAAACTAGAAATGTTGAGTTATATAATTCTGTTATCTAACAATTAAGATGACAACTAAGCCCCAAGGGTGAGTGATAGGACTGTAACTAAGGTGCTTCTGCTCAAGTCCTAGTCACACTGCAAACAAACAAAACAAAAATAATAATAAACAAAAACTCCCATACATTCTGGCTAAAGACCATTTATTTGAGGTATGAGAAAGAGTTTAAAGGGAGGGAAAGACTATTAAAAGTTAAGCCTGCCACCTGCTGTTGGAAAGCCTGCTTTGAACTGGGATAAAGACCATTTCTTGAAATGTTAACCTAGAATTTGAAGAGCTTACACTCCACACGGTTAGAACAGGGGCAACCTATACGCCAAACCAAGAAGTAGAGAAACCCATTGATGTTTAAAGCTACACTGAGAGAGATAAAAGTCACATTCGCATCAAAGTTCTACTGGAAATGAAAGAAATGCTGCTTCGTGCGTCATTCTACTGAAGGAAGAGTAGAATTACTCTCTTTTAAAGTGATTACCTGGACAATTCTATTTTACCCCCAAAAAGCATCTCTGACTTTAGAAATTATCATTTTTAGAAAGAAATTTTGACCCTAGGGACTGTATGTGGAAGTAAATGAAGAGAGATGAACAATTTCACAGCGTTGCCAGAATGCTAACTTTACCAAGTCAAAATTGTCTAATTCCCTGTTTTTCATACAAATGTGAAAGAATCTATGCTTCTTTGAGTAAAAGAACTTCCAGATGCTTTCCAGTTCCATGATTTTCTATAACCTCACAAAGTCTGGCCCCACATGTCCCCCCAACCCCCATCCATGATATTTCACATATTTTTGTTCATGCACCAGTAGCTTTCTGTAACTAAATAGGAGCAGAGTCAAATTCTATCATAATCATATTTAGGGATTTGACAGAGCATAAGCCAGTCCACTATTCTAACGAAGTCAGAGTTTACTTTAGAAGTGAACAAAAACTGCCACCCACAGTATATATCTCATGTTAAGTGATTCTTAACATATACACAAACACAGACACAAAACCAAAGGGATATAATGAAACTTTGAGAGATGTTGAATACATCCATTACCTTGATTATGGTGATGGTATCACAGGTGTTTGCATATATCCAAACTCATGAAATTATCCACATGCAATATGTGCAGTTCTTTATCAATTATACTTCAATAAAGCTGTTTTTTTAAAAAAAAAGCTGCCTCCCACACTGTTAAGAACAAAAAGTCCAATTAACTCTAACTGTAGGCCAGCGAAGAAATGCACCCATGTATACACAGTGCGCACAGGGTGAAATTATGCTAGAGGAGAAATCAGCCTTTTAAATACAGGTGTCTAATTAAAGTATGTTCTTATGAACTTGGATTCCTTCTGTGTTATGTTATGTTAGAGCAACTGAGCCAGGGTATCACCATAACCGGGCACGTGGTTGAAACCCGTCCAGCTCTTGCATACCTGAGATCCTGTGACTACATTGACCAAAAACATTTATACCAGCTGATGGTCACTTGATTCTCACATCTCTCTATTTAGTAAATTGCTCCGCAAGCCAACTTGAAGACTGAGGTGAACATTTTCTGGGACGGTCCTGCTGAAGACATTTTTTTAAAAGACATTGCCCCTGCCAGATAATTCTAGTCTGAACAGGCCTGAGAAGGGACTGGTTGGCACAAGATCCTAAAACAAGCTTCTAAAGGTGAAACCACTCAGAGCCCATAAAGACAGACTCAGACTAGTTTTTTAAAAACTAATATTTAACAATTAGGTGCATGCCTTTAATCCTTCTCAACGAAAAACAACATTTTATAAACAATAGATGAAAACATGAAGCATTTTACTCATTGCAAACACTCAGAGGAAAAGGATAGTTTTAACCTAAGTAACAGTCTTTTTATGGACAAGTTTCAGAAATTAATTGCTCTAAATCCATGTACATATATATCTCTCTTTGTCCCTCTCCCCACACTCTGGAAGAAATCCCTAAGGCATTCTCTACATACAATGTCGGCAGTGTGCAACGATGGTGAGGAATTCTTGTCGTTTTTAAATAAAAGAAAAAGTAAAATAATTTGCATTCCATCAATGATAAGTAAAAACAAAAGAAGGATGTCAAAATAAAGCAACTTCTCTGAGCTTGTGAACAGTAGAAAAACCAGTCAGTTCTCTCAAGAGTTCACAACTTAGAGACTTATTTAGTGACAATTAACCCATTACTACTCTATACTATTACCGAGGCCTTTCTGTGGATTTGGTCTCATTTTTAAGCCTTGTGCTATTTTCTAAAGGCATCAACATCACACATGTCTAACATTGCAACCTTCGTTTATAATCAGATCTCCACCAAGCCTCTGCTTTTGGCACTGTACAGAACTTCTTTTGTCATACAATGTTCTTATGGTACAAAATTCTTTGTGTGGTCTTCCTTGAATCTTCCCATCAAGTTTCCCTCTCCTCAGATGGACTGATGGAGGAGCAAAATTCGGCTTCTGCACACTGCCTGACAAGCACTTCCCTCTCTGCAAGGCCCAGCTCTCTTACAGGACGCTAAGGGACCTTCCTGGATTCCTCTGGAAAGTTAGCTGCATACTACTAGGGGCTGGTTCCCAGATCACTGAGTCTGTGGTCTCAGCCAGAAACACAAGACACATTGCTCTTCAAATTGTTTAGAAATGTGTCTCCCTGTGAGAATATGTGCTCTTTGAGGGTAAGAATCA
The DNA here is from genome assembly GCF_009828535.3 of Hylobates moloch. NCBI lineage: Eukaryota > Metazoa > Chordata > Mammalia > Primates > Hylobatidae > Hylobates > Hylobates moloch. The sequence continues at coordinate 40,893,109 of NW_026652282.1, forward strand.
AGTCCCATAATTTTGAGATTCCCCAGGTACCAGCATAGCACACTGGGTCATAGTCACCTTTTAGTAAATATTTGTCAAATAAATAAATGTGAGTGAACAGACAGTAAAATGCCTGACACCTATACTGATACATTTCAAAAAATAACAAAACACACACACACACACACACACACACACACACACACACAGTGGAAGACTATCTCCATTCAGGGAAACTCTTATATTTCTTCATCCTTTAAATATTTCTTGCTTTCTCTTTTAGTTTTATGGTAGCTTTCTGTAAGATTTGTGGGTGCTTATAAGATCATGCTATTTGTAAAAGAGTGTATGTTCCTTTTAACAGAAGTACGGACTAGTGAAAGCACTGTCTCAGAGTGTTTGTGTAAAATCACAGGTTTGTAGCACAGAAGGGTCCTCAGGGAAATAAAATCTACTCCAATAAAAGATAAAACTAAGACAAATGAACAGGTAGTGAGGGAAGACCAGAAAGAGAACATCCATATATACAGTTTCTTTTGCTTACGATGGTTATCAGACGCTCAACCACATTAGGTATCTATTACTATGAGTTCTATGACAGTATGTGGACTTTTAAAATTAGGTGGCTTATATAAATAGCTCACACCACAATGGAAGAGAAGGGAAGATAGTTAGCAGAAGAAGTGTGAAGATTTGGAAGGACTAATAAAAATGATTTTTAAATGATGAAGGGCTAAATGTATTTCCCGCAGATGCTATTCTATGACCTATCAGCTACAACACACACACACACACACACACACACACACACACACACACACTTCAGCAAAGAGGAACAGGATGAAAACATGGATTCTACTTGTGTAACAAAGAGAAAATGGAAACGCTAATTAAGATTTTTAAAGAAAGAATGTTCTAAAATGTGTTAAACGAAGGGAAAGAGGGGAAATAGATATTTTCAAACTATGAAGAAAGACTACAGTATAAAGACCTAACTTACAAGTCCAGTATTTGCTCCCAGAGTGGCTGCCACATAGTGGACTTGTGATCAGTTCTTCAACAGGTTGTAGGAAACCTCAACTGTTTTGGAGGAAATAACTCAGTACACCCCAAGGACCATGCAAAGCCTTGATAATAGCACAATAGCATCCTTCTACCCCTTCTTCTCTCCTTATTGGTTGATGCTGGACTGTATTTGTGCTGACAGTGGAAGGCTTTTTGACAATGTATGGACAGTTCTATAGAGCAAAATATAAGTATCTAGAAAAACACCATCAATATAATTAAAAATCAGATTCAAAATTAGGATTCAAAACACTAACAAAGAGGAAAATGGCAAAATATCAAGCACTCAGCTTACAATTGGAGATGGTCTACAACATGACAGTCTGGAATGTAAAAAGGAAGCAGGATATTGAAGAGGGAGCACCACTGCAAGTGAGAAAAGAGCCAGGGAGAGAGACGTCAGTCAATACACTGGAAGAGAAAATGGACATAGGGAAGCCCAACGCCCAGATACTCATCAATGAGGCAAGAGCTTCACAGGCGCCCACTATTAACTAGGTAGAATAGGAAGTTTACCAGGTAGGGAAAACCAGAAGGTGGGGAAGGGAAGGAGGCTGAGGAGTAACTCTTGGAGGTTTAAAAAAGAGTTAGAAAAGGTGAGCATCCGGAGTCCATGACAAAGCGAAGATTATTATAGGCCTGGGCAAAGTCAAGAGATGAAGGAAGGAAGTCTTTCTTCCTGTGCGGGGTGGGGAGAGCAGCAGCAGCAAACTTTATCACTAGGTTGAAAGGGGAAATAACAGAAACAAAACTGCTGTTTGTATTGATGGTAAGTCACACAGGGGAAATCTGGTTCCTCTTTCTATGAGTGAAGAAAGAGGTCAGGGGAGGTACTTGGCACTAAAGGATGATATAACCTTGAAAGGACTGGCTCAGGGAGGACAAGAGAATGCTGCGTGTGTGTGCACGCGCGCGCGTGTGTGTATGTGTGTGTGTGAAGGGGAGACCCGGTGGAGTGTGAATGGCAATACACTATGGGAGTAGTTTTCACTCAAAAAGGAATAGCAAAACCCTCTCATACAGAGAAAATGACAGGGCGTAAGGAGCTCAAAAATGAAGAGGAACCTTCAACTTCTAACAAGAACACACTAGATGTAAATTGGCAATGCTGAAAGAGCAGTGAGCCCCAGAGCCAGAAGGAACTTTCCTAAGGTATCCAGCCTGTGGATAGTCTAAATGTCCCACATAGATGTGACAAGCCAGGAATGATCCCAATTTACCTAGCTCCAGAATTGCCTGATCTTCTTCCTGACTCAATGCCCCCAACCTCACTTTCATCCCCTTGCTTCCCATTTCTAGCACTGAGCCCGTTCAAATTTCTCACAGTCTCTACTCATTCTGACATTCTCTCTCCAGTAAGTCCTACTCTGGTTATCAAACTTTCTGTAGTCTGGAGAACAAACAAATCCCTAATACGGCCATTCTTTTCATGCTGAGGGATCAAACTCATCCTATTACTGGGATCAGTAATAGTAAATGCAACCCTGACCCCGACAGGAGAGAGTCGTCAGGTACATTATCACTTTTCTTCACAGCTGCCCCTATGAAAGCCATGAAGGAGCACGGAATTAGGGATGGAATAAATTCGAGGATTTGATGAAAAACAAAACAAAAAATAGGGTTCCCTTTGATTGTCATCCTTAGACAAAATGTTTCACTCTTTGCACTCCCATATGATTATATCCCCTGATTTTCTAAGATTAAAATCCAGTAGAGTTAGAAATTGGAACTCTCAAGCTGAAGTCAAGAAAACAAATCATGTCTGGTTTTAGAGGTGCCAGAATGATACAATGGACTTTGGGGACTTCGGGGAGAGGATGGGAGGCGGGTGAGGGATAAAATACTACAAATTGGGGCTGGGCACGGTGGCTCACACCTGTAATCCCAGCACTTTGGGAGGCCGAGGTGGGTGGATCACAAGGTCAGGAGATCGAGACCATCCTGGCTAACACGGTGAAACCCCGTCTCTACTAAAAATACAAAAAATTAGCCGAGTGTGGTGGCGGGCGCCTGTAGTCCCAGCTACTCAGGAGGCTGAGCCAGGAGAATGGCATGAACCCAGAAGGCAGAGCTTGCAGTGAGCTGAGATTGCACCACTGCACTCCTGCCTGGGCGACAGAGTGAGACTTGTCTCAAAAAAAAAAAACTACAAATTGGGTACAGTGTATACTGCTCGGGTGATGGGTATACCCAAATCTCACAAATCACCACTGAAAAACTTACTCTTGTAACCAAACACCACCTGTTCCCCCAAAACCAACAGAAATTTTAAAAAATTTAATTTAATTTAAAAGAAATCAATATATGAAAAAAGAAAAAAAAAAAAAAAAAAAAAGAAGTGCCAGTCGGGACAGACAGAAAACTCTCAGTAAAATTGCTCATTTTGCCAATACATCAAATAGGTTATTTAAAAAAAACAAACAAAACATTTTCTAAAGTGTGTTAGAGGGCTAGTGAAGAGAGAAGGCCATCGAAAATGATGAAGAATGAGGAGGAGAGATGTACAGGCAACACAACCAAGGAGAAAAGGAGGATGCCAGACACGGGTCAATCTTGTTAGCTAAGTAAACCTCAATGGCATCTGCCTCTAAGCTCTGTTTGGTGAGTCTCTGGGACCCAACTAATGATGGTTTAATGTCCTTTAAAGAAGAATTTAAAATAATCCAGTACATAGGATTTCTTATTGTGCAACTTTCCAATTCTGAAGGAAGCTATAGGGCAACTAATGGAACGAAACTGCTATGTCTCCCTGTTGGGTTTGCAAAGCCACTCAGTACTGCGTCATCAGTAACTCAGGAACAAAGAGGGCAGTCACACAGTAACATCAACACCCACTGGGTACACAGAGCTGCCCACTTTCCATGACTCTTCCATGTGTAAGGGTCAAAGAGTCTTTGACCCTTACAACAAACTTGGGAAGCTGGTGGCTGTGTTATTACCCATTTAGAAATGGGGAAACAGGATTAGAGGGAATTATCATCTTGAACAGCTCATATTTTTAAAAAGGAACTCTAAGAACTACCTGACAAATTGGTGAGTGAAGAGTCTTAGCCAAACACTCAATGACAATAGTTTGAGGAAGAAGCAAAGTATAGTAGTTAGAATGGTGATTTCTGAGCAAGAAGATGGGGGCTCTGTATTCCTGGCCAAGTAGCTTGGCTTCTCTGGGTCTCAGTTTGCTGCCAAAGCAAACGAGGATAATACTGACCCTACCTGTAATAGGACCATTGAAAGGATTTCACAGGATGAGGTTTATGAAAGTACTTTATAGTTAATAATTCTGCATCACATACCTGAAATTTGCTGAGAGAAAATCTTAAAACGTTCTCACCACAAAAGATAACTATGTGAGGTGATACATATGCTAATTAGCTTGATTGTGGTAATCCTGTCACAATGTATACAAACACCAAAACATCATATGGTACACTGTGAATATATACAATTTATTTATCAATTATACCTCAATATAGCTGGAAATACATAAATTTTCATGCACTGTGTAAATATGAGAGATTTATTTCTCTAACAATGATAGAATCTGAAAGTGGGGATTTTCATGTCTTATCTTTGCAATCTGAACACAGCAGCTTCGGATGTCTTAGCCACATTGCACGGTAGACTGCTACAGTAGGTTTATTTAAGTGCTAATGCTTAGAAGTCGGGCAGGCAGCTGGAACCACCATGCTGGAAAAGACACTTCCTGAACCACTTGTTCAAATGCTTTGTAAACAAAAGGGACTAAAGAGATCCCATTTACTATGTTCACTGTTTAACTTTGGTTTCTCATCTGTACTAGAAGGTTGTATTTCTGTCCTCAAACCATTAAAACTCTATCAGGTTCCCCCTTCCCCCCAAGAAATGCTGATTTTGCCAAATAAGGGCATTTTAAAGCCTTCCATCTACTATAACAATGATTTCTTATTTTAAGATTTTTTTAAGAATTAAGGAATAACTGACATATGATAAACTGCACATACTTAAATTGTACAATTTGATAAGTTTTGACATATATACACCCATGAAACCATCAACACAAGACAGAGAAATTATCCACCGGCCCAAAAGTTTTCTCGGGCCTTTTTGTAACCCCTCTTTCTCGCCACCCCCATCTCCCCTACCCCAGGTAACCACTGATCTGCTTCCACATTTTCCAGAATTCTGTATACATGGAATCATATGATACGACTCTCATGGGTTAGGGTCAGCCATGTTATTGAGGGTATCAATAGTTCATTCCTTCTTATTATTGAGTAGTATCCATCACACAGATACACCACAATGTATCCAGTTACCTATTGATAGACATTAGGATTGTTTCCAACTTTTAGCTATTACTAATAAAACTACTATGCATATTCATGTACGAGTCTTCAGGTGAGCACATGCTTTCTTTTCTCTGGGAGTGAAACAGCTGAATCATATGATAGGTGTATGTTTGACATGTTTGTATCATTTTACATGAGAGTTCTAAATCCTACACATCCTTACCAACAGTTGGCATGGCTGGCTTCTTAAATTTTAGCCATTCAGATAGGTGTGTAGCAGTACCTCATTGTGGTTTTGACTTGTGTTTCACTAATGACATTGAAAAGATTTTTTCTTGTGCTTATCTGCCATTGGCGTATCTTCCATGTCCAAATCGTTTACCCATTTTTAAATTTTGTTTTCTTATTATTGAAAATGCCATCAGTTTTAATGAGTGGAGCAAGACTGGTAACTGAGAACTGCAACAAAATTTTACAATTCATGATACCCAAGAGGATAAAAAAATTCACAAAGATTATTTTCCAAAACTTGTGTGCAGCGAAAATATTCTCCGAATGTTATGACAAATCTGAACTTCTTTTAAAGCTTGAGAAGGATTTAATGATATTTTATCAGTATTGTTGCTAAGTCTGCACAGGTTCAGACTATTAGTAAACCAAATAAGCATATTTCGATGTACTCTATTGGTACTGAAACCATCATAACCTCTCCTTCGTGCATTAGCTCAATTACCCAAGCATCTATCCCTAAGCCACATTTCACACTTTGCACTAATTATACTCTAATCCCATAGATTCCATTTTACTAATTATTTCTTATGACAAATTTGTGCCCACATTCAAAAGGTGATGAAGGCCAAAACCTCTATTGCATTTTTTTATATCAACAGTAACAGATAAAATGTGATCTACAAGCATGAAGATGAATTCTCCTTTCCGATCCATAGAGAATGCTAGATTTGAGGGCACCTACAAGCTTTGAGGAAAAGCAGGCCCCATTCTGTTGTGTAGAGCCATGGGTTCGTAGCTCAATTGTTACAGTTGATGTGGGTTTCCTTTTAGATGTCTGGAAAATGACTCTGCTGACCACATCCACATTCTGAAATACTTTTTGAGAACTTGTAACCGAACTGCAGGAACTGACTCATTTTGCAGTGCCCAGCCACCACACAATTGTTCCAGAACAGACTCGAGTCAAAGGGAAAAATATGAAGGTCTTAGAACACAGACAGCAAGTTGTCTGCTTATATGGGGGGACAACCAGGGGAAATCCCATAGCACATGGGGCAAAACGGCTCAAGCCCCGGACCAATCTTAAAGGAAGGACCAAACAGAACTCACCACTTCATGGACAACACATGTGTTTTCCTCAAAGCAAGGGGGTCAGAAGCTGGTAGAAAAAGAAACTTAATGTCTATCTCTTAGACATTAATCTACACTTAGAAAGTAGATTCAGTAGAGAAATGTATGCAGAAGACTTGGGGAAGGTGTTGTCTTGAAAGTCCATTCCTGAATTCCTTGTCCTCCCAGCTCCTCTGAGATGGGATGCTCAGTAAGTCAGGAGTATGCCCCTTGTCTCACAGGAGATAAGCCAGAAGGGACAGCATGTCCAAGATGCTAGGCAGAACTGAGATTGACACTTGAGCTTAGGACCAGAAATTCTCTGGCTCCCCTGGGGCTTCCGTACATCCTCTCCTGGTCCATTTTTACATCTTTCTCTTAATTCCCAATGTGACTCACCCAAGGGGGTCAGTTTCCCCATGCCCAAATCTTTCTCCCTCTCTCAATGCAGACTTCTCACCTAAGGGGAGGATGAAGAGGAGCAAACTAAGCTCTCCTCCACACAACACTGTATGTTCCCAAATTACTCATTTCTCTACCCCACAAGTGAAACTGATTTAGTCAGTCAGTTTCAGCCAAAGGCGGTGAGGAAATCCGGTCTTGTTGAACTAAACTATAAATGACAAAACCAATAACTCTTTTCTGCAGGCGGGTCCCTTGCTAAAAGAATATGAGGGTTAACCCAACCCAACTCTATCATTGACTAATAGAAAGTCAGGCTATGTGATAAGAATTAGGTATAGAGTCTCAGGCAGTATTTCAAGTAAGATAAACCTGGACGACACCTATAAAAGACTATCAAGCCCCTTTCTAAGCCCTGTATGTTGTCGATATAATTAGATATACATTTTATGTCTGTTCTCACCCGTGCAATGTCTCTTAACATGTAAACACCCAGATGACAGAACTTGCCCACTTCCTTACACAAAAGGTGGGGCATTTAATATCACAGTATAATAGTGAAGTAATGACGGGGGCTGCAATCAATTTATGGCAATCAACTCTACCTTTAAGAAATTACAAAAATGTTTTTAACACAACTTTAAAAGAGAAAAGGTACATAAAACAATTTTACCCTTCCCACCTGGCCAATTGCCTTTATTTTTCCACACTCTTTGTACCTCCAATTGTAAAATAAGTACTGTATAACAAGACTTCTTAACCTGTACCAAACAGTAAGTTTTCATACAGAATTTTAAGAAGCAGCTTATCATCTGACTGAACATAAAACTAAGAATTATTTTAAAATGAAAGCACTTTAAACATGTAATTGAAATCCCTTCAGTTCAAAATTCTAAACTGCTTGTTACTGAGTGCAAAAATCAGCAAAGATATGCCTTATGGAAGATGAGTTTTTGGCAAATTTAAATCAAATGAAAACATTCCACAGTTAGACATTCAGGTACCCCACATCTCTCTGAGGAGTAGATGTGATAGGAAGAATTGCCCACTTTGCGCTTTTTAGCTGTAATTGTGCTTCAAATAGTTCAACTTTATCTATCTTTGCTAAGGTTTTCATAGCATAATAATTTAAATTACAAAAGTAGCATTTTACTGCAAGAAGGCCTTACACGACTTGTAAACACTCCAGTTATGAGGCACAAGGGGCTTGACTCTCCGGGATCCCTACAATAAATCACCTAGACTCTCAGAATACCATCTTCACTCTCTCTAGTTATCATTTCTTACCTTCCAAACAGCTTCTTATTGTGGCCAACAGAGTCCCACCTGATCTGCTACGATGTGTCTCTTGGACACACAAAGCCTGCTCCTGTCTCTATTACAGTTACTTTTTTATTTTCTCTGCCTGGAATCCTCTTCCTCCAGACACTCCCATAGCTGACTCCTCACTGGCCTCATAATATCAAAGAGGCCTTCCTATTAGCCCTGGTTAACATCGCTCTACCCCTGATCCCCAGGTACTCTCTCTCTGACACAGCTTTATTTTTCTCTGCAGTGTTTACTAACACCTGCCGTATACTTATGAGTTCCATCACCGTTAGCCTACCCCCTCCATGTGAGCAGGGACTTTATTCACTGCTGTATTATCAGACCCAGAACTCTGTATGGCACATGGTAGACATGGTAGATGTGCAATATATTTTTGTAAAATATACATTTCCCATGTGGTGTCTTAGTCTGTTGTGCTGCTACAAGCTTATGAAATTTAGTTGGCACCTGAGACCATTTGTAACACCTTACCAAAATTCCAAACGCATCAAGGGCCAGGTGGACAAGAGCTGTAGGAAAGTGATCACTCCCCCAGCAGTAAAAAAGAAAGCAGGAAAAAGAACAGTTTCTCTGTAATCTCCCTGCTACCCATGCATAGAAAATAAGGGAAGGTCTTTTGGAGTATGGATGTCAAACGGAATGGGGAGAAAGGTAGACATTCACTGTCATTATCAACCTAACTTGTCCTGAGGCCTCCTTATTGGCTTTAACATAGAGAGAGAGAAGAGCCTTGAAATACTGAGACATTCTTTTAGAGTGTGAGTGGTTTTGTTTTTGTTTTTAAATCTACTTTAACATTTTCTTCCCTTGGGCCATATATACCTACTAATAATGTAGACTTCACATTTCATGCTGAAAGACAGAGCATTTTTGTTGCCTTTGCTGGTATGGTCAAACTTGTGTCAGAAAATGCACAGGTATAGTTTGTGCCATTGAAGAAAACTTGAAGAGTGATGTCTTTCAAAAACTACAGGAGGTGATATCAAGACTTAAATAACAAGTAAAGATAATGACTCTGTCTTAAGGAAGCGTATTCCTAACTGCAGCATGGAGACGAGTAATATTTTTTGAAAGAATAGTAGTATAAATTCCAAAAGCCCTCTCCAATCTTCATTCCTCATTTCTATATATTTACTTAGAGATATTTTCAAAAAGTCATAATAAATTTGACTGAGGGCATGGCAACACTTCTTACCATTAAATTAATTAAAATTCTATTTTAAAATTATTTTTAAGACATCTTTGTGATGGCCTTTGTTGTCTCTTAATGTTCTTTTTTTTATAAGCATAGGCAAGTGAAGCAGCAGGAGTAGAGAAAGAACAAAGCAATCTGTAACTGGTTGTGATCACTAATTGTAAACACCACTGCACTTAATATTCTTTAAACAAGGAAATTATTTGAAAGCATGGGTGCTCTTAGATTATATTTACTGATATGTTCCCTACTATGAACCCTTCTTCCACCAACATTAAAAAGAAAGAAAGAAAAACCATTTCTCTGCATTGTTTTTCCCTCACAAGCATTTTCTCCTCTCACTTTAAAACAAGAAACTCGGCTCCCAAAGGAAGATGCTTAAAGACCTTCACGAGTGTTAAGAGTGTCTGTCTGTGAAAAGGGGCAAACAATCAGATACAAGATGCAGTCAGTGAGGTGAAAGGAACATAGAGTGAGTTTATTGCTACTCGTCTCCCGTCCCCTGATGGACTCTCACTCCCATCCTTTCTTTCACCTATTTGCAGGTAGATGTTGAACGACTTATGAGAGAATATGGACAAATGAAGGAACGAACAAACAAAGAAAAGAATGAAGGCAGGCATGATTAATAAATCCCCCAAGAGCAGGCTCAGTCCAAGGCCAGGGGATTTTTTTTTTTTTTAAAGATATTTCCAAGCACTCCGAACCCACGGGCTAGGATAACCTGCCCTCATTTTCTAAGTCAAAATTCTCAATCTACATCTGAAAGAGGAAATTCTCAATGTGAAACCCCTTTCCCATATTCTGAAAATTAAGTCCACACCCAAACATAAGGTTTTATGCACGTTGATGGCTTCCTGTACTTCTTTATCTAGAAGTTTTACCCCATCCTCCAGAAAATATCCAGAACTAGATGGAGATAAAGAAGAAAAATATTAGTAAATACAGATTCTTACTCATTTCATTTTTCTATGGATTAGTTCTATACCAGCAAGAAGGAATTTCCAGAAAGCTTGATGTAAGTGCATCCCTAGGACTCAAATGCTAACATATTTCTCCCTCCCACCCCCACTTTCAAGTGAAAACGTTAGAGAAAAAAATAGGGGAAGTTACATGAGTAAACTTGTTAGTATATGAGATCAACTGAAAACAAGGAATTCCCCTCCTGGACTGCAGTGGCCTAATTAAAACTCATAAAACACAAATGACTAAGACTGTTCCCGTTGATTTGTGAAATAAAAAGCAGAAAAAGTTAATTTTGTATTTCAATATTGAGAGAGGAAGGCCTAGAAGACGTGACACTTTACAGAATAGAAATGAGAAGACCATTTCCGAGACTTTCAGGTTCAGTCACTTTTATTCTGCTTTCCTGCCATAAGTACATGTACTTACCATCTGTACTGGCAACAGCCTATTTGGATTTAGATTCTGGTTCCATGACAGATGAGTGGCCCTAAGTAAGTTCCTTTACCTCTCTGTGCCTCTGTGTGTTCATCTATGAAATGGGCATGATAATTGCACCAATAGTTTGTCATGAGGAAAAATGGGTCTATGCAGGTCTATGCACAATAAGCGACAGTCACCATCATCAGTGTTTTGCTTAATCTGATGTGAAAAAAAGTCATATCACTTAGCATGGATCTACAGGCTTTAGGACTAGACTGAAGAAGTCTGTTCCTAAAGGGATTTTGGAAGGGAATGCAAGTGTGTTAAGCATCATTACTCCAGGTTCCACAGCATGTGCTTTACATGTGTTATCTCACGCAACAAACCTGTGCACTACTTCTGATGCTCTACACTCCGGGGCTCAGGGAAATAGCGGAGTAGCTTACTCAGCTAGCAAGGGGCAAAGGGAGCTTAAAGCACAAATCTACTTATTTCCAAAGCCTGGGCCTCTTAGGGAGTAAACTACTTCAATGGATGCTGTGAATGGACACCCTCTTGGGGTCATGGGTACCACCTTCACGCACTAACACTCTCTGGAAAATGTCTGAAGCTTTGAAGATTTTTTTCAGGTAACCTGAACTCTGAATGTTCCCTGCAAAGTTTTGCCAGGCGCGTACATATTTACTGTTTCTCTCAACTTTAAGAACTCTAGTCTCACTTCAGATATATTACACAAATCCTAATCAAGAAAAAACAAATCAACGGATTTTCACTTTTAAAAATCTTTCTTCCCTCTCCTTTTAGGAAACGCAGAAAAACTAAGCTTTCTTTCAATATCAACACCAACAATGGGCGTTCAATACCATAAGCACATCAGGGGAATTAAATTCTTCCATGGCAGAAAGGGGAGATAATTTAAAATGAAACCTTAGCCTACTCTTCATAGTCTACCTTAAATAGTTATACTATGTTTTTAAAAATAAAGTTATTACTTTAGTAACCATTTAAAAGAAAGTAACTAGAACTATTTTGTTATAAAATATAGCTAAGAAAACAAAATGTCTCAATCATTATATTAACTTACAAAAGCATACTAAATTCAACTTTTATATGTATCTAATCTGTTCCTTTAAGAATTAGTCTAGGCCAGGTACGGTGGCTCACACCTGTAATCCTAGCACTTTGGGAGGCAGAAGCAGGCAGATCACGAGGTCAGGAGTTCAAGACCAGCCTGGCCAACATAGTGAAACCCCATCTCTACTAAAAATAAAAAAATAAAAAATAAAAAATAAATTAGCCAGGCATGGCAGTGTGCGCCTGTAATCCCAGCTACTCGGGAGGCTGAGGCAGGAGAATCACGTGAACCCAGGAGGTGGAGGTTTCAGTGAGCCGAGGTCACGCCATTGCACTCCAGCCCGGGTGACAGTGCAAGACTCTGTCTCAAAAAAAAAAAAAAAAAGGGAAAAGAAAAGAAAAAAAGAACTAGGCTGAAGAAAAAAAATCAACTAAAATGATGCATTTACATAACCACATTGTTTATAGTTAATAATATATGTGGGTTTTTTTTACTTTATGTTTTAGATTATCCTAAATATGTTGGAAAGAATAAACTAGAATAAATATGGGGTTGAAAAACAAGAGGTTAGAGTTGAGGATTTTAAGAACTTGAGTCAGGAAATATTCAAGGTTAAATCACTTACAGTCTTTAATGTGTAGAATAACTGTTTAATAATTGATTTATTTTTCAAATGAAAACAGTAGGAAGTAGGTAGGTTTAACAGGTCTTACTCCCAAAACATGTCATATAGAGTTACCCAGTTGTCTATTTAAATTGAAGGTAGTTCATAAAATGCAAGTATTTACTTTGCATGTTCTCCTTAGTAACTTAATCTTCTGGATTTGTTACCCAATGATTATATTCAAACTTGGCTCAATTTCCCCTCCTGAATGAAGATGTCTATTCTCCAAATTCAGACTGTATAACCAGTACAGCTTGTTTAAGAAAAATAAATATGATAACTAATAGTAAAAAAAAAGGGGCAAAAAATCATTTATTTACAGCAGTCTGAGATTGATAGGAGGGAATGAGTTAAAAGATGAACATCAAAAAGAAATAAATCTAGGACCTTTAAATGTATTCAAAGAAAACAATACTGCTAGTGTCTAACTAAAATGTCAAATGAATAAATAAGTAAGACATACAATATGTCAGACAGAGGCAAGTGCTAAGAAGAAAAATTAAGCAGGAAGAAGGATAGAAAGCTGGGGAATAGAATGGGGAGGTTGCCATCAGTTTGAAATGAATTTTTTTATCCCTAGAAACATATAGGGACTTGAGACATGCCTTATATACATTTTTTGAGAAGTACTGTTAAAGGTATCCTTTTGTGAATTCAGAGTCATGCAGCTGAAGCTCCATGGGCTGTCTGATTTCTCCCAAGAGGCTTTGCTGTGTCCCAGTGTAGTTCCCAAGCCAGGGAGCTCACAACCTTGGAGGTGACCCATGCCCTCTTTATTGATTCCACACCTCCTGCTGGGTAAGGGGTCTAAAGAATGTCTACAAAAAGGTTTTTCCCGCTGTTCAAGGAAACTTCCTTAGGATTAAGGAAAGAGTTATTTCCTATGTCTTAATTTTTCAAGATGAAAAAGTCGGGCTGATTTACTGATGGAGATCACCTTGGGAAGCCTGTGAGGAGAGTTCAGACCCCTGGAATTCCTACACTCCCACTCAGGAGAATCTGTCATAAGCATTCCACCACAGCCCCGGTTAATGACCATAGTGGTGATATCACCAGCTCTTGATCGTAGGAGGTATAGGGTGACTATGAATAAAGTAAATCACTCAAACACCCCCTCTGACTCAGTTAAGAAGTCTAGTGCCACATCTCCAGTCCTCTCTTGTACCTGCATTAGAATCATTAAGAGCAGATTGGAGCTAGACTGTCTGCTTTCAAATCTTGGCTCCACTACTTCCTGTATACTGTTTTTGTGGGTTAAAGAATTTAATAAGTGTAAAGCAGTTCCTACCAAAACGTGTCTACTAAGTACCTACTATGTGCCAGACATTGTTCTTAGATGCCAGTGATTCATTTAGAACGGTACCTGACATATAATATGAACTCAATGTATGTCAGTAATTATGGGTCCACAAATACTTACCTGACACTCAGATTGATTATTATCATTATTTTATAAAGGTAATAGGTTGACTATTCAACACAGTATATAAACTTCTAGGGGAGTCTGGAACAATACTCCGTGATCAAACACATTAATACTTCTACAGTAAAACATACAAAGATTCATTCTGAGCCAGCTAAACAAAGACTATCATTAGCTTCACATCAGTTCAGGTCAGGATTTGCTGCCAAATTTGTTACATGAAAATCTTTTTTCAGAGCTTTTTGGATTACAGAAGAGATGGTGGGCATATATTTATTAAGTAAGAGACTAACCCCACTGACATCCTTTTCTTTCTAACTTCAGGAGGTTCTAGCAACCAAATAAATAGTTAAAACTATTTAGGAGTAGGAAATAGGAAGACCCTCAGACATGGAAAATCAGCAACTGCATAATTAAGCTATGTCAAATATTAGTCTAAACAATCCCTCTCCTCAAATACAGTGCTCCACAGATTCTCCATTGACAGACATTTCCACAAACAACAGGTCTCAAACAATCTTTTTCTAAGTACTTTTCAAAAGCACTCTTTGAATATAGAATAAAATACTTAAATTTTATCACTATTTTAATAGTACAACCTTGTCTTTCCCATAGAAAAAAGACAAAAGCTACTAAATGACAAACGAACAACTGGTTTAAAAACATGTGCCTTAAAGGAACACAGTATCCTCTGTAGTCTGCCTGGGGGAGATGAATAAATGTTATGCCAAAGTGGTAAACCATCCTGCTACCAAAGGAATTTTCTCCACATTGCATTTTAAGGAAATTCACAGCTCTTGAAGAGCTATACAATAACTGGTTCAAGATGTTCTCACTGCTGGTCAGTACTGGATAAAGGATTTGCAGAAACCCATGGAAGCCTATTTCTCCTGCCTCTTTATTGCCCCCATGTGTTGTTATTTACCTTCCCCAACTTTTCTGACCCCTTTCCATGTATTTTTTTATTGAAGTATTGCTTTGTTCAAGACCTATGTTTACCACTCCCATGGCGATCCTGTACACAAAGACAAGTCAGGAAGACATGAAACGAACGGAGATACTTATGTTGCTTCATGGTTTTTCCCCTTCTCATTATCCTCCTACTCAATGAGACTATAGTGGGAGGTCTGAATGACATTTCCAAACCAAGAACTTAAAGCTACATTTCAACACCCAACTACTCAGTTGTCATAGGAACAACACTATGAGGCTTATCTGGGTTCTAACAAACAGCCACTTGTTTCGCTAATGATTAAAACTCCCCCCTTCAAATCAAATATAGACGCCCATACATATACAGACCTCAAAAGAAAAATTTAATTGGGTAAAACTGTATACTACACCAAAAACTTAAGAAACAAGCCCAAAGGGAAAGCATTTACATTCCCGAACACGCAAATTCAAATACTGTTTCAGAGAAATTATTTTGAGGTCTGTCTCTTGACCAGATCCCTTCAGTTTGTTGTTTTACATACCCACAAAGACAAAGGCATATGCGTGGCATTAATATCTTTTAACAGGGTATACGAAAATGTGAATACTCTCAATGACCCCAGAGGAGAATTCAGAGCAAGCAGTGTTACTCACTTTCATTGTACTTTTAAAAATTAATAAATTGAGAACAGAGAACAGCAAATAGAATTGAAAACATGAAGTTCTCAGTTAATTCTTCTGGGATATACTTTCTAGCATTTACTGTTCCGACCTGCTTCTATCACATTTTGTCATTCAAAACAATGGATTTTAAATGGGATGAGGAAAACCTAAAAATTAGAGGCTTTTTTCCAACAGGCACGGCAGTATTTATCCAGATTATTAAATCATCATGTTCTCCTCAAGTATTTACTTACGTGAAATACAGAGTTGAAAACATAAGCTAGCAGTTGAATATAAATTACCTATAAATACCTTAATGCTTTGTTGCCATTTTTCTGTCTTCAAGACTCTAAAAACCTATAAATTCATGTGCTTCAAGAAAACTAATGCCACACCTTAATTAAGGCAAATTGACTTGTCATATTCACAAGTTTGGATCGCCAGTTTCCTGACTTATTGGAGGACCTGCCCTTAAGAGCCGTGCTTATCTTGTCTTTCTATTTCTTTAAGAATAAATACTTATGCAAAAGTCTTGAGAGCTGCTAGTCTGAGAAAAATGATCTCAGAAGTTATCCAAGTATACAAGAGGGGAAAAAAACAATTAATATATCTCACTAGATTCATCTCCCTCCCCCACCCTCATCCCACTCCACTGCTGAGAGAGAGAAATTTCAGCACTGCTATCCTGTTTTATTATACATTTTCCCTTTTGAGTTAAGGATTTTAAGATTTTGAAAGTAACAGAATAGGAACCAAAAGTAGATTCAACTTCCAATTGGCTTAAAAAGAAAGAAATAATTATTTCCTATATTACCCAAAACTTATTCTGTTAATAACAGTTATAATTATATATTCAAATTAATAAATGAAGATTGCTAAAGTTGCCTATATAATTGTTAGCAGTTAAAGAAGAAAAACTTTTTCCATTTGCTTCTGTAAGTAGACATCACATGATTACTTCTATTGACCAATAAGAAACTAGTAAAATCAGGCAGTCACCCACCATTCTTTTCTAATGTTCTTTTTCTTATTCTATTCAACCTTTTCGGTATATTCTTAAGAAGCCAAATCAAGAAATTAGACATTCATGCCTAAAATAAAATTGCATTACCTTATACATCATGAACAGGAACCTGTTGTATATAACACAGGTATTCAAAGCTTTATTGTCTTTTTCTAGAACCCTTAAACATAAAGGCAGCTCAGATTCAAGATTAGAAAACTGAATTCAACAGGCAGGAACATGCATACGAAACCAGTAAGAACTACTAATCACGATCTCTCAAAATGTCATGAACCATATAGAGAGAAATAACCCCCGTTTTGCTGTACTAACGTAATCAAATAGAACAAACTTAAAATTCGTGACACAAATGTAAGAAACAAAAAACAAAAATCTATTGCCATTGTAATCTACCCTTCCCAATCAGGAGGAGGTGTTTCCGACGCATTACTTGAACTTTCATTTTGTACAACTTTCATCTTGTAAGGTTCTAACTAAATACTTGACATCTTAATGCAGAGGAAAGGAAAGGAGGGCAAGTAGACTAATTCTGAAAGCATCCCTTCAAATTTCATACATGCTATTCAGACTAAATGGAAATCTACATCCATGGAAAGTTAATGTCGCAATTCTACTAAACAGTCCATTCTGATTTTATGTTTCTCCTCCACTAACAAGAAAAAATAAAACAACCAAATCTAGCTGTATTACATATGTTTAGCTAAACTGATAGCACTCAGCTCATTTTTGTTAATTACCTGGCTTCTTCTCAGTCTTTATGCGGTATTCTTGTGCTGCTCTTTTTTAGAACTCTTCACTGTTTATGTGTTCTCTGTTCAACACAGTTGTTAGGGGTCTGTGAACAATTTTTCAATTCCCACACACACATATGATATCTATTAGGGAGCAATGCCACTTTTCACTTACCAATTCTGGATAAAGGAGTATTTCCTGGTGACAGAATGCTGCTGCTTCCGTTCACTAAAACTCCCTCTTCGCAGCTTGATAAATCTGATTATAAAACGTCTTTGTTCCAGATCACACGAGGCGCTTTTCCTACAAAAGTTTTCTAAAGAGTTATCTGCATTTCATTCCTGTGACAAAACAAATCAGAACAAGGGGGGTGGGGGGGGAACAGGGAATAAGTCCACACAAGTTCCTGGCAAAGATTTTAAGCTGCATTTTTCTGAGTTTAATCAGTAACCTATATTAAAGTGACAGTTACCAGTTCAGGAAGCCTAGAGTTTGATCAAGTCGGTCACAACCACTTTGAGAGTCTTCCACTGGTGTGCGGACTCCAAGAAAGCAGTCACTTGGTCATCTATCACATGTGGCTGAATCACTGGACAGACCACCCCCGCCCCACCCCACCCCCCTGCCCCGGTTGAGCAGCAGCCCAGGCAGGAGAGTGGCCGGACGCCCGACCCAAGACCTCTTATAGGGACCCGCCAATTAGCTGCTGACCAATCGCAGCCAGCACCTAGTACCTAAGTCACATGATAGGGCAGTCCCTATGACTGCAGGATTTCTGAATTACTGGGGTTACACAAAGGACACTCATTCAGGAAAAGAGAAAAAAAGCCCTAAGCCGAAACAGAAAACGCCCAGGCTGCGACAACTACGGCTTTAAAACAGGGAACACCCCAGCCTCACACAGACAGAGAAAGAGCCACAATCAAGCCAGGATGAAAATCAGAAGAATGTCTGGCACATATTAAAAAATAATCCCAAAGCAGACGCTGAGTTTACAAACCCACTTCAGCTATAAATCTACTCCTCCTTCCCCTTCCTCTATAGTCTCCAATAATTTTACATTCTAAACTTTTTTATTTTAAAAAGCTCCACTGAGCCTCTGCAAAACCGCTGTAGGAAAATGTGCGAGACACATGAGCCTCTCTTCCCATCCCCTCAAAATACCCCTGAAAGGAGATTTAAATTTGCCATGAAAAGATTCCTAAGTGAAATACTTCTCTTTTAAAATAGTTAAATAAATGAAGTGAAATTAAACATTGCCAGAACAGATTTGTATGGTAACTACCGAATCATTTCTCTCTCTCAATCATTTTAAACTGTCCACCTCAAGGATACTCTTGTTAAGTAAATGAGCCCACTTAGTGAACTAGATACCCATTTATTTTTATTTGAATGCCCCCAATTTGTCTCTTAAACACCTTTTATGTCCTAGGAAGAAATTCAGCTGTGAACACCCCTACCATTGCTCCGACCTCCAAAAATGGTACTTACAAATGTTCCTTGTTTGGATCTGTCGACTTCTTCTCCCCTCCCCCGACATTCGGAGTCAAAATATGGGCTCAACCTCATCCTTCAAACCTAAAGGCCCTATTTTGATCGTGCAAGGCTGCAACAGCTCCTTCTCCCAGGCAAGCCCAGAACACTGTGCCGATTGCCATTCCCAATTTATGGAAGGAAGTGTATGTCAAACAAACCAGGTGATGACTCAGACTGCCTCCCCCAGCCACGTTTTCCCTAGAATGGGAGGGTAGTTTAAGTGCAGCCCATTTGGATGTGACTCAGTTTTATTAGACTGGTGGCTGTAGCTAAGCTGACAAGCTCACATTTTTTTTAAATAACTTGTACATTTAGAGATCAGGACGCACATTCCAACTGGTTTCAAGAATTGAATCATGTAAACGGGAGAGATGCAAGATTATTTTTAAGGTATGGCAACGCTCTGGCTCTGTTCCCTAATATTTTAAATTTCAGAATTGTGCACTGAAATTTTTACAATGGAGGCAACCAAACGTTTTAATTCACACAAGAGTAGCAAACAGGTTTTCTACATTTAGGTTTACTTGAGGTCTTTACCATGAGGGACTTGGACTCTTTCCATCCTGAAGATTCAAGTCTCTAAGTCTGGGGCCCGCGTGGCGGGTTCTTCAGGAAGTGGTTGGGAGCATGAGAGGCATGTTGCAGCTTTCACTTTTGCATTTACTTCAATTCACACTCTAAGCTGAGCTACTCACACACAGCACACACGTAATACAATCACATCACCAAAAAATCTGTACAGTCCTTTAGTCTCGACCTGCCTAAAAGCTGTGAAATAAAAACTTGAAAATCACCAGTGAAAATTCCAATTAAATATACTGACATGCCCTAGAAGTCTTCCTCTTCAGTAAAAACTTTACTACCAAGATGGGAGTGGCATTACATAGAGTAAATTGTTCCCAGGTATTATGTAGACAGGAAGAATACAGTAATAAGAAGTGCAATTCCCCACATGAAAAATCTGGAAGGCTTGGGCTGAGCAATTTAACTACAGTTATCTCTTTTCAGCATACTTCCTTTAACCTTGAGCAAAGTCAGCAACTGCTCTGACTAAGGCTTGGCATTTATTGTTGATTATGCCTTGATGGATAACTCGTTTTATTACAATACAGGAAATACATCCAACATTTGAAACACAGAAAAATGTTCAGATATCTAATTTTCAGATTGGTAGATGAGAGCACAGAAAAGGTATACACACTGAAACCATGTATAACAGTTAATTCAGGAGTTGATTATTCACTTTATAAAAAGACTTCCTGCAGGGTTTTACTGGACTAAACACTACATTCAATTTACATACAGAATTGATTTTCAGAAATTAAAATCACACGAAACTATTTCGAGTGCACTTCCAAATTACACTTTTGAATTCTATTTTAACCATGTGTATGTATTTCTCGGTTATTAAAACTTATTCATACTTCAGTAGTAATGTATTAAGTTTTACTGGCTTAAAGACAGTTACCTTGCTAAGATACAGAACATAAAGTCTATAATTATATGGCTTTCAATGGAAATAAACACAGGCTATGAAAATAGACTGTGAATAAAATGAAACATCTAAAACTCTGGCATCTAAAAGGACCTATGACATCTTTGAAGAGTCTAGCTTCTGGAGTCAGACTTGCTGGGATTTGACTTCTGGTTCTGCTGTTCCTAGCTGTGGCACCTGGATTATGTTAAGTGCTAAGAACAGTGTCTGACAGAGAACTCTGGAGTCATACACATCTCAGTCATTCCCTAAGTAACACTTCTGAATGAGAAAAATATGATTCCATAACTTTTTTTAAAAAAAGAATCACTAGTAACTATTTTACTAATGTTGACAAACACGTAGCCCATCCATATTTTCCTCCTAAAGTTTCAGCAGTTGAAATACTCATCCAGTTTTACATCTGAGATCTGTTTGGGTCTTTCCTCTCCAAACTTCCTGGAGCCTGCTAAGGCCAGTGCAGAATCGAGCTGGGGCCAGCCAGAGAGGGCATTTAAGAACTCCAATTCCACTTTGTCCAGATGTGTCAGGACATTGGAAGTGTCATCAGCCAGGAAAGAAGGTGAATGGGTCAGAGACTGGGGGCAACACTACAGCTCTGTTGGGGACAGAGCACTGCCCTTGACATTAACAAGGGCCCCTAGTCAGAAGCATGAAGAGATGGGTACAGACTCAGAAAAAAATACCCAAGATCCACTGTTTATTCGCTCCACAGGGCCATGACATAAAACTCTACCACAACTACCCTAAGAGAAACCCAGAGAGTTGGGTGGGGAACCTCAGTATGCATTCTCCTCTATGCTGTCTTTCATTAAGAAATTGCATTTCTTAAAGGAGCAAGCAGCACGTATTTCCATCTGAGAACTATATGAAGCTGTTTCAAGCATCCCACAAACCCCTCAGTAACAAAAGCTAATCGTTTCCAGTCAGCACATAACATATTTGAAGAATAATAAAAAGGACAGCAAGCAGACATCATCGAGGTGCAGGCAAGCTTTATAAATACGGAATTCCTCAAATATGGTGCTCGGCACTAGTGTGGGGGGGAATGGGAGTGAGGAGAAGTAGTTCTGTGTTTTGTTTGAGGGCGAGCAACTGCTCCAGCTTGTCTTTACCCAGGCAATGTTTTGGAGACAGATGGTAACATAATGGGGGAAAAGCCAGCAAAATGAAGAGAGGGTGGTTGGGATTACAAATGAGTGATGGGGGAAGGCTCCATTCTGTTCCCCTCCATGTCGCAGCCCAGTTTGAAGATGCACACAGACCTGATTCAACAGTTCAGTTCAACGCTGGTTTGGAGCTCCAGCATGGAGCTTCCTGTCCACCGCCACTCCTGTCTTGGGTAAGTTCTAAAATACCAAATGATCCAACTGTGTCAGGCTCCCAGAAACCAAAGTTACAAGTCAGGGTAAAGACAAACAGCCTGGGTTGTAATACTGTCTCTGAGGCTATTACCTGTGGGGACATAGAAGAGTCCCTTCGTTTCTCTAAGGCTTTTACTTCATCTGAAGAATGGGAATAAGCGAAAAAATACAAGCAAGGAACAGAGACTGCTGCCTTAATATGTCTGCTACCACCATCAGCTTTCTAAGGGTGAGCTGTCACCTTCACTACTAACCTTACAGTTCCTTAGGAGAGAAACAAAAAGCAATCTTGTGGCCGAGTGCAGTGGCTCACGCCTATAATCCCAACACTTTGGGAAGCCGAGGTGAGAGGATTGCTTAAGCCCAGGAGTTTGAGAACAGCCTGGGCAACATAGTGAGACCTCATCTCTACAAAAAAAATAAAATAAAATAAAAACATTAGCCAGGCACAGTGGTGTGTGTGTGTAGTCTCAGTTACTTGGGAAGCTGAGGTGGGAAGATCACTTGGGCCCAGGAGTTCAAAGCTGCAGTGAGCCGTGGTCTGTGCCACTGCACTCCAGCCTGGGCAACAGAACAAGACACTGTCAAAACAACAACAACAACAACAACAACAAAAACCTCAAGCTGCCAAGTCACACGTTCATTTGAAGGCAAACAAAATGTCTTTATCACCTATGTTTTGCAATGATCAAAAATCTTTGGATTGCTTCTATATTCATTTTTTGATTATAGCAAAGTATCCTACTTTGAAAACAAGATTCTTTCTTTATACATTACATGTAAGATCCACAGTATCAGAGATTTTTCATAGAAACCTGCCTCCATGGCTATGTGTATGCCCCTACAGACATGCAAACAAGCTATACTAGTCTTATATAAGAATCTGAACATTTCTTTATGAGGGCTGGCCTCTGTTTCAAGCTTCTCATGTTATGTAAGTAGCCACTTTGCCTGTCTTCCTGCAGTGATTTCAGCTCTAAGCAGTATACTTCGCTCAGAAAAGTTTTTATTAGTTGTCTTCTTTCCCCACCCATTTTAAAGAACAAACTGACTCAGTTTTCTGATGGCAACACCACTGGGTGGGAGTGAATATGGGAGTGGGCAGGGTGGGAGAAAGGGAGGATGAGGAGGAGGAGGAGGTGGTGGGAGCCAAGAGCTGAATCACAGCCATGTGAGTAATCTTAGGCTTTTTTTTTTTTTCTTCCTAAGGGTATGAATCAAATTAAGCTTATTTTGCTGTGGGTGAAGGAAGAGGAATATAATAGCGTGAATCAGAGCAATTATCATATATGCGGCACTCACTAAAAATTAATTACAATCACTACTTTTTTTCACATGTCTGCCTGAAAATGCCAGAGAGCTTTTGTTATTAATCAATATAATCCTTGACAAAAATTCTTCAGACTTTGAACTCAATTATCACCCTCTTCCCTTTAAAAATTTCCTTTTACACATGAATTTCAGAAACAGGAATTCTTTTGGAGCTTCTGTGAGATAATCTTTGGCCCTTGGAGGTAAGTGTGAAAACAGCATGGATAATACTGGGTAGAGACCAGGTTATACACTATCTGGCCATGAGCACTGGAAGCAAAATACTGAATTTATAAAAACAATTGCTCAGAAAATGAGTTCAGCCTCTCAAGAGCATTCCAATGGGAATGCTGCATGCAACAACACGCCCTCAGGGAAAAGTGGGCATTCCTTTCCTAATAGTTGGCAGTGAGAATAAAGTTGTCATACAGAACTTTTGAATTGCCTTAGGGTGAAATAAGCAGATCTTCATCAATGTGAGAATTTACTAAGAGTAATATTAAGAAAAAGATGGATCAAAACATATAAAATTTGTTTTTCTGAATTTACGTAGTTATTACCAGGTGTAAAATGGCTAAGGGGGAAGGCTTGGACAACTAAAATACTATTTTAATGGAGTCTATGCATTAGGAAGTCAAGAGGGCATATTTGAACTCTACTGAGATTCTGTTACATGTTTTACTACACAAATGAGCTAAAGTACATTGTCTGCTTAGTTACCTACCCATGATTTTTTCCTTTATTAAACATAGGTATGGATATTCTTTAGATAAGCAAATGTTCTCTATGAACTAGTACCCTTACAGAATATTCTACACCCAGGAGCTCAGAGAATACAGTCTTTATCACATTGTCGGGTTTTCCAAAGTTCATTTCTATTTATATGACACTGTTTTTTGTGCTAGTATCTTTACCGGGGTCGCCAAATAAATTCAAGACCACCCTGAATAAGCCAAGGCTTTTACTTCTCTATTTCTACGTGTTCCTCAATTTGGAAATTTTAATCTGTAATGATGAGCTCTTTAGGGATGATAATTTGTATGCCCAAGTTTGCATATCCCTAAGTCAGCCTATAGAACATTAACAATTTTGGAGACCTTAGTCAAAATATGTTTACATAATCTACAAAGATATATCAATATTGGGTTCATATAAAATGAGCCAGATCTGTTTCTAGAACAGGTGACTTGGCTACCTCTACCCCCAACCCTCAGGTTCTCTACCATCCCACCTAAGCCAAGTTAATTGTATTGCAGTATTTGACCTTCTACCTTTCAAGTCAGTGCTCTCTCAACTAACTTCCTATGTAGTAGAAATAATACTCCCAAACCCAATTTTGTCACATCCTGACCAGCATCTATTGCAAGGGGCTGCCAGTTTCCAGAAATTTCCAGTTCATATTTTAGTTCTCTCTCTCTCTCTCTTTTTTTAAAAAAATATTTCAGATAGCAATTGCAGGGGAAAATTCTCAGAGTTCCAGCCCTCTGAAGAAAAGAGTCCTTGGGCACTCTGTATGGGTTTTATCTGCTCCCCAAATGCCAGATGTTTGAGGCTGAAGGTCAGGGGCAGGGGGCAGGGGTTGCCATTCTGATATTTTATCTGGGGAGAATCAGAATTTTCAAAGGCATTATTGATGCTGAGTATACATGAATTTAAGACTGTTTGGTCTCAGCATAGTCACTAACTATGCTGACATGACGTGGTTCTCATCTAGTGATAAGAGAAAAGAATAAAAAACAGCAGCAAAGACAACTTGAAGGCCAGGCATTTGGGCAAGGACAATGATGGAAATGAGGTAGAGGTGGAGGAGAATGGTGGAGATAGAGGTGGAGGTAGAGGTGGAGGTGGAGGTGGTGGTCTTGACTGAGAGGTGATGTAGTGAAAGAGTCAGCAGAAGCAGAAAACAAAAGGTGAGTATTTGGACCGAGGAGATAGGGGTATCAGGGCCCCTCACAATGCAGACCATACCCTAGAAGTCCGGCTTCAAGGGATAGAAGACAGTACAGGGTGTCCAAAAGTGCAAGTGAAAGATAACAAATAATAGAAATAGGAAAGAGAAACAGGATAAGGAAGGCACTACCCTCATTTGAAGACTATAATTTTAATAATGAGCTTTAGTTTCTAATCTTGTACCAAATACCTTCTGTCATATTTTTTCTATAATGTACCTCTCTCAGATCACCCCTTAATTTACCACCATTATCTTCTCTCTAGGACGTGGCCAAGCTATCAAAAAACTGCAGCCTGTGGAGAAGTAGCAAGTAGGAGGGAGGTCAGGAGTGGGTGGCTAGAACCACCACAAGATTTGAGAACGCTTATGTATTTAACTGGAAGGAGAAAAGGAAAGCACAGAGGTACCTGTCTGTTGTCTGATTTGTGGGTAAGAAAAGTCCATCATGTGGAAACTGGACAGAGGCCTTAAGCAGAGAAGGATATTAAGAAGAACCGCAACAGTGACCTGGTTGGGTCTTTAAGGGGGAAATCACCCTATCCAATGGGTGAGGTTGACCTCAACATCCCTTCCAACTGAGGTTCTAGATCTTTAAGTTGATCTATTTCAAGAGGTTTTTTGGAGCACCTGAAATCACTCTAAAATGATTGCTTCAAAATAAAGCTATGCTGAAGCAAAAACAAATCAATTAAGAGTTTCTCTGTTGGAGAGCTTCAGGCCACTAACTCTTGAAGACATTTTAACTTGAGTGATTATTTCCTCTAGGTCATGAAAATCAATGTATTAGTCCCTCTATAGCAACTCTACCTCTGGGCTCACCACCTGTGACCAGAAACACTCCCTCCTAAAGTGAGGTGGCTTACAGCATAACGAAATTACCTGATCTCTCTATTCCTACTCCAACAGGTCATGGGAAAAGAACAAAGTGATCTATTAAAAACTGCAGCTGTGCTATAGTTATGGGCGATGTCACTATGGGGAGAAACTAGCTGATGGATACTCGAGACCTCTCTGTACTATTTTTATTACTTCTTAGGAACCTATAATTATTTCAAAAAAAGTTGAAAAACAAAACCAGCAGCTGTCTGAAAAAATTATCTTCAAGCTAATCATGAGAAACAAAAGTCAAAACTCACGACTGGATAATTGGTCCCAATTATGCTAGTTCTGTACTTAATGCTTGGAGAAAGACATTCAGTAAGGAAACCAAGAAATGATACACAAGTGTCTGGCCAAACCTCTCCCTTCTTGGTTTAACTAATACGGAAGAGTAACATTTGTTATCTTAGAAACTAAGATGTAAACTAACAACTGTAAATGGCAAAATTAAGATTTATAAATTCGTTTTATCATTCTAAGATCTAGAAAAGAGACCCACCCTATTTTATCCAAACTAAAACTCTGTTGACCGTAAGACACTTCATTATTTTATGTATCATTAGGAAAGAAACAAACTTTGCCAATTAACTATGACACAATGCCTTAAAGACAGTCTTGGGTGACAGTCAAACTAGTTCCTCACTGCTTTGTTCTGGGGGATTTGGCAATTTTTTCTGCCTTGAGTTGCATTGCTTGTCGTGTGATCAGCAGTCCTTCTGAATGTGTAACTCAGTAACAAAACATAACACAGCTTCAATCATTTCTCCAACTATGAACATTTGCTTGACTAATATTAAATTTAGTGCCTGGTTTTCTCATGCCTTTCTGTATGCCCAACAGCATTTTGTTTCATCGCCAATAAAATCTTATTTCAATAAATGTAATCGTGTTGAGAGCATATTAAATGACAGGTACAGCCACTCTTCCATTCTCTGTAGCCTATTTCTGACCAGTTTGCCTAGGAAATTCACTCAGTCATTTAAAAAATGTTTATTGAGCGCTTACTAACTTCCAGGCACCGCACTAGGTTAAGGTGATACAGCAAAGAACAAGAGACAAATTCTCTGTCCAGTCTAAAGGGGAAGGAAATATAACAGTAAAGAAGCCAGTGTCACCCACAGCAAAATGATCAAGGGAGAATGAAGAGGGATATGAGACTGACTGGGTTTGGTAGAGATGGGAGAGCAGATCACATAGGACTTTCTAGGCCATTGTCTTTACAAGGGCTATGGTCTTTACTCCGACAGAAATGGAAACCCACGTGAGTAGATTGGGAGAGATCTAAGAATCTTTCCAGGGTGATTCCAAAGGCAAGGGTGGAACAGGGCACCCAACTGATCACCTCCAGATAAGACATGACAGCTGTCTGAACTAGGTGGTAGCAGTGGAGATTATAAGTGGTCAGATTCTGGATATATTTTAAAAGAAGAGCAGACATGATTTGCTGATGTGAAGTAGAAGCTAAAGAGAGAGGTCAATAGCAGCACTAGGATTTTGCAATTTTAAAAATGGCACTGACATTTACCAAGATGGCGCAGTTTGGGTATGGCAGGGGTGAGAAAGTGTGTAGAAGGAAATGAAGAGTTAAGCTTTGGACATGCTAGGCTTGAGACGCCAATCAGATATCCAAGCAGAGAGGTAGAAAAAACGGTTGAAATTGAGCAGAGTTCCAAGATAAAATCATCGGTGTTTAAGTGACATTTAATGTCAAGGGACTAGATAATTTGGGAGTGAGGACAGTTACAGAAGTTGTGGAGGCCTGAGGCATTTGAATACGAAGAGGCTGAAGCAATGCCAGGAGGATCAGCAAAGAAGACTGGCATGGATCACCCTCTAGGTAGGCAAAGGACCAAGTGTGGCATCAAGGAGACAAGTGAAAAAAAAAAATGCTTTCAAGGAAGAGGGCATGATTGGTTGGGCCAGAACATGCCAGTAGGCTGAATAAGACGAAGACTGGGGACTCAACACTGAATTTGAAAGGTGGAGGTCCTGGGTGATTTTGTCAGGGTCATTTGGGGGTGGGGAGGGGAACACCAAGCTTAACTGGAGTGAGGACTGCAGAGCATGGGAGGAGAGGTATGTGCGGCAGTAAATAGAGACAACACCTCTTCAGAGATATGGTATAGTAGCTGGAAGGCGATGTGGGTGGAAGAACAGATGACACCAGGGACCACAGGGACAACTGCAGAAACTTCGATTAGAAGATGGGATGATGGGATTCAGTGCATTGTCAAGAGATGGGCCTTCGGTGGGGCACTACAGAAAAATAACCCATGAGCACCCATAAAAGTATGTCAGTAGGTCCCCAAGTAGCAACGTATGAAGGCTTTCTTCCAATTGCCTAACTCTACGCCATATGTCTGTTTAAAATCTTCTCTTTAGATATAGGCTAGTTTGTTCTCCTCCGTGACATTTTATTGCTGCCTTTGCCACATGGAGATATACAGTAGGCCCATGGGCTGATCCCAATTTTTTACAACAAAGAAACAGACGGACTTTGTTGTTGTTAACGTCATGCAGAGTGATCTGTGGCTATATATTGAAATATCTGGCAAACGTTAAACCACAAGCATAAAACAGAACTGTGTGTAATAAATGGCGCTTGCTTTTTGTTTACACAGCTAAGAAACACAATGAATTGTAAGCAAAGTGCATCAATAGCAAATAATACTACAAAGCCACTACAGCAACTTTAATATCTGTATCTTTTGTATCCTAGTCACATTGTTTGAAAACATCCAACTAAATGGCTTATGCAGAGCCATCATCTGGAATCAAGAGACAAACTTCAGATTGATTTTCTCTCTGGCAGTGACACCAATCACTCTAGTCAGAGGCAGCCCCTGCCCCGCTTGCCTTATGTGGTGCCTCTCTGGAACTGGCTAGTTGCGCACACCAGATAGAATCTATGTGTAGCCACAGAACTGAGGCTGACCTGAGCTCTCGGTAATTGAGAACATCAGGCCCCACCACCGAGTTTCTTGAACTCTAGGCAAAATAGGTGCCTGCAAACGACGTCAAAATTTATTCTAAAAATGCTGTGTGAAAAGTAACACCAAAATTATCAGATCATTATCTGAAAAAAAAAAATCAATTGGCTTCCCTAAATTAGTTTACCATAGAGGCAGGATAATAGAGTGAGGCTAAGAACACAGACTGGCCAGGTCTAATCCCAGCTACACCATTTACAAGCTGTGTACCTTTGTGCAATAATTATAATGAGGCATAATCTCCATCCATCTTGTAATTTAAAACTGACCACGAACAATATAGCTATAAGTAGCATGCGGACACTCCAGGGAATTTACAAAACCAGGGGATAGGCATGTTCCATATCCTTGGGGTTTAACTTACACTACAAAATCTAAGGACAATAAATAATGTAATTTGTAAAAATAAATTTTAAATTGTCTAAATACGAAAACATAGCTATAGTGAAGATTAGAATACAAAAAATCCCACTTGAAGATACGGCAGAGACTGGAAATAAATTGTATGTTTGCCTCTGGCCCTTTCATGCTCACGCCCTCTGAGGCTTAGTGCCCTCTTGTGAAACTGCAGAGGAATACTGGCATAAAGCATTGTCTGCTGAGTCAGAGGAGATTCACAACCAGCAGGGAAATCATGCTGGGAGGGCTCTCCCATATCGAATTCTCAAAATGAGATGAAACAGACCTAGAAAAGTTTAGTGACTTGCCTAAGGTTAAATAAATAGGCAGTGGGGTTAGCAAGTACATCAGGGCTACCAATTCCCAGTTCAGCCATCTTTTTACCTTGCCCTGGGATTTGGCGTCTCCGGTGGGAGACACCATGTTGTATGCACAGTTTCTTAACAGGAGAGTCTGGGAATCCTCGGAGTGTTTCTGAGAGGACTGTGGTCTCCACCCTAAACCTTGCCAAAGGGCCCAGCCTCCCCTGCATTCCCCCCACGTCAGGTGGCTCAGCTCCCAGAGATGCTCCAGCCAAGCCTGTCACTACCTGTCCCCACCTGTCCTTTACTTTTAGCCCCAGACTTAAGAGATAGGTGAAAGGAACCAGAAGGATGAGCAAGACAAAGAGAAGATGGCTCCCATTTTCAAAACTACACATTTTAAGAGGAGCAAGTAATAGAAGGACGTGGTCGCAGGGTATGAAAAACTTAAATTTGTATCATCTATAAATTCTGTGCTCTGAAAATCAGGGAAGGAAATATTTTAATTCACTCCTGCAACAAATATTTATTTTCAACCTTATGATTTACAGTGCAGTGGCTGGGCTCTGGGACAGTAGAAATATACAGGACTGAGACCCTGTTCTCCAGAATTCATGATGGAATCTTAGAGACCAGGTATGAAGATTAGGAAAGACAATGAATAATGTAAGACAACATGCCTTATATTATTATATACCTTGAGCTTTGCAATGTTTTCTTCAAAGAATATTTATGAGAAAGCCCAAAATGTAAAACAGATGAAGTCAACTGTTTTGGTAGAAGCTAGAAGAGCCCCTGTAGGCAGCTCTGTTCTCTGCTGCCCACCCCCAGCCTCGAACCCCCACAGTGCCCAGCCTTCAGAGCCTTCAAGAAGGGGAGGCAGGCTGTGCTTTCAAAGGTGAGCAGCACTCCCATGAGCAGGAAGGAAAGGGTCCCCTAGGCAGGAAGGGCTGCCAAGACACCGGTGTGGAGGCAGGAATAATGCCACAGGTGGACTTCAACAAACAAAGAAAGGGCACAACTGTCAAGAACAGAAGTTCATGGATGGGAGAGTTACAAAAGCTGGTGGCATGACTTCCCCTTTCTGAAATTCTAATCCTGAAGAGTACAAAGTAACTGCGCAGCCAAAAAGCTGTGCAGCAGTGGCCTGGGAAGGGCTCGATGAAGGGCATAGCTCAGGGGCACTGCTCAGGGGCAGAGCTCTGGGGCATCACCCACTCACAGGGAGAGCAGCAGGGAGCCACACTTCCCATCCCAACTCAGCTTCTGTCCCAGCTCTCATCCCAGGCTCCCCAGCCCACAGGATGACCTCTGTGAAGAGAAGTATGTGAAGATGGAGGAATCCCAACCAAGATTCTACCAAGGACAAAAATAACTAACACGATGAGAGACAGAGGCCAGGGAAGGTTGTAGAACATGTGCCTCTATTGACCATGGCAGACATTTCTCAGCAACCCCTTACCCCTGCCACTTCCCTGACTTTGCCATGTGAGGATGCAGGTCCAGGGGGCCAAATCAACCAGTTTTTCAAGAGAAAAAAAAAAAAAAAACACTGCAGTGTTTATAACTGTGTGGACCAAAGAAAACATGTCTACAGGCCAGTGTGCAGTTCCTATATTAGAAGAGGGGTCTGAGTTGATCCTGCCTATTGCACTGGGTCCAGTATCTTGTTCAAGGTCTAACAAAGGTAGGTGCTCAATACATATCTGTTAAAACAGTGCATGAGAACCAAATATTACATTAGGCAGCAAATTGTAAGCCAACGTCTTTCCTTCCTCCTCTATTAAACAAACACCACAGCTTAAGAGAGGTAGATGGAGTAGCAGGTTCTAAGTAAAAGGAAATCTACATATAAGTTACTCGCCAAGTCACTATTAACAGTGCCAGGGTTAGTGTTATTGCCCTCCACATCGCAATTCTTCAAGCTCTTCAGTTATGCTGTTATGTTTACCTCAATCCCAATTTAATTCTTTTCATCCTCTTTTCCCTTCTCACGTTTTTTAAAGACCTCGCTTGGGGATTTACTAGAGGAAAAGATATCAAAATCACAAAGTAAATGGGGGAGAGGAGATATATGCATACTTCCATATCAGGATGGCAAGGGGCGCTACGTCTATCTCCATCTTCGGAAAGGTGATAAGACCTGAGCTCTCAGCCTCTGCCCTTCAGAATCTTGGTCCTTATCAGAACTGAAAGTAATGCCTTCCTACTCCTGCGGTTGCTAGGACCATCTTTGGCACTCTCACATCAAAATGTATTCTTGAGGTTTGTTTTTGAGACATATCCCAAGTCTCTGCTCTCAGCAGCTCCAGCTGGAGTTTACAGAAAGTCAAATGTGAGGTTGGAGAGGTCGGTAGTTCGGAGATGAACAGGGTGAGGTGGATCCTGTACATCAGAATGAAAACAACTCTCAAAAGGTAATACAGAGATGGCTCCAGGCACCCAACCACTGAAGAGAGATACTTAATCAGATGTTCAGGGCAAAAACCAGTGTCCCAGAAATGAGCAGATCCTAGAATTGCCGAAGTAAAGAAATTCTTGATCATCTTCTGAGAGAACGCAACAGATGTGTTGCGTAGAGATGGTGCTGTATCCAGAGGCCATAAAGGACAATGGAAGGTGTGGGCCAACTTTTAGAGGAAATGGGGCTGACAGCAATGAGCAAGAGACGGGCTTCATAGGAAACGGCCCTTCACTGGAGGGTTTACGAGAGCCAAATCTAGGTGGATCAGGAATTTCTATCTGTGCCCCTCCTCAAATACTGCTTCTACACTACATCCTACAGCCCCATACCCTGCAGGCTGCTGTACTTGACCTCTAGATATATTCAGCTCTTCCTCTGACCTTTTAAGAACACCAACTGTAGTCCTGAAATAAGATTGAGTTTTGTCTATTTCTGTTGCCTTTAAAATATATATATTTGTAATCCCAGCACTTTGGAAGGCTGAGGTGGGTGGATCACTTGAAGTCAGGAGTTCGAGACCAGCCTGGCCAACATGGTAAAATCCCATCTCCACTAAAAAAACAAACATTACCCAGGCGTGGTGGTACGCCACTGTAGTCCCAGCTACTCGGGAGGCTGAGGTGGGAGGATCGCCTGAGCCTGGAAAGTGGAAGTTGCAGTGAGCCGAGACTGTACCACTGCACTCCAGCCTGGGTGACAGAGCGAGACTCCGTCTCAAAAAAAAAAAAAAAAGCAATTTCAAAAGTGATCCTCATTGTGCTAATCTTGTTTCATCTGGCCCCTCCACATTGTTTTTTCTCCCTCCTAAATGCCTCACTCGGAGTCACCCTGTTAGACGCACATATAAGATTGTAACTCAGGCCAAGTCAAAAAAAATTGTGTGCAACAAGGTACATATACAGTTAACACTGTTGTACTGTACCCTTAAAATGGGTAAGATGATTAGTTTTATGGCAAATTTTTTTAAACCACAACGAGAAAAATTGTACAAGGTCCTTTTGAGAGATTAAAATTCAAGGAAAACAAAACAAAAAAAAGACCCTGAATGAAAGCTACTTACCACTCTTTTTGGTACCTTCTTCTCTCACCTCAGGAAGTTAAAAAAAGATCAATAGGAAAATAGATAAGCAATTGAATATGTAAATATTTTCAGGCCAATATTTACATATTCAATTGCTTATCTATTTTCCTATTGATCTTTTTTTAACTTCCTGAGGTGAAAGAAGGTACCAAAAAGAGTGGTAAAGGCTAATATTCAATGAATCGCAACAGCAAAAATCTGTACATCTACAACTCCACATT
The DNA here is from genome assembly GCF_009828535.3 of Hylobates moloch. Classification (NCBI taxonomy): domain Eukaryota; kingdom Metazoa; phylum Chordata; class Mammalia; order Primates; family Hylobatidae; genus Hylobates; species Hylobates moloch. Next base: position 40,926,581 of record NW_026652282.1, read on the forward strand.
TTTTAAAAAGGTATGGGGGGAGATCTGCATTTTTAAATATTGAACTTTAGGGCTTATAATTGAAAATATATTATCAATTCATGATGTTTTATACCCTCATATGCTTTTTTTTGGTAGAGATGGTGGTGGCATCTTTTTAAAATATAATTTTAAGAAGGCAGTGATTTTCCAGGTAACTAAAGCACATGTCACAATTAAAACTGAGAAGCAGACATGTAGGCTTCTCCTAGGACTATGATAAAATGTTTCATTTTATAAAATCAGCAGCCAAGATTGTTCTATTTGCTGTTCCCTCTACCTGCCCCTCCAGTTCTAGCTAAATCCCTTCTGTTCTCTCGTCTCAAATTTCTTAAGGTTCCTTACACAGCCCACTCCTTGTTAATGCTCCCACATCATAGCTTCATCTCCTTCATTCACTTACCACAGTTACCTTCTATTGAGATTTCATCCATCTAGAATATAAGCTCCGTACCAGGGCCAGGTCCTTGCCTCACCTTCTCTACTGCATCCCTACTGCCTAAAGCAATGTGGTGCTCCCTAGCTAGGTGCTTAAAAGGATTTCTGGCATGTGGAATCAGTCACTGTTGGTTTGTTTTACACTCTTCCCTACTGTGCCATTCTTCACAAACCTTCCCTTTCTCTGCTTTCCAGGTTTCTTCTCTCGTACCAGCTCTATCCCATCTCTTCATTGATTTTAGTGCCCTGACATTTGATGATAAGTCACCAGAAATGTCTAAGAATGATGTATTGCCCCAGATACCATGGTTCTGTTCCCTTTTGCAAGGTTGGGATGGCAGATGGGAGCACAGCTAACTGCTAAGCCTTTCACAATTCAAACTCAAGTCTTGAGGCACAATCTAAACATGTAAAAATAGACCTTTAAGTGTTTTATTAACAAGAACCCCATATAATGCCATTGGATGCCAACAAGGCAGTATTCTTAGGGAGCATTATATTCTGTCTTTGCCACCCCACTATCTTTATATGCTTAGTAAGGACGTAAATAATGTTAATACACTGTAGCACTCCTTACTGTGTTGATGCTATCTAAAGCTCAGGGGCAAATTAATAGCAGCCCCTACAGAACTTGGACAAAGAATACTTCATGCAGAATGGCTACCAGCTAATTATTACCTCCGTGACAGAAAGCTCAACTGGAAATGGAAGAGGCCAAAATGACACTATAGAAATTCAGGCTTGAGAAAAAGAAGTATATCCTAAAAGTGAAAACCTAAAACACAATGAATCTCTGAAGCCACATGTAAAACCTTTTTGTTAGTAAGCTATAGTTTCTATTCCTTGAGATGTCTAGAAGTAATATTTAGGCATACCTATTTGCAGGAATGAGTGAATCAGGCTAAATTGACATGTATCTTCCATACATGTCAATGCAGCAGGGAGGAATTTGGTTTTCATTTCTTTTCTGTGTTAATTTTAAGCCATTTGTTGCTCCACGTCAGCACTGTGGCCATATGGGGTCAGAACACTCTTGGTTGGTGGGAAAGTTCTGGGGGGACGGGGATCCTGTGCATCATAAGGCATTAGGGTATTTAGGCTCCATTACTGGCCTTCACTCACTACACACCGGTAACATCTCCCCTCCCCAACCAAAACCCAAAACAGTATGCAGACATTGCCAAATGCCCTCAGAGGGACAAAGTCACTCTCGGTTGAGAACCACTGCTTTAAGTCCCCAAACACGCCAATCTGTGCACCCTTTCCTTCTTATCATCCTCCACCCAACAAAAGCCAAACTCACCAACCTATGAATTTTTTTCATACCAATAAATTTACTTCGATGAACAGTTATGCAACTTAAAAGAAACCATAAGCAGAATGGATAACCTGCTTCCAGGAGGGCACATAAGAGGCATTTAAGAAATGTTGGTTCCCACTTTCCCTTTCTGTTAAGGAATTCATAACTTCTGAAGCAAATACCTGTCCCTTCTAGGCACCTGATTTCAAAAGCATGCACGTATATTTTGAATATGACATTATATTCAAAATAATATAACTAAAGATTGTGATTCTCTTTACTTTCCATAAGAGGAATGCAATTCTTAATTTTTAGGAAGAGCAACTGAACTAAATAAATAAGTAGCACATTAAAGGAAATACTTTCTACACTTGGATGAATTCTTGCCAGGCATGGTCTTAAAAACACAGCACCTTCAACAATGGTGTCTAATAATAACACCACGTATACCCCACAGTACTTATAGCCTCCCACCCAAGTTTCTATGGTGATTCTTGAACTCAAATGATTTGACTTCAAACTACTTAGTAATCTGAAGAAAATCCCTTTCTCCATTCCTTCAAGTATTTTTTTTTTTACATAATTTGTTGGGGGGAGTGGGATTAGGACCCTATAATTTTAATAATAAATTTTCTTTCAAAATTAAGAAATTTGGCTCAGGACCTTCTCAAGTTTTAATGGACTAAGGATAAGAATCCTAGACTGATTTTCTAAGACTTTTTTCCATTGTTATAACCAGGAAATACTAGATATTGTTCAAGTAGAGGCAGAGTGTAAGCATGCCACGTAGTTGAGAAATCAGCAGCAAAATATTAATCACAGCTGAAACCTGACATACACTCTCCCATGTTCCTTAGGTACAATACATTCCGGTGATTAAAAATACATTCCATTTCCTCTACGTGCAAATTCAATCTGTCGAACTGGATGACAGCACCATAAAGCTGCTGAAATTCTGAAACCCAACCTGCTAAACATCCTGAACAGACGTTCTCCAAAGAAAACTGAAGAAAAATGTATGTATCCTTTTGAGATGTGGAAACATTTTAAAATTACTTAAGAACAATTTCAAAATAACCCCCTAATAAACTGCTTAATGTGAACAGCATTTCAAATTCTCAGTCTAATTTTAAATTTCCACCTTTGTTGTAAAGGGAACCCAAATAAGAATTTCCTTGCGCTCTTAAGAATACTATAGGGTTTAAGGTCTACTGCAAGATCCCCCTAGCAGACATTGGCATAAACCCTTGAAAACTGTGGGTTGTATCTTTAAAAGGTGTCAAAGGAAAAGCAGATGAAATGCTGTAATCTCCACCCACTGTCACTTAAGACTTACTGCCCACGCACTCCACAGGCCCAGCCAGCATCCTGCATCCACCCTTTTTTTTCAAGCCCACTGCATTAGACCATGGAAACTCAGGATGTGTGGCCACAACGGCCCCTGCTCTGGATCCAGCTGGCCCACCACGTGGCGTGGCCGTGACCTTAGTCACATTTCCCCCTGACATCCTGTGAGCGGGCTCAAGCTGGAGCCAGACCTTCCCACCGTGCTGCCCGCCCTGCTCCTGGAAATGACAAAACCCGGCTCCCTAAAACATTCCATTCTCCACTTACACCAACAGAGCTTCCTGCTCCCCACCCCTCCTGAACAACAGGTCTTTGAATGTCATTCACCACCCTGGTAACACCTTTAACCATTTGGCCATTAGCTATTAAGGGAGGTATGCACAACTTCACTTCGGATTTTCACAGAAGCCTGTTCCCTTGATTTTCACTAAGCTTTTTAAACTATTATCACAAGAATCACTTCTACAGGATTTATAAGCATATGCAACATTCAAAATCGAAAACGTGGCACTGCAAAATCTGCACAACAAAGCTCTTCGTGAGAGAGGGATCTCTTAATTTAGTGGAGACAGTATCTGCTGCATTCAGATTTACATAAGCATTAGCTTCTTGGTCTTCTTCTAAGCTGGACTAAAAGGATTTCAGAAATCTTCGACTTACTGTGTATAACTCTCATCTTTGAAAAAGAACTTGCATTTTAATAAAAAGGTTAATGAGAAAAAAATACTCCTAATTTAGTTTTAGCTGTAGAGTCAAGAAGCAAGTTTTTGTTTCATCAGATGGTAAAGGTAATGCTTTTAACTGGCAGCATTAACCCCACCTTCCTCCTAAGAGGTGTCTGTGGATCCTAAGGATGGTTTTTCAAGCAAAGAGGTAAAGTTGGGTAGAGTGACACTAAGGGGGCAATTAAGGCACCCATTGTTTAGATTCATACTATTCTCCATATTCAAAATCAAACAGAGGTTCCAGTTCTACATAGGATGGATAGAGTCAGCACACTCCACCCTGTTTTTCCCAGGGCCGCAACTACGAACCTCAGAAAGAATGCTTGGAGCAGCTATACAAGGATTCTGAAAAGTAAACAGTAGCAGGCACATTAAGAAGGAAGACCAGAACATGAAAGACCACCCAACTGACAGTTTCCTCTTCTTTTTTCATCCAGTGTGCCCAAGCCTGGTCTCAACACACTGTCGGCAGACCCTAGGTGCTGACACAAGAGAGGGGGAAATCCCCCGTTTTTTCCTTTTCTCTGTTCTCTCAGGCCACAGTCCCCAAGTAACCCTGCAGTGGCTACAGCAGCCAGCAGCAAGGGGAGCCTGCAAGACAGGGAACTCTAAGGGAGGAAAACCTTCCTCTAGACTCAACAGTGCCGTGATTCCAAGAAAGTAGGGCCAAATCTCACTGTTTTTAGTGTCTCTGTCCTCCAGGGGCTTGACCCTGGGGAGATGGGCAGAGTTGTGAAAGTACATGGCAAAATAGAGTAACTAAAGCCCAAGCTTTCTAGCTAAATGGCCCAAAAGAGAAGCCCCATAGAACTGGAAAGAACTAGAGAGCACAAGGGGGAAGGAGCTCAAGAAAGAGATCCCATAAAGTTGCTTATCCACGTGCAGGTCACTCCTCAGATTTGCACTTGTTGACCTCATCCTACCAGCCTACCAATGACTTTGAGAACTAAAGACCTAGCTCCCAGATTGGCCACTGTGGAGCACACACACAGGATATATCCAAATGGCACTGCAAATGCTAACACAGGACCACAGCTCATGGAAGGTGATTGGAACTTGTTCTCTGAACCTAACCATTATCAACTGCCTGCTAAAACAAAAATATTGACATTCTCCATAGGATTTAGACAAGATGCAGAGTTTCATAACATAATATTCAAAATGCCCTGGATAAATTCAAAATTACTCAGCATGGAAAAATACAATCAACAGGTGCCAAGGCTGAGATGACCGACATTTGGACTGACAAAAACTTTAAATCAAGTTATTACCAAAATGCTCCAGCAGCCAATCGTGAACAATCTTGAAACCTATGGAAGAGAAAGTCTGAGCAAAGAAATAAAAGATCTAAAGAAGAACTGTTGGAAACTGTAGAACTGAACAATAAAACAACTATAATAAAAAACTCATGGGATGGACTCAATGGCATCATGGATATAAGAGTCAGCGAACTTGAAGATGAATACATAGAAATTAGCCATTCTGCACAAGAAAGAGAAAAAACATTTAAAATAAAAAATGAACAGGGCCTCAGGGGACCAGGGAACAATAAGAGAAGGTCTGCCATTTGTGTCATAGAAGTCCCCGAGAGAAAGAATGCCATGCAGTACAGGAAAAATATTTGACAAAATAATGGCTGAAAACTTCATAAATTTCACAAGACACATATACGTACAAATTCTTGGAAAAGCAGAGTGAACCTCATGTAGGATAACCCCCCAAAACCATGCGGTAAACCAGAGATGAAACAAACATTCCTGAAAGCAGGGAGAGAAAAATGCCCTATTATCTATCTATGGGGCACAAAAAGTCAAATGGTTATAGATTTGTCACTAGAAACCATGGAGTAATGAAAGAAGTGGCACAATATTTTTAAAGCATTAAAGGAAAAGGACTGCAATATAGAATTCTATATCCAGCAAATGTATCCTTCAATAAAGGTGGAATACAGATATCGTAACAAAAGACAGGAGGACAAAGGAACCTATAGGGTGGTAAGGTTTCTACAGTCCACTTAAAGTGATAAAATGTCCGTTTGATGTGATTCTAAGTTGACTGTGAATGATTCTAGTTGGCTATACATATTGTAATCCCTAAAGCAGGCACACACACACACACAAAAAGAACTACGAGATATTCAAATAGCTCAAAAAAACACAGAATAGGAGAAACAGGAACAAAAATAGAGGGAATAAACAGAAGGCATAAATCCAAACATATCAACTATTACATTAAACTGAAATGGTCTCAACACAAGAATTAAAGGCAGAGACTGCGAGAATGAATAAATAAATATGAACCAACTACATGCTGTCTAACCAAAACTCACTTGAAATATAATATAGGCAGGTAAGTTAAGAGCAGAAGGATGGGCCAGGCGCAGTGGCTCACGCTTGTAATCCCAGCACTTTGGGAGGCCGAGGCGGGCGGATCACGAGGTCAGGAGATGGAGACACGGTGAAACCCCGTCTCTACTAAAAATACAAAAAAATTAGCCAGGCGTAGTGGCAGGCGCCCGTAGTCCCAGCTACTCGAAGAGGCTGAGGCAGGAGAATGGCGTGAACCCGGGAGGCGGAGCTTGCAGTGAGCCGAGATTGCCCCACTGCACTCCAGCCTGGGCGACAGAGCGAGACTCCGTCTCAAAAAAAAAAAAAAAAGAGCAGAAGGATGAAAAATGGTGTAACATGCAAGCTGTTGAAAAGAAAGCTAGAGTGTCTATATTTAGACAATGCAGACTTGAAGACAAAGACAACTGCCAGGGACAAAGAAGAACATCACATAATAATAAAAGTATCAATCTGCCAAGAGGACATGACAATTCTAAATGCGTATCTACCCAAAAAATGACCTTCAAAATACACAAAGCAAAAACTGACAGAATACAAAGGAGAAATAGGTAAATCTACAGTTGCCGTTGGAAACGTCAACACTTTTCTCTCAGTAATATATAGAAATAGACAGAAAACACCACCAATCAATTAAATTTAATATTTATAAAATACTCTAACCCAGGGATCCCCAACCCCCAGGCCATGGACCAGTACCAGAACGGGCCACACCGCAGTAGGTGAGCAGCAGGCAAGTGAACATTACCACCTGAGCTTTGCCTTTTGTCAGATCAACAGAAGCATTAGATTCTCATAGGAGGGGAAACCCTATTGTGAACTGCACACACGAGGAATCTAGGTTGTGCACTCCTTATGAGAATCTAATGCCTGATGATCTGATGTGGAACAGTTTCATCTCGAAACCATCCCCCC
>NW_026652282.1:40933678-40959229 GCF_009828535.3 Hylobates moloch
CCAAATGTTGACTTCCGGCAGAGAGCAATCCATGCTGAAAGCCTCTAGCAGTGGTTCCTGTTTAGACTCAGTTGGAAATCCCAGGGGAGCACAGATGCCACAGACCAGACAGCTGCTGGAGACAGTGGCAGCACCAAAGAGTTGACAACCTACTAGAGTCAGTCAACTCAGTTATGTTAGAGAAGGTAAAGGCACAAAACCACTTCCAAGTACCTACTCTGTGTGAGAGCCTGCACAGTGTGACCTGTTTCCGTCACCGACTCAAGCTCACTTCTTACATCACAGGGCCCCAGTCCCCGGGGCCATGGGCCAGTACCGGTCTGTGGCCTTTTAGGAACCGGGCAACACACAGCAGGAGTTGAGTGGCAAGTGAGTGAGCCAAGCTTCGTCTGTATTTACAGTCTCTCCCCATCACTAGCATTACTGCCTGAGTTCCACCTCCTGTCAGATCAGCAGCATTAGATTCTCAAAGGAGCAAGAACCCTATTGTGAACTGTGCATGTGAGGAATCTAGGTTGTGCACTCCTTATGAGAATCTAATGCCTGATGATCTGATGTGGAACAGTTTCATCTCGAAACCATCCCCCCACCCCCTCACCCCTCCCACCCCCACACCAATCCATGCAAAAATTGTCTTCCATGAAACCAGTCCCTGGTGCCAAAAAGGTACATTCACAAGATAGACCATACTCTAAAGAATAAACCTTTAATAAATTTAAAAGAATTAAAATAATACACGGTATGTCATCTGGCCATGATAAAATTAAACTAGCAATCAACAACAGAAAGGAAAGGAAAATTTCCCAATACGTGGAAATTATACAACACACTTCTAAATAATCTATCAGTAAAGGGAAAGTCTCAAGTGAAAAAAATATATTGAATTGAACAAAATGAAAATACAATATATCGGCCAGGTGCAGTGGCTCACGCCTGTAATCCCAGCACTTTGGGAGGCTGAGGTGGGCGGATCACTTGAGGTCAGCAGTTTGAGACCAGCCTAGCCAACATAGTGAAACCCTGTCTCTACTAAAAATACAAAAATTAGCTGGGCGTGGTGGCAGGTGCCTGTAATCCCAGCTACTCGAGAGGCTGAGGCAGGAGAATCACTTGAACCAGGAAGCAGAGGTTGCAGTGAGCCAAGATTGCACCACTACACTCCAGCCTGGGCGACAGAGTGAGACTCTGTCTCAAAAAAAAAAAAACACACACACACACACAATATATCAAAATCGGTGTGATTCAGCTAAAATAGTGCTTACAGAGAAATTTACAACATTAAACGTTTATATTAGAAAAAAAGTCTCTCATCAATAATCTAAGCCCCCACCTAAATAAGTTAGAAAATGAAGAGCAAAATACAGCCAAAGCAAGCAAGCAAGAAAAAGCAGAAAGCAATGAAATTGAAAGCAGAAAAACAATAGAAAAAAAGAAACCAAAAGCTGATTCTTTGAAAATATCAGTACAATTGTTAAAACTCCAGCAAAACTAATAAAAAATAAAAGGGAAACACAACTTAACTAATATTAGGAATGAAAGAGGGAATATCACTACAGATCCCACAGACATTAAAAGAAGGGAATGTTTATAAATTTGATGGCTGATGTTACTAATATTTTTTGATGAACTTACGTTGTCTATGTTTATAAAGGATACTGGTCTGTAGTTTTGTCATCATTGTTTTGTTTTGTTACTGCCATTGGTATCAGGGTAATGTTGGCCTTATAAAATAAGTTGGAATGTTTTCCCTCTTATTCTGGAAGAGACTGTCATTTCTTCCCTAAATGTTGGAATTTACCGCTGAAACCATCTGGGTCTGAAGATCCCTTTTTCAGGAGATTTTTAACTATGAATCCTGTTCTATTAATGGTTATAGTACTATTCGGGTTACCAATTTCATCTTAGGTGAGTTCCAGTAGTTTGTGGCTTTTTCAGGAATTGGAGCTGCAAGATGTTCTTGTTGAATTCTCAAGTTTGATTCAGTTACTTGATCTCCTTGAATTCCAGAAGAGACCACCTGATCTGGGATCTTCCAGATTGTCACAGACAGGTTCCCAACCTTCTTGGCAACAATCAGATAATGGGTATGGGGAGCTTAAGGTTGGGGCAAGCTGAGAGGAGGATGCTAATGTGTTAAATTTCAGGTTCCCAGCTTCAGAGACCGGGTTGTCACACACAACAGTGGTTAGCACAGCTATCAAAATTCCTATTGCCTGGCCAGGCCAAAGGATTTGAACTGTTTAGTTCTATGAAATGAGCTGGGAACTGTGGGGCTGGAGGTGGGTCCAGGGGTGGTAGGTGGAGGAGGGGTAAGGTCTAAGAGTAAAGCTGGCCAGGGAAGGCCATGCGGTCTTTGCCACTCTCTCTCCAACTAGAGCAACTACCCTCTGAACCACCTGCAGGGAGGCTACCTTCTGGGATTCCTCCATTGTACAAGCAGCAAATACCCAGGCACAGGGTAAGTGCTGACACAGTCTCTGCCTGCATGTGACAAGGAATATATTTTTTAACTCTTTATTCCTTTGAAGAAAATTTAGCTTCCACAGAAAAAGTTTGAAAAACACTGCCCTCAGATACCCCAAAGGAGGTGACTTGGGTTTCTGGCATGGGCTCCTCAGGACAACAACAAGCCAGCCATTCCCAACCCAAGGTAGGGCACCTGAGTGGAGTCAGCCTGAGTTTGGAAACAAAGTCGTGGCACCCAACTGAATGGCTGCAATTTTTCCCCCATTTAGTCAGACTCATAAAGCTGAAAGTAACCTCATAAATCTCTCTGCCCATGCCCCTATTTCACAGATGAGGAGACTTCTAATGAAAAATTTCTATCAGGGTTTGACAAGCTATTCTTTTAGGAGATGTTTCCCCTACAACTGGCATTCTCATGATGGGGAATAATCTATACTTTCAAGGGACAAACACAATGATGGAATCTGAAACTTGAGGTGAAACTGGCTACCATTTAAGTTTTGCACATGGCAAATTGCCACATGGGAAGGTTTAAAAAAAAAAAAGACTCAAGTCTGTAGCCCAGGAACCGATCATTCTACTGTAACAGGAGGTCAGGCTCTGCTAACCATAATGACCAACAAATGAACAAAAAATTGGTATGCAAGTCCATATGAAGCATAGAGCTTTCTGGAAGCAAAAAACAAAACAAAACAAACAAACAAACAAAAAACAAAGTCAAATCAACTACAAGATGGCTAAGACAACTACTAGAAGAGATGTTCCTGGGAGATTCTAAACTGCATTGCAAACTGGGGTAAACTCACCAATCGTTTTAGGATAGAAGGGCAGAAGAAACTGTCAGGCATTGTCATCACAGTGGGTAAGATTCCGGACACACCAGTACCAAACAGGTGTGTGACCACCTGCCTGGGACTCTGCTTCACATTGCATAACCTCTAAAGGTGCTTATTTTGGATAAAAGTATAGAATTTAGGATTTTAAAAATGCTTTTCATGTATTCAACTTAAAAATCACATCGATTCCATCCAGCTCTGACAGGGCAGAAATAATTTATCATCATCACAGTAGGCTGTAAGGGTCTAAAGCAGCAGCTACCACAAAGGCTTAATGGAATCTCCCTCCTTGAAAATTATGAATACTAGAATGGTTTAGGTTGGCATTCCCTCCAGACCCTCAGAAGCTGGCTAAGTAACCTCAGAAGTACCCTGTTAGTTCAGTAATTCTGTGAGTCAATGGAAAAATAACAGCAATTAATCTTGGGCTCTATGTTTCAATGCCTTGCTATTAAAGAAAGAACATAATGAAATATGCACAGATACAGCTTCTTTCTAGTTTTATCTCAGAACCTGATAAAAATAACTTACTTTTGCATATGCTCACTGCGGTATCCCCAGCACCTAGACAGGATCTGGTATAAAGTGGAACCTCAAAAATATTTTTCCAATGTCATTATTACCCCCAAAATTCTGCAAAATGAAAAATGTGCCTTGAAAAACAAATTTGTTATTTATACTGATATACGAATAAGAAAGGAAATCTCAAACTCAACATCCATTTTGCTGTATGTTTTTTCTTGGTATAGGCTTGGTGAAATCAGACAAGTGAAGGTAACGCATATCCTCTCTATCATTTACAACGTGATTTTGGGCAAATGACTTGAATGCTTTCTTAAGTATCTATGGCCTCATTTCTAAAATAAGGCCAATCATCTCTTCCTCACAGTGTTGCAGTACAGATGAAATGTGTAATAACTGTTTCAGAGCCTGGCACACAACAGACAGATATTTAACAAATAAACATCCACGAAAGAATATGGGGAAACCTCTTATCTTCTCCTTTGACCTCACACATGAGCCCTGAGTAAAGGTTAGTATCATCCATGTTATTTTCTGAGTTTTTCTGCAAAGAGATGAGTCCTTCAATCATTACGGCAAGAATTCTCTGCCCTGGCTGTGATCAGAGACCCCAGGGGAGCTTTCTAGCCAGGTAATTTGCTGACCTTGACTCTCCAGGCATGGGCAGGAAGAGAGGGGCTCTCTGGGGTGGTTTCCCGCCTGCTCCTGAGCACTCAGGCCCTGACTCAGGCCCTCCAGGAGCCCACGTACTTGAAGACAGAGGGGCACCAGAAAGGTCACAGGCAGCGTGATGCTTCAGAGGCAGATAAGAAGCAGGCACAGCATGAGGAGCGCCAGTGAAAGGATGGCCAGCCCAAATTAGGAGAACATGAGCTCTGCCTGAGAGAAGCATCCTTAATCTAACCAGTACATGAAAAGCAGTTTGGAGATAGCTTCTTCAAGCTGTGATTTGACAGAAAGTTCAAGTGAATATATACCTAAGCTTTCCAAAAAAAAAACAGATCTGAAATTGGCTGGTTAATTTGGCCCAAACCATAACATATGGATAGATCGAAATGCTGCTGAAAGCCTCCATTTTAAAAGTGGCATATGTATTTTTTCAATGTAAGTTTTAACATTTTTTAAAAAATCATGAGTGATGTAATCAGAAGGTCAATAGTTGCAATGCTGAGCAAAAGCATTTCTCTTTAAGAGGGAGCCAATCAAGGAGAAGTCTTTCTCATCTTGACCTCCTAGACAAGCCAGATGCTACTTCAGTTCTTTGTATAATTTCAAGGACGTTATAATCCTTCAGGACTCAGTTTCTCCATCTGTTTACAAAAAAAGCATGGAGGGATAGATCTAGCTAACTCCAAAATACTACACTTCTCTTCTGAAAATATAAATCATTGTTACTTTCCTCTGGGGCAGGTATTTCATTGCCAAATATGCGGTATCTTTGAGTATGTGGTTCGTGAGAAGGGTAAGAAGAAATAGGGTTTCTAAAATAACACAAATTCACACAGACTTTAAGAAAAAGTTCCTAGAGACCTTGTTCACCTCAAAACAGGGCAGACCAAACAATATTCCCCCCTCTTTTTTCTTTTTAATCAAATTTCCATGACTCCATCTCCCAGATGCCACAAACCTCTCTCATATAAGCCAAGGCTTAAGATAGAATAAATCTACTTATAGGCTGGGAACTCTCTTGCTAAGTATGGGTTTGTGATAATCACATAAGATGAGCATGGTATCGAGTTGAAAGGCCCACACTGCGGATGGTGAGAAGGCCACATGGGCCTGGTGCTATATGCTATTCAACACCCCTGCTCAGCTCATAGTGAAGAGTGTATGATACAGACAAGGAAAATCCGAGGCTTAAAAAAGTGCTTTCATTTAATATTGATGAGGGGAGACTCACATATATTTTTATGACATATGCAAAGTATAATCAAGTTAAAATACCAGCAAAGACCCTATTTTGTAACATTCTCAAATAATAATGGAGGAAAGGTCACAAAAACCAAATGCGGCCAAGACCAGTCTATTTTTAAAGCATGAGGTATTTAGAGTACATGAAGAAAAATGAATTTTTCATTAACTCCAATACACAGAAAACCTTAGTATTCATTAAATGCCATAAAAATTCTTCGCATAGGCTTTAAACTTGATAATGCCACATGCTCTAGAAACCCAAAGTAGCTATAGAATATTAACATTTATTAAGCACTAAGAACTGCAGAGTACATAAATAGGGAAACTCCTCACTTACAAATGCAAGAATTCAAAAGCACATAACAACAACCAATCCTAGGAACAGTTCAACAGTTTAACTCGCTACAACAGCCTGATTCTATAAGCACTTGAAGCGTTCCTGGTTTGCAGTGATAAAAGTTCATCTTTAAAAACTAAAGAACTACTACTGTAGCCAATGGTTTAATAAAGCACATACGTTGAGAGTCAATGAAAGAAAATTAATCAGGAATAAGAGAATTTGTACCAGCATAATTTCTGCAAAGTGAAATGTCTTCTCTCAATATTTATAGGGAAAACATGGATCCCTCCTTTTCTCACACCATTTCTTAGGCATATAACACTGTGCATAAAATGCCCAACTTATACCATTTTGTCCTAAAAAGCACAAAGCCATTTTTAATTACAGACAACTGCAAGAAGAACCAATACAACTCTTTTCCCACTTGCTGTAAGGGGAGAAATATACACAGAGCCAGAATGTTACCGAAAATGCTTAATGATAAACTCAAGTTGCCAAAGATGGAGGTTTGTGAAAAATAATCAATCCTGCTAAACATTAATGTGAAAATGATCTCTTAGAAATCCAATCTCCAATAAACATGTCAACAGAAAGTTTTAGAAGTATATAGCTGAACAGGCAAATTATTTCTCCCATTTCCTTCGGAATGTTTTCACATTGCTCTTACAGTTCGGTTCATGAGATGTAATATGATCTAGTACACTGTGTAAATGGATTCATTTGGAAAGTCTCCTTTCATTCACAGGTCTGAAAAATGCTTGCTTGCTGCGTTCCAAAGGAGGCCATTTTACAATCAGTAGTTTTTATAAGATTTACTTTGCGTGCTTCTCATGTGATTAGACACTGGCAAGGTCAGCCCTGGTGTGGGGAACAACTGAGCATTAGCAAAATGCTCTTGCTTGAACGCTAACAAGCCTACAATGATCTGTTCTTAGCCTTCAGTTATTACCTTCCCAACGCATCCATTAAGTTTCAAGTATTTTACCTGAAAGGAGTAATAAGTTAACAGCCACAAATACATGTCTAAATGCTACATGCAAGTTTACTTCTGTCAGTAAAGAGAGCACGGGGTGGGAGGACACCTAAAGCTCCCCATGACCCAGTGGGGTTGCCTGAGTGGTAAGGAAAGGAAGAAAAGGGGAAAGGAGAGAGAGACAGTGAGAAGAGAGAGGAGAGTGACAAGGAGAGAAAAGGGGAAGCAGGGAAAGAGGGACGAGGGAGAGAGGGAGAGGGACACAGAAAGAGTCTGGGGAAGGAGGGAGAGAGAGAGAGGAGGGCTCCTAATAGTAGGTGAGAAAGTTAAAAAGACACTAAATTTCTCTGCTTCCCTACGTGGCCTTAAAGGCAGGTAATTCTATGTTTGCTTTCACTTTCAAACAACTTTACCTATGCATATAGGTGAAGCCTAAAATTAAAATGAATTGATAAAAAAAATTGAGAGGGCCCAATTACACAATCGATGGAAAAGCAACACGTTTATACCTCCCAGTAAAGAAGAGCATTCTGAGAAAGGAGACTTGCCAGCTTCCAAAGGCACTCAGCCTTGACAGCTTGGCTACTTCACAGGCTGACTGCAGCTCAAAGACCTGTTGGTATCTTGGAGCCACAGCACATCCATCCTTCCCTCACGCCAACATCAACCTGATGGTGAGCTTTCCGAGTAAGGTGTCTTTGTTGGTTGGTTGAGGCCTTCACCTCCTTCTTAGTTTGGGAGGCACTTGCATTTCATATAGCATCACCACATCTATCGGAGTTGATTTGGGGAAGATGGGTGTGGAGCAGTGATAAAGGAAAACGTTACATCCTCTGTGGAAATTCCAGGCCTTTCCCCTTCTTTCAGGTACACCAGAGTTCACTGTGGTCATTATATTCAGAAGACTCACACAGTGCAAAAGGCAGTGTTTTGGGGAATGAAGCCATAAACCAGTAAAATAAGCCTCAGACTGTTTCCCCAATTTATTATTCTCATTATTCTCATCTCCCATACACAGCATGTTACATGGGGTGCAACAAAACCAGGAAGTTGTTTAAGGATCAAAAATCACTTCTATTTTTAAAAAATAGCTTGCAATAGAAATATTTTTTCAATATTTAAGGCAGTAAAAATTTAGCACTCTTAGGTAGCCCAAACTATTACTTTAAAAACCAGATAAATATATATGATGCTTAAATGTGGCAAATATTTTGAAAACATTGACTAGTATTTAAGATATCAATTTTAAAGAATAAAATATTTGATTCATTAGAGTAATCTGTCTTTTGTTTTAAAACTCAGTTACTGTCATAATAAAAAAAATTGGCAAAATAAGGTTCACTTTTCAATTGCTTTGTAATTTGTCGTCCTTTTTCCTACCTCCCAGTGTGTGAGAGACGGCTACACAAGTTAAGGCAAAATATAAAACTCCCCTATGGCTCAATTTCCTTTTAAGTAACATGAGGAAATTGTCAATGATTTGTTTCTGCCCCTCATGACTTTTGAGAATAAGTAAAACTTATAAAGTACTTTGCAAATATAAAAAGCTGTTTTAAAAGATGGGGCAGGGGATGGACAAGCAGAATAAATATTTCTAGGTCAAAATTCTTATTTCATAACTACCTTTTAATTTTGTAAGTCTCCTGTATTTTCAAAATGTATTTTATAACAGCCACAATCCCTAGAGAAGCATTTTTAGTAAACACTCTTTGAACTGAGGAAGAACTGTCTCAGATTTGCAGCCTAAGGAGACACGATGACTAAAAACACTGTGGGATCCTGGATGGGATCCTGGAACAGAAAAAGGACATAAGTGGAAAAACTGGTGAAATCCGAATAAAGTCTGCAGTTTAGTTAGTAGTTCTGTACCAATGTTAATTTCCTGGCCTTGATAAGTATACCACGGTTAACAGAGAAAGCTGGGCAAAGGGTACATGGGAACTCTGTACTATTTTTACAATTCTTTTTTTTTTTTTTTTTTTGAGACGGAGTTGCTCCTGTTGCCCAGGCTGGAGTGCAATGGCGCGATCTCAGCTCACCACAACCTCTGCCTCCCGAATTCAAGCGATTCTCCTGCCTCAGCCCCCCGAGTAGCTGAGATTACAGGCATGAGCCACCATGCCCGGCTAATTTTGGATTTTTAGTAGAGACACGGTTTCTCCGTGTTGGTCAGGCTGGTCACGAAATCCCGACCTCTGGTGATCCACCCACCTCGGCCTCCCAAAGTGCTGAGATTACAGGCATGAGCCACCGCACCCAGCCTATTTTTACAATTCTTCTGCAAATTTAAAATTAGCTCAAAATCAAAAGTTTTTAAAAATCACTGTTTGAGTAAGAAAATCAATTGTTACATGTTTTATTAAGAACCTAAATCTTGGCCAGGCACAGTGGCTCATGCCTGTAATCCAAACACTTTGGGAGGCCGAGTCAGGAAGATCGCCTGGAGCCCAGGAGTTCAAGACCAGCCTGGGCAACATGGCAAGATCTCGTCTCTGTAACGAGGGGAAAAAAAAGAACCTAAATCTAAATTACTGTGTACTGTAATACATTATAGTGAAATGATTCCACTAGATGGCACTCTGTTTTCTTCAGTGACCAGAGACACCTCTTCACACTTCTAGTATCCATCACCTGATAGAAATATTTCTTGAGCTTATTTTATAGCTCCAGCGGGCACACGTCTTTGTATAATTTATTCTGTGATTTGAGTCTCATTATATAAAATATTGTTTGCTTTATTTTCTTAAAATGTCTTCTTTCAGGTTTCAAGCCTCACTATCATTCCAGAATTTTAAGGCAAGGTTTGTGAATCCAGTCATTCAACATATTCAGTAAGCCATCACTTTGTGCCACTATTGTCTCTACAGTCTGAGAAAACCCATTCTCTTTAGCATTGAGCAACATAAAAACTGTCCATCCTCCTACACATTTGCAAACTGCATAAGAGTCAAAGAGTAACTCTGAGCAAGGAGGAAACAAATGCTCTCCACCTTGTTTGCATGACTCTTTGATGATGCTGGACACCCCACTGATTTTTACTGCTTAAACAAAGGGTTAGCTATTCAAGAATAGCTTCTAGCTTCCTTTTCTATGTCAAAGCTGAAAACCAAAGCTCGTTTTTAAATTAAAACCAAATAGCTAGGAGTTCACCAGTTCCAATGAGGTTTGGCTTCTGCACTCCAATCATCTTTATTAATATCTGTAGCATTTCCTGGTCCATTCAATAACCTCCTTAATAAAACATTTCTGTTGTCCATACTCCTCAGCTCATCACTGCTCTCTGCTGAAAAGCTCCAATAAACCCAAGCCTCTAAGTTCCATCCAATACTGAAGTTTCATTTTAGGAAAGATATTTCAGACTTTGCTAATATGAGTTTTTTTTAAAAGAAAAAAACTCATTCAGGGGCTTACATGTCAAAATGAAAATAGAGTCATGCTGTTTATTAACCAGTTTCCAAAGTGCTAAACCTAGATGAGACTGGAAAACTTTCAGTCTCTGACTTTACAGAATAAACGCTTATAATACTTCAGAATGAATTGGAAATAGTGATTCTGCATAAGAGAGACGATACTTGTAATATCTGACACTAGCCAAAACCAAAAGACACAAAAACAGGAGACACCCTCAATTTGGATTGAGGTGTCCTGCAAAGGCTTGAGGCAATTCTTATACCAAACGTCCATATAAATCCCTCTGAATTCATTTTTCATTTATATATACCAACAAAAATGCTGAAGAGTAGAATACAATAACCAAATTGGATTTTAAAAGTTATTTCCTTTTAAAGTAAGCAATCTGCTCTAATTGTGAAAGCAAAACTCTTAGATAAAATTTTTCCTAAATACAAAAAATGTTTCCTAAATACAACACCAAGCTCTACAGGATGGTTTCTCTGGACCCCTTGCCCAGGGTCAAGTGAAGTTAGGAAAATGGAGTTTTAAGGAAAATAACATTTAAAAAATATTTTCAAGAAGAATGAAAACAAAACATTCTCTGATTAACACAGAGATAATAGAAAATTCCACAACAGACTATCCTGTCCTTGTACATTTTGATTAGTTGTATGTTTGCTCTATTTATAAATAATGTTATGATCTTTCATTTTAAAAAGATAGCATCTATGTTTATGAAAAAGATGGTTGGTCAGTTCTTGTACTTTTTTATACCATGATAAGAAAAAAAAAAAACCCCAAGAAGAAAAAGTCAAACAAACCTTTTATGGTTTCAGTTCACAGACATCACTGCCAACCTTGTTTTAATCAACTGGTTGCTCTTGCTTACTGGACATCTATGGTATTTCTTCAATGCAAAACAACGAGCAAGCTCATCTGCCAAGAACTCCCCCCAGGAGGCCAGTGGAAAAGAATTCTAAAGGAAACAGAACTTTGTAAGGGTAAACGGAGTTACTTCCGAATCTCCCTAAGGGAATCCTTATTGTGACCACTTCAGCTGCCTTTTGTATTAAAGCAACCTTTAAATAGCTCTCCTTCTACTTATATTCCTTCTAAATTCACTATTGTTACTCATTATGAGTTCACCGATATTAGTCAGCACAAGTCAGTTAGTCACCATATTTTTTAAACCACCAAGCCCACCCACCCCAACCAACTTCTGGTTTTCCTTTCCCTTCGGTATTTTGCAACATTTAAGAAGATGAGTAACTATACCCAAGAAATGCTGCTGGGCTTCTTCTGTTTGTTTGTGGTCTAAACAGTGACCATATCTCCATTAAAAAAAGGAATACAACTCTTCTCAAGTCTTTCCAGCCACTTCTCTCGCGAAAAGGTAATACCTGGGATTTAGGGAGTTACCTTCAGATTACAAATTTATTCTGCATATTTTGTTTGGCCATCATTTCTCTTAAACTTATTTAGTAACAGGTCACACAGTCAAATTCTTTATTTCTTTATCCAAACAATAAATAGGCAAATGGGTACCATTCTTTCTTTTGAAAGACCCTAGTCTATGGTTTCCGTCAATCACAAATAAGAAATGAAAAATGATCCTGGAAACTATGGCCTGTGTTGGCCTTCAAACTTCTCTGTCAATTGAGGTCCTACACAAACAGCCCCAACATATCTTCTCTATCTGCCAAGACTTTCACAAATCCGCCATCACTATAACATGCTTGCTGGATTGAAAGAAAAAGCCTCCTTGCTCTGGGCAATTCACAGGGACCTTGAAAGTTCCCCTGCCCCTCTGTCCATCCATCCCCAACCACCTGAAACCAAAGGCTCCTCGAGAAACAGAACTGGAAATGGAAATGGAAAACTTCCGTAACCACCGTGACTACCAGCCACTTCCTGCTCTCTGGACTCACAGTGCACTGACATCTCATCCTTCCTAACCCACCATGTACCCACATCTTCCCTTCCCAACTCAACAGTTTGCTCCTTCCAGAGATTCTACCCTGAAGTTTCTCTGTTTTACCCACAACACCTGGCATTTAGATGAACATACTAAATGTCTGCAAAGCCAAACCTCCTTCACTTTTTAAAGGTAGGACATCCGAGACCCAGGGCAAATTCTTGTCCTACCCATGTGTGGGTTTCATTCAAGCAACCTGGAATAGCAGTGGTGTATAACTAAAATAAATAGCACAAAGGAGAATTCCCCCAGGGAACCAGTAATCACCATTTGCACCTCCTAATGAGCATGACAAATGTGCCCCTCACAATACTAAGGTAATCTGCCACTTCCTTTTCTTCCACATGGACAAACGCCACCATGAATTGCCATGGAATTGTCTATTTGGCCTTTACAGAGTGGCTGCATTGAACTGAGAAAGGGGTTTTGCTTGCTATGCAACATTGGGTGTAGACTTTCTCCTTGAATTTCTTATGAAAAGAAAAGATGGAAGAAAGTGGTTGTCAACATGCAAAAGTTTTTTAACTAGCCATTCACATTGGAATATGGAAAAAATCTTCACCTATTAATCGCTATACTTTCTCTCTCTTGTGTGTGTGTGACGAGGGAGGAGGTGAGAGAACCAAGAGAAGAGCCAGGAATGATAAGGGAACAAACTTCATATTAGAGTAAACGTGATTTTTCCAATACGCTGATAGTATGCTATCATTCCCAATTACCTTCCCAACTGCACTTCCCACATAATGTATTTGGGAGGCCGAGGCAGGCAGATCACTTCAATCAGGAGTTCAAGACCAGCCCGGCCAACATGGTGAAACCCCCTCTCTACCAAAAATACAAAAATTAGCTGGGCATGGTGGCAGGTGCCTGTAATCCCAGCTACTCGGGAAGCTGAGGCAGGAGAATCACTTGAACTCGGGAGGCAGATGCTGCAGTGAGCCAAGATCACGCACTGTACTCCAGCCTGGGTGACAGAGTGAGACCCTGCCACACACACACAAACACACACACACACACACACACAAAATATCTACCAGCACTTTGGGAGGCTGAGGAGGGAGGATCGCTTGAGGCCAGGAGCTCAAGACCAGCCTGGGCAACATAACAAGACTCCATCTCTATTTAAAAAAAAAAATTATATGTATCTCCATACCATAAGTATTTTGAATGAGGAAAATTAATTATGTATCATTATTTGTTATAAAGTATTAATTTTTTTAAACTTTATTTTTTAGGTGGTAGGCATATATGTGTTCACTGTAAAATCTTTCAACTTTGCCGTAGACTTGAAGATGTTCATAAAAAATAGGAGGAAAAACTTATTTTTTGAAGCCATATATACACAAAAATAGGGATTGTTAAAAGTCTCTTTAAAATCTTTCTTCTTGTCTCCAAATTGGCCTCAACAAAGCAAGGAGTCCTTGGCTTCCAGCTGCCTTCCAAAGGGATCCCTCACTTTGGGGAAAAGATTTGCCAAGGCCCTCACCTGACGCATACCTGAGAAACATCTGACTGCCCTGACAGTTCTTAAGCCCTGGCAGGGCTTAAGCGTGCAACTCCTCCCCAGCATTCTGTAGTGTAAAGGACAGGACCAGCTGTCACTGCTGTAAAATGGTGCACCTGGTCCTCCCTCTGCATCCCATACTCAACTCAAGTGTGTCCGAGGGTCTGGGGCCTGGGGCCGCAAGGAAGCCACATTCTAACATTCTACAGCATGCAAGTATTTCCCCAGGCACTTCAGACTTGTCTGTCAGCTTTTTCTGAAGCTTTTCTGGGGGAAAAAAGAAAAAAAAAAAGCTTTTCCTGAAGCTTTTCTCCCCTCCATCCAGTCAGCTACACACTGTCTTGCTTTCCGGAGGACATGAAAGAAGCAGAGAAAGCCAAAGCATTCCCTGACTCCCCTTAACTCCAGGCAAGATAGAGGCATTTTTAGTGCTGTAGTGGAGACCACACACTCTACACCACATCCCAGCTCACAGAGGGGCCCTAGCCAACTACAGGAAAAGTTAAAGAGAAGCTCCCACCCTCGGTTGCTTCTCACTCTTATCCAGGAATCCTAAGGGACGGGGAGGAGAAAAAGGCTCATTCTCACAGCTTGTACCTGCCAAAGACAGGCAATCACTAACACTGCAGCATCTTTGAGGACAAGGACCCCAGCCACTCTCATCATTTTGCTCTCAGGAAAAAACAAATTTGAGAAAAAGTGAAAGTAACACTACGCATTTCAGATTCTCCCTATCAGATTCTACCCCAACCACGTGTTCTTTCAAGTCAAATCTTTGTCTTCTGGTTCTCTGGCAGCACTTCTTAGACTAATGCCAGACCACAGAGCATATTGCTGGTGTGGTTTTGCTTTAGCCAGAACTGCTGCTTCAACTCTGAGTGGAGCTGGAATCCATATAGAAGCTGATCTGTGAGAAAAACCCACAAAGTCCAATGGGAAAACCCATTAACTAACCTTAATGATCTCATAGGTCATCCATCCTTTCACGGCTCCGACAGCTCCTTTCTCGCCCCACCCCCTTTTCCCCTTATCTCTTCCCTCTAGACATTCTATGGAAGCACAGACAACTTTCAGAGAAAATGCCAAGTTTATCAAGCTCTCCAGTGAGCACTTGAGCACGTGCCTTAGTCTGTACCCCTAAGGGACAGTCTCAGAGACTGTAATACTAAGAGAGAGCCAGATGGGGTATATGAGGAGGAGGGTTTTGGATTTTGAAGGAGTGCGAACCTAAATTGCTCGTACTAGAATTTCAGTGGAGGAAATTCCATGTTTTGCAAGTATGAAAGTCTGATATTAAATATCACAAACAAAAATTCCATTTCTTAGCATACAGGTCTCAGATTTAATTTCTCTATGTTCTCTGTGGTTTGGTTGTTTTACCTCCCAAGAAAAAGCTTTCATGAGACCACTCTTTACAAAAAGACAAACTACCTTCACAGATGAATGGGTAAACGAAATGTGGTATATATACATAATGGAATACTACTCGGCCTTAAAAATAAGGAAATCTTGTCATCTGCTATAACATGGATGAACCTGTTGGACGTTAATGTTACATGAAATAAGCCAGACACAGAAAGACAACTGCTGCATGATTCCCTTGATATGGGGTATCTAAAGTATTCAAACTCTTAACAGAAAGTAGAATGGTGGTTGCCAGGGGCTGCAGGGCAGAGGAAAATGGGGAGCTGTTCAATATACTTTCGGTTTTGCAAGATGAAAAAGTTCCAAAGATCTGTTGCACAACAATGTGAATATATTAACACTACTATACTATACACTTAAAAATGCTTAAGGTGGGAAATTTTATGATATGTTTTTTGCCACAGTTTAAAAGGTACCACCTTCATGCTACATTTTGGATACTGTAAATCGCCAAGTCAGCATTTTGATATTTAAAAATAAAGCAAATATTTGGGTGACTTATATCTTAATTGAAAACGAAAACCCTAAAATTAAATTGCTTTGAAGATTCAAAAAGGATAATTAAGAAGCACTTGAAACCATTGCTTGAGCCAAACCTTGTCATTTTAAGCATGCATGACATTTTCATAGCAGGAAGGGTCCTGGCATTCTTCTCAAATGGTATGCGTGGTATGCTGAATCGGCTTCTAAATCAAATGAGGCTGCTGATATGTAGCCTTTTAGCAAAAGAAGGATATATCACAAGACAGCCTTAGAGACTGAACACTGTGGCTATTATAACAAAGCGGCAAAATGAATCATTCATGCGTAGAGAGAGTATACAAGCATTACTAGCTACTGCCACTTTTTGAATGGTTCCCGCACCGTTTCCCCCTCTACCAAACCTCTCTTTACTCTCTCATTACTCTAAACACTAATCCATCATCCGTTCCTCTGAAACGTAGACGTTTCTCTAAGGAGACAACATTTGTAAAAACAATAACTCTTAAGTTGAAAGAGCAAAGTGGCAAGGCAAACTTATTCACACAGCCTTCCGTTCAGAATAGCTAAACTCAAAGGAAACTGCACAGTTCTAAAGCTCCTGATTTCAACTTTCCACTGTAAGAATTATAATGTAAGGGAAAAAATTGGAATGCTGAAGACTATTTCCCCTATAACAGAAATCTGATGAACATTTCTATAACTTGGCTATGGAGATTAAAAAACAAGTACTATATAACTGAATTTCCCAATAGCTCATGACTCCTTAGCTTTTGGGATCTATGATTCAGAACATTCTCCTTCTGCATTTCACCAGAGGCATTACTGAGGTATGTGAAAACATGAACAAGATAGGAAATATATTTGCATAGTTTCTGTATGATTTGCATACTCCTCCACAAACTGTAATCTATTGAAAACACATACACACACACACACAGAGTTAAGGTTAGTTTCTGAACGCCATAAGGCATGCCATGATTTTTCTTACTTCTGCCCCCATCTCAATTAATTTGTACCTAATGCCACTATCACTGACACAGAGTACCACCTTAAAGGTACAGGAGATGAAAAACCAAGGAGAAGCAACCCTGTGAGGCTTTGTCCAGGGCGAGCCTTCAGTGCACATACTGGCCTAAGAAAGGCTGCAGTAGGTACATACCCATGCACATTCTGGCAGGGGTCTGAGAAATAAAGGAGAGAGAACAGACTGAACTGCAACGTCATGGTTCAAGCAATAATCTGTGTCCCAAGCTATAATCGGCAAAGTCTCCCAAACTCACATGCTGTTGAGCAAAAGAGAGGCCTTAACTATGAAGTGTGCAAGGCCTGGCCCTGCCCCCCTTCTCATCCCTCCTCATCCAAAGGCCCCCTCCTTGCTCATACTTCATCACCCATCTTCTCCAAATCTAGTCATAGGAGCTGCTACTAAATGACTCTTTACATGGTACTTGTTCAGGGAAGTTGAAGCTCTTGTCCTCTCAGGAGTGTGTTCCTGTCTTAACAAAAAGTATCAGGCTGGGCATGGTGGCTCACGC
Organism: Hylobates moloch; assembly: GCF_009828535.3. NCBI lineage: Eukaryota > Metazoa > Chordata > Mammalia > Primates > Hylobatidae > Hylobates > Hylobates moloch. The sequence continues at coordinate 40,951,045 of NW_026652282.1, forward strand.
CTGTAATCCCAACTCTTTGGGAGGCCAAGGCAGGAAGATCGCTTGAGATCAGGGGTTCAAGACCAGCCAGGGCAACAAACTGAGACTCCCCGTCTCTACAAAAAAATTTTTATAAAATTTAGTCAGGCTTGGTGGCATGCGCCTAGGGTCCTAGCTACTCAGAAGGCCAAGAAGTGAGGATCGCTTGAGCCCAGGAGATCGAGGCTACAGTGAGACATATGATGGTACCACTGCACTACAGCCTGGGGAACAAGGCAAAACCCTGGTCCAAAAAAAAAAAAGCATCAAAAATCTTCCATCAAGAAAGACAGAAGCCCTGGGTGAGGACTCCTAGAGGCCAGAGACAACTGCTCCTGATAGCCAAAGCCTGTTCCCACCCCCTGAGCAGCACCAGGCTCCTGACAACAGCCCTGCTGCACAAGTGGCAGGGCTGACATGAATGAACTGCTTCTTTCCGGTACTGCGCAGTCATGTACACCCCCCACCCAACCCCGTAAACTTCTTCCTCCTCTCAAATCAGGCTGGGTGTGCCACATGGTGATGTGAACAGAGTACCTGGGATCCTCAGACCAGAGGTTCAAACTCAGCACCAAAGCAGACAGCAGGGCCTCCTCAAACCAGCCCTCTCCCGTCCCTGTCTAAATAAAGGAACACAAGAAACACATTTAACAACTCTTAGAATGACCTGGCCCCTCTAGCTTTCTAGTGACCCGACACTAATACAAGACACTGCTATAAACAGTTCCAGAATTAGAATCAGCATCTGTATCTTGAAGCTGCAAAGAGAGAAGGGAAGCTTTGATTGGGTGTCCTTTGGGACATTATTTAGATCTAAGTGGCCAGGAAGAGGCACACTGTGCACATAAAACTGACTAGAAGAATTAGGGACAATCCCAACTATTAATAGCCAACATTCCCTACAGGAGGGAAAAAAACAGGGAGGGGAGGCAGGGAAAGTGAAGGTAATACCAATTCTCCATTATTGTGTAAATGACATAACTTCAGGCTTCACTTTCCTCACTACAACTTAGAGAATTCGTAGATTATCTCGGGGATAACTTACACTTATATAATGGTGGGTGACTGTGGGCTTTATGGGTCCAACCCAGAGACCTAATTCGGAATTGTGGTAACCCACCCCACACACCATCTCTTCCCTCCCCACCTGCCTAAGAGACGGCCAAACCCCACAATTAGACAAAGGAAAAAGGAACAAAGAAAAATGGACAAAGAATACTATGGTCAAGCTTAAACCACATGTGGCCAGCAGGGATACTTTAAGAGAAGACAGGGGGAAAAAAGGAAAAGAGGGGAAAAAAGAAACAGAAGAGGCACCAAGCCAGGGACTTCACAAGGGACAGAGGCTAAACATGGGTGTAGAAGAGGCCTTCCCCTTATCCCGAAACAATGAAGAGTTGCACTGTTTTGTGGCCAAACCCACTTACCACCTGCCCTTTCTCACATTCTTCCACATGCAAAAGTGCTTGGAAAACTTTAAACCAGCCACTACATGACACAAGTTTGACATTTACTACATCTCTCAGTCCCCAATACTAACTACCCTAAGAATACGATTGAGGCTGATTAAAGTCCAAAAAGAAGATGTTAAATAATCACTCCCTTATATGTATCTTCAACTCCCTTTCCACTCCCTCACTTTGTCATCCTTACCTGGCAAGACCCAATCCCTGCTTAAATCCAGTTCTTTGCCAACACCATGTCTGCACCCACTCAGTCCATAGTGATAGGAGAAAAACATACCCCCACACCAACTACTCACTTTATATTCATGGCCACCAAACTCAAATGGGCCCTGAGCGCTTTCTGATGATCATGATACATTTTACTGGCTCAATTGTCCCCAATGACTATTTCATACATATGGCTCTCCTCATATCTCTGATGCCTCCTCGTTATCCTCACACTCGGCTTATCTTCCTGTTTCACTGAAATACCAGGCACAATCAGAACAGACTTTCCACAAGTGCCCCCCCTGCCCCCGCCCACGGATCACATCTGTCCTCCTAGCTACATCTGTGCCTTTATCACTCAAGACAGGCCAGCTTATGCTCTAACAACAACCACTACAACCCTCAGGAGCTTAACGACAAAAGACAGTAAATGTTCATCCTGGTCAGCTGAGGGATCTGCTCTACACTGCCCTTACTCAGGGATGCAGGTTGATTGATACGCAGCCAGATTCTGGAACATCACCAGTCACCATGGCATAAAGGAAAATAACCTTTGAAGATGTTTACACTGACAATTAAATGCTATAGCACAGAAATGCCACTTGTCATTTAACACAATTCACCAGCCACAACCAGTTACATGATCCCGGCAAGCCATCAGAAGCCAGGAAGAAGAGTCCTACCATATTCCCACAAGTCAGAGAGTTGAACAGCCTTGACATTAGTGCTAATGACTTCCAAGGTGCCCACATACTCTACCTTTTCTCCTGTGAATATACTGTACTCCTAGCTAAGGCCAACCCACTCATGTACTAGGATCCTTCTTGCCTCCTGAAACATACCAGTTCTACAACTGGCTTCTCTGTCTCCTGTCTCATAAATATTTCTCTCTCTACTGAATAATTCTTAGCATATAATCATTACAATTACTTACCTTAAAAAGCAAAAACTGGCTGGGTGCGTTGGTTCATGCCTGTAATCCCAGCACTTTGGGAGGCTGAGGCGGGCAGATCACTTAAGCCCAGGAATTTGAGACCAGCCTGGCCAACACAGGGAGACCCCATCTCTACAAAAAAAAAAAAATTAGCTGGGCATGTTGGTACATGCTTGTAGTCCCAGCTACTTGCAGGGCTGAGGTGGGAGGATCGCTTGGGCCCAGGAGTCCAAGACTGCAGTGAGCCATGTTTGTGTGCCACTGCACTCCAGCATAGGCAACAGAGCAAGATCCTGTCTCCAAAAAAAAAAAAAAACACTAAAAGCTTCACCTCATGTCCCCTTCCAGTTACACTCCTATTTCTCTGTTCCTGTCAACAGTGAATTTCCTTTCAGAGAGTTGCTATATTCACTCTAATTCCCCTACCCCACATTCTCTTGAACTCACTCCAATAAAGAGTATCCCCTTCTGTATTAGTCCATTCTTGCATTGCTATAAATAAATACATGAGACTGGATAATTTATAAAGAAAAGAGATTTAATTGACTCACGGCTCTGCAGGCTGTACAAGAAGCATGATGCTAGCATCTGCTTAGCTTCTGTGGAGGCCTCAGGAAACTTACAATAACGGCAGAAGGCGAAGGGGAAGCAGGCACAACTTACATGGCCAGAGCAGAAAGAAGAGGAGGGAGGAGATGCTATATACTTTTTTTCTAATTTTTATTTTACTTTAAGTTCCAGGACACATCTGCAGAACATGCAGGTTTATTACATGGATATATGCATGCCGTGGTGGTTTGTTGCACCTATCAACTCATCATCTAGGTTTTATGCCCCGCATGCATTAGCTTTTTGTCCTGATGCTCTCCCTCCCCTCCCCACCCCCAGTAGGCCCTGGTGTGTGTTTTTCCCCTCTCTGCGTCCATGAGTTTTCACTGTTCACCTCCCACTTATAAGTGAGAACAGGCGGCATTTGGTTTTCTATTCCTGTGTTAGTTTGCTGAGGATGATGCCTTCCAGCTTCATCCATGTACCTGCAAAGGACATGATCTCATTCCTTTTTATGGCTGCATAGTATTCCATGGTGTATATGTACCACATTTTCTTTATCCAGTCTATCGTTGATGGGCATTTGGATTGGTTCCATGTCTTTGCTATTGTAAATAGTGCTGCAATAAACATACATGTGCATGTATCTTTATAGTAGAATGATTTATATTCCTTTGGGTATATACCCAGTCGTGGAAAAACTGGCTAGCCATATGCAGAAAACTGAAATTGGACCCATTCCTTACACTTTATACAAAAATTAACTCAAGATGGATTAAAGACTTAAATGTAAAACCCAAAACCATAAAAACCTTAGAAGGAAACCTAGGCAGTACCATTCAGGACATAGGCATGGGCAAAGATTTCATGACAAAAATGCCAAAAGCAATTGCAACAAAAGCTAAAACTGACAAACGGGATCTCATTAAACTAAAGAGCTTCTGCACAGCAAAAAGAAACTATCACCAGAGTGAACAAGCAACCTACAGAATGGGAGAAAATGTTTGCAATGTACCCATCTGACAAAGGTATAATATCTGGAATCTACAAAGAACTTAAACAAATTTACAAGAAAAAAACAACCCCATCAAAAAGTAGGCAAAGTATATAAACAGACACTTCTCAAAAGAAGACATTTATGCGGCCAACAAACATATGAAAAAAACCTCAGCATCACTGATCATTAGAGAAACGCAAATCAAAACCACAATGAGATACCATCTCACGCCAGTCAGAATGACAATTATTAAAAAGTCAAGGGCCGGGCATGGTGGCTCACACCTGTAATCCCAGCACTTTGGGAGGCCAAGGTGGGTGGATCACCTGAAGTCAGGAGTTGGAGACCAGCCTGGCCAACATGGTGAAACCATGTCTCTACTAAAAATTAAAAAATTAGCATGGTGGCGGGCACCTATAATCCTAGCTACTTGGGAGGCTGAGGCTGGAGAATTGCTTGAACCTGAGAGGTGGAGGTTGCAGTGAGCTGAGATCGCACCACTGCACTCCAGCCTGAGTGACAGAATGAGACTCCGTCTCAAAACAAAACAAAACAAAACAAAATACAAAAAGTCAAGAAACAGATGCTGGTGAGGCTGTGGAGAAATAGGGATGGTTTTACACTGCTGGTGGGAATGTAAATTAGTTCAACCATTGTGGAAGACAGTGTGGCAACTCCTCAAGAATCTAGAACCAGAAATACCATTTGACCCAGCAATCCCATTGCTAGGTGTATACCCAAAGGAATATAAATCATTCTACTATTAAGGTGCTATACACTTTTAAACCACCAAACCTCATGAGAACTCTGTCTTGAGAACAGCACCAAAGGGATGTTGCTAGACCGTTCATGAAGGATCCACCCCCAAGATCCAATCACTTCCCACCAGGCCCCACCTCTGACATTGGGGATTACAATTCAACATTAGATTTGGGTAGGGACACAGATCTAAACCATGTCACCTTCCCACCATCCCTTCACCAAAACAGGTTAAGGTCTCCCAAGACCTCTACCTTCCTACAGCCAATGGCAAAGTTTCAGACCTTATAGTACCCAAACTATCAGCTACATTCAACATAACTGCACACTTCAATTCTTAAAACATTTTTATACTTGACTCCAAGACATTTGGTTCTCCTCCTACTTTCCTGGGCACAGCTGCTCAGTCTCTTTTATTTGTTCTTTCTGTGCTCATTACTATCAACAGTAGGGTATCCCAGGGGTCAGTCAGTGCTCACACCACTGCTCTTCTTGGCTATACTCCTAACATCATTTGAGCTCATGATTTTGAATGCTATATTTATGCACTGATGACTCCCAAATGTGTATCTTGGGCCTGGATGGCCACACTGAGAAATATTCAGCTATCCAATGAAGTATGCAGTATCACCACTTTCATGTTTCAGATTTGTAGAATTTTGTTAAAGAATTAACGACTCAACTTGAAAAATCATCCAGTCCAATCACGTATTTTAGAATTAAAGAACCCAAGGCTCCTAGAAATAAACTAATTTCCCAAAGATTAAAAAGGGGACTTGTCACCAGATGCTTTCAACCACCTCCCTACCTTCATTAAAAAACATAATACTGTAGGGCATCCTAAAGGTGAAAATAAAGAGGGAAGTATAACAAACAGTAAATTAAGACAATAACAAACTTAAGTATGTTTCTAATAAAGTTAAAATGGAAAAGAATTGGAGTAAGTAAAAAGAAATTCATAAAGCCCTAACAGACTAATAAGAGATGACAACTTTACCTACTCGTGAAGTTTTTCAGGTCATTCTAGCAAGGACTCGACTTCATTCTCAAGACATTCCATCCATAGCCTAAATACCAGAAAGGGATGTTAACAGAGTAGGTGGTTTGGGTCTCTGGGGCTGGCCAACTCATAAGAGAGCCTGAAAGAGCTGCAGCATTTCTAAGAATGATTCTTCACAAGTAGGGCTACCAATTGATCATCTCACTACCTCACCTCACTTTGTTTCATGTTTTCTATTTCCCAGCAGCACAACAAGGTTAAATTTCACAGCAAAAGACACACCTCCTCTTTCATATCCAAATGGACAGCTTACTAAGAATTTGAAAGCTGATGGGGAACAAGGTAAAGCTCAGTTAATATGCCTAAGCAGCCGGACACGGCGGCTCATGCCTGTAATCTCAACAATGTGGGTTGCTGAAGCGGGTGGATTGCTTGAGGCCAGGAGTTCAAGATAAGCCTGGCCAACATGGCAAAGCCCCATCTCTACCAAAAATACAAAAAAATTAGTCAGGCATGGTGGCGCAAGCCTGCAATCCCAGCTACTCAGGAGGCTGAGGCACAGGAATCTCTTGAACCTGGGAGGTGAAGGTTGCAGTGAGCCGAAATCGCACCACTGCACTCCACGCTGGGTGACAGAGAAAGGCTCTGCCTCAAAAAAATAAATAAAATAAAATATGCCTAAGCAAAGATCACCATGCATGCCATTTCACAGGACTCAGATCAACTTCTTATGGTGCAAGCCATCATTTCCAAGCTAGTTACAATACTGTGGCATAGATAAATGTATTGATAGGCATTTATGCATTTAATCATACCAAATTTAACTATCCCAACAAATTAACTCACAAGTTTAAATTCAACATATTTAACTATTCTTGCCCTGTGTTTCCTTGTATGAAAAATGAGGTGACTGGACCAGGCCATTTTTAATAACTCCTCCCACATAATTCTTACCCAGGAGGAACATGAACTGCTTTGGAAAAGCTATGGCTGGCCAGCTGCAGTGGCTCACGCATGTAACTGAGGCTGGTAGATCGTTTGAGCCTAGGAGTTCGAGACCAGCCTGGGCAACAAAGTGAAACCCCGGTCTCCACAAAAAGTACAAAAATTAGCTGGACGTGGTGGTGCACTCCTGCAGTCCCCAGCTATTTGGGAGGCTGTGAGGTGGGACAATCACTTGAGTCTGGGAGTTCAAGGCGGAAGTGACCTATGACTGTGCCACTGCACTCTGGCCTGGGCGACAGAGTGAGACCCTATCTCTATGAAAAAAAAGAAGAAGAAAAAGAAAAGCTATGGCCTATGTAGTTCCTAGGATGCTCTAATGGTCCATGAATGTAAAGTAGTTTAGATGATGAGTCAAGACACAGAAAGTCCACCTTCTCCAGAACAGGTATTAAACTAGGGGTATGACAAATTAAATTAATATAAATTTTATTTATTATAGAGAAAGGGTATTGCTCTGTCACCTAGGCTGGGGTGCAGTGGTGCAATCACAGCTCACTGCAACCTCGACCTCCTGGGCTTAAGTGATCCTCCCACCTCAGCCTCTGTAGCTGGGCCTACAGATGTGTGCTACCAAGCCTGGCTAATTTTTGTACTGGTGTGTGTGTGTGTGTGTGTGTGTGTGTGTGTGTGTGTGTGTGTGTGTGTGTGTGTTTAGAGACAGAGTCTCACTTTATTGCCCAGCCTAGTCTGGAACTCCTGGACTCAAGTGATCTTCTGGCCTCAGCCTCCCAAAGTGCTGGGATTACAGGTGTGAGCCACCACACCTGGCCAAATTTCAAAATATTTTAAATGCAAATCCAACTTCTGGGATGGAAGCAAAGCTACCTAGAACAGGAAATATGTATTTTAGAAAATGATAATAGCTAAAGCTTTAAAAGCTCAGTTCCTATCTCAAGACATTAAGAAGAGCAAAATAAACCTAAAGAAAATAAAAAGAAGGAAATAATAAGAGCAGAAATGAAATAGAAAATGAGGATAGGCCGGGCGTGGTGGCTCACGCTTGTAATCCCAGCACTTTGGGAGGCCGAGGCGGGCAGATCACAAGGTCAGGAGATCGAGACCACGGTGAAACCCCGTCTCTACTAAAAATACAAAAAATTAGCCGGGCGTGGTGGCGGGCGCCTGTAGTCCCAGCTACTCGGAGAGGCTGAGGCAGGAGAATGGCGTGAACCCGGGAGGCGGAGCTTGCAGTGAGCCGAGATCGCACCACTGCACTCCAGCCTGGGTGACAAAGCGAGACTCCGTCTCAA
>NW_026652282.1:40969097-40977261 GCF_009828535.3 Hylobates moloch
CGTGTTAAAACTCAAGAAAAGTCAAGTTCCATCCAAACAGCAGGACCAAAATAGCAAATTTAGTACCATGGTAAAATTACATCTTTAAAGGGAACTAGCATTTGCTGGCAGCCTATTTATTTTGTAAGGCAATGTGCACCATGCTTTCCATACATCATTTCTTTTAATCCTTCCATTTCAGTGGAGGCAACTAAAGACAGAGTCCCTGCCTAAGGTCAGAATCTGGATTCAACAGATATCAGCCTATCTGTACCTGCTATTTTTGCTTCTTTCTATTTTTATGTTCTATCTTATCATCTCATCTCCCTCCAGGTAGTAGATAGGTAGTAGATAGGATTATTATTCCCAACTATTCTTCCCTCCCTTCTTATAATAGGATGAAGCATCCCGGCTCATTGTCACGGGGGAGAAGTGTACGTCCCCACTTCATTGGCCCTATGACACACTTTGACCAATAAAATGTGTGCAGATATGACACTGACTACCTCCAAGCAGAAGTTTTAACTGAGTTTCATAGTTGGAACAGGCCCTCTTGTTTTCCTGGTCTCCACCAATGGCACATCCCAGATAGAAACTGTTCTTTCAGCATTACTTTTAACAAGAGAAACTTAGAAATAGCCTATTGTCTATAACAGATAATAATGACAAAGACAGTTAACATGGAAAAATACATAATGTAAAATGAAAAACATATAATATGGTTATGATTACACCTGCGGTAAACTGCAACACACATATGCACTGGGGAAAAAAAAGACTGAAAGGAAATATATACCAAAATATAATCAAGATTTTGTTAGAATTATGGTTCATTTTTGTCTTCTTCCCTAAGTGTTACAGTGTCACATTGCTTCAACAATATACAAATTCCTCTGCGACTTTCAAAATTCAAGGCAAGACTTCTTTTTTTTTTTTTTTTTTTTTTTGAGACAGAGTTTTGCTCTTGTTGCCCAGGCTGGAGCACAATGGTGCGATCTCGGCTCACCGCAACCTCTGCCTCCTGGGTTCAAGCCATTCTCCTGCCTCAGCCTCCAGAGTAGCTGGGATTACAGGCATGTGCCACCACGCCCGGCTAATTTTGTATTTTTTTTAGAGATGGGGTTTCACCATGTTAGCCAGGTTGGTCCCCAACTCCTGGTCCCCAACTCTTTACATGCAATAAAACCTCAGGGTCATCAGAAGCAGCATGACCTGGTGTAATTTAACCACTCCATGCCTGTTTCCTCGCCCCACAAAAGGTGGCTCAAGCCTGTAATCTCAGCATTTTGGGAGGCCGTGGCAGGTGGACCACGTGAGGTCAGGAGTTTGAGACCAGCCTGGCCAACATGGCAAAACCCCGTCTCTACCAAAAATACAAAAATTAGCCAGGCATGGTGGCACACACCTGTAATCCCAGCTACTCAGGAGGCTGAGGCACAAGATTCGCTTGAATCCAGGAGACGGAGGTTGCAGGGAGGCCGAGGCTGCAGTGAGCCTAGATCACACCACTGCACTCCAGCCTGGACGACAAGAGAAAAACTCCGTCTAAAAAAAAAAAGAAAAGAGAAAAGAAAAAAAAGAAATACATCAATGAAGCATTAACCGAAGACAATGTTCAAGGCAATTTAAGAGCCCCCAGCAGTCCATGGACTCAGCTAATAAGGCAATCCTACAGCAGAGACCACTTTCAAGGACCCTCATGATTACACTGATCCCACCCAGACAATCCAGGATAATTTCCCTATTTTAAAGTCATCTGAGTAGCAGCCTTAATTCCATTTGCAAATCTTAATCTTTGCCATATAACATGCTCACAGGTTCCAGGGATTAGGATACATAGACATCTTTGGAGGGTGTCTTAGCCCATTTTGTCTTACTCCATTTTGTGTCGCTATAAAAAAAAAACAAAAAACCTGAGACCAGGCAATTTATAAAGAAGAGGTTTTCTTAGCTCACAGCTCTGCAGGCTAAAAAGTTCAAGGGCATGGCCCTGGCTTCCGGCAATGGCTTTCATGCTACATCATAACATGGCAGAGAAGGTCAAAAAGGAAAGAGACACTTGTGAAGAGAGAAAACCTGAGGGGCGTCCTGGCTTTATAACAACCCACTCACTCAGGAGCTAATCCATTCTCCGTGGGAACTAATCCAGTCTAGGGAGAGCAACAACTCGCTAATGTGAAAACAGCACCAACCCATTCATGAAGGATCCACCCCTATGACCCAAACACCTCCCATTAATTAGGCCCCACCTCTAACACTGGGGATCAAACTTCAGCTTAAGTTTTGCTGGGGATAAACCATATCCAAACCACAGCAGAGAGCCATTATTCTACCTATCACACTGTGCTACTTCATATAAAATAATTTAATATTTAATAAACTGGCTAATACCATAGATTCCCATAACAACATACACCATGAAGTCGTTTCTGATCTTATACTTTTATCTTCCCTGTGGCTAATCAACATTCAGTTTCTTAAAGCAAAAGAGTACTTATCTATAGAAGTGTACTCAAATGAATGATTGTTCTCTCTCATTTATTCAGCACTGACGGAGGGTTAAGTCCCATAGAAATAAATCAGACACAGTCTCTGCCACAAAGCACTCACCTACTAGAGGCAGGAACAAAATGGAGAGGATGAAGTGAAATCCCAGCACTGATATCAGGGCTACTAGAGGGACCTTTAAAGTTCTGTGGAGATGTAACTGAGGTTGCTGGTGAAGACTTCTCTGAAGAGTGCATTTGGGCTGAATGTTTATGGAAGAAAAGAGAAGCAAGGGGCTGAAGCCTTAAGATTCAACATGGTGTCAAGGGTGTGAGGAAGCAGCCCACCACGCTGGTGAGCACAGATGGCGGCTGAGTAGGGAGTTGACTACAGGTTGATGCTGAATGCTACTGGAGAATATAGCATCACTTAAAAAACTAGAAGGGGAAGAGGAATCCAGCCTAGATCCTGAGAAGAAAGGATCATATAGGCTAAAAGAAGAAGAAAAAGTACCCAGAAACTGGCAGCAAGTTAAAAACAGACAGGTGTCATTGAGAAACAGCCACTGGAGTCCACCATTAGGTCGTTGATGAGCAAAAGCCAGATCAGTGTCCCTAAGGGAGACCAGGAAACAAATTGCAACAAACTGCGGGGTTAAGGGGACAAGAGAAGGCAGGGAACAGAAAGAAATAAGAAGAGTAACAAGAGGAAGGTGGAGGACAAGAAGGCAGGGGATGACAGAGAGGAAGGGGAGAGTCAGGAGGGAGGGAAGGAACTTTCCTGAGCTACTACCAAGCACCAGTCCCTGTACTTGTACATTACCATATAAGGAATTAATCGAAGTTGAAAAAGCTGTGACTCTTCTTACCAGTTTCCTTTTCAATAGTCAAGTATTGAAAAGAAGCAGTATGTAGGATGAAGTAAACAGTCTTACAAGTTTGGACACATTTGTAGACCAAGAAGAACCAACAGAAAGGGAGAGCAAGATAAAATATGTCATAGACAGAATGACTGTTAGATTAGGTCCCAGAGGAGGCAAAAATGGGTGGGAATCAAGAGCACAGGTAGGGGATTGGTTTTGGGTGACAGACAGAGGACACTCTTCTCTGAAGTGGGTAGAGGTACTATACCATCCAAATGGAAGGAGAGGGCTGTGAAATAGGAGGGAAGTGAAAGATATCAGTGGGGATAGGGAGAAGGAAAATAGAGAATCCCAAAGTTTGAAAGCAAAAGAAATCTCCTTCATTATTTTGGTACTTGATCAAAATTATAGTCCTAATTATACGAATCAGAGTTTAAGCAAAACCCTTTGTGGTTTTACCTTGAAGCAGCTCTGTTAACTTAGGTAAGTCAGTTAAACTTCATAAGCTACATCTTAAAAGAGGGGAATTTGGTGATTCTAGTGTCCCTTCCAGCTCTACATTTCAATGGCTCTGAGGACAGAGCTCAAACCCTAACCATAGTGTCAGCTTACCTACCAAAAACAAACAAAAAAAGTGATATGGGAACAAAACTCAAGGTGAACGTAATTTAAATACCTTTGGGTCATTTTCACATCTTGCTTTTGAGAGTGACAGCCACAACAGATGGTTACTGCTCACAAGGGCTGCATCATTAGTCCTAACGACAATCGATGTTTTTATAGCCCTTTACTATTTATAAAGAGCCTTCACACATGAAATGTTTTATTGGCTCCCCCAAACACCCACATGAGATAGGTAAAGCTACTGTACTATTCTATCCACTTTCTAGTTGAGGAAACTGAGGCTTATAGTTGATGATTTGCCCAAGGCACCAAAGCAGACAGTGCCTATGACTCGAATTCAGGTACTCCAGATTCAAAAATCACTATTTCTTTTTTATTTGTTTACATGCCATTTAGTGCTCTTTACACACAGCTCCTTGCTTCTTCATTAGGTTGGAAATAGAAAATTTTAAAGAGTTAAAAGAAATTTGCATACTTTCATTCCTTTAATTGATCCTGGCAATACAGTTTATTGAAACGCATGTATAACCTTAATTTCCAAGTGATAAATGACTGATTGGAATCCAAAGGGCAGAGATAGCATTAGGATTCAAGTATTTCAATGTTCTCATTCTCGGGATGAGCGAACACAGGCCTCACTGGCAAATGGTTTGTGGAAGTAGAGCCAACACTAGAACTCAGGGCCTCCATCAACTCTGGGGCTTTCGGCACTGGCCAAGTCTTACACAGCTTCAAACAAAAGTTAACGGAATTGCTCCTTAACAACGAAATGGTTCAGATTTAAATAATTTGGGGAGCTCATTCTCTTGTTTTTACATGTGCAAACCATATGGACACTGCCTATTAGTGGTACTAGAATTCTCTGGAGCAAATTCTCTTCTCAAATGGGAGGGTTTGTAATGACAGTCATGCCTCATTTTACTACAAGAGAAGTAAATGGATCCAATAAGGAATCCATCTGAGGGAGCTTTAAAGCAACTGAAACTGCCTCCATTACCATCTTCTACCTACAAAGTGTTTTCTAGACAAATTAAAATTTGAAAAACTTAAAAAATGCAATGAAAATATTTTGAAGACAACCATATTGTCTAAGTATTCCCATTTTCCTCCTTTGAAAATATTGTAATGAGTCAGCAGGTGCTTACTACCAAAATTACTTTTTATCATGAAGCCGAAAAATGTTTAATGTTTAAACAGAAGACTCCATGAGAATAGATGAGGACATGCCAATGTTGCATATTATGAAATCACAGATCCCATCTTACATGTTTCATGGAGAAAAAACTCTGAGGCTTCCATTAGACTATAAGGGACTCAAAAACAAGAATGCTAGAGGAAGGGAACGCTTCTGAGGTGAGCTGATAATCTGATTTCCTTCCCTCCGGGGAATTGGGAACTCTGGGCTCATCCTAATGAGACTTGCAAAGAGAAGGGATTTCTGCTGGGAGGAAGAGAACCAGCAAAGCTTTATGTTGAATACACAAAAGCTGATGTGACAGATGGGAACTATTCCCATTTACTCAGTTCTGAGGAAGGAGACTGAGATATTAGGCTAAGGGTTTCTAGAAGGCAGAGTGAAATCTCCTACAGTTTCATAGTGCTTTGGAGACAGCATTTTAGGAGAGTAGGAGTGTTCCCTCAAATGTATAACCAGTTTTACCCTCAAACAGTTGCAAGAATTTGAAATTCGGAGGGCAGGAGGTTAAACTCAAGACCTCCAACGGGCAGGACTGAATCTTCCACAGTTTTGCAGGACTAAGAAAACGAAGGTCTTCCAGGCTTTTGATCAAAGTCCAGGAGAGCCATGCCTGAGAATCACAGACAAGCATAGCTGGATTGAGCCTTCATAAAACTACAATCTGGCCTTAACTTAGCTTAATTCTCAATGGAGTGAAAGTGTTCAGTCCTTCACTGCATTTACCTAACAAAGTAAAGAGGGGAAATTTTCTCTGGAGGAAGATATAATCTAGAGTTAGTAAGGTTCTTTTGGACACTATAATGCCCAACATAAAATTAAATAAGTATGAGACCTGAGAACTGCAAGAAAATGTAACCAATATTCAAGAGAAAAATAAGAAAGATGCAGATTCACAGATGATCCAGATATTGGATTTAGATGAGACCTTTAAAATAACATGATTAATTGATTTAAAAAGTAAGAATAAGAAGAGGAAATGGATGAAAAGAGAAATTCACCAGAAATTTCAACAGAGAACTAGAAACTAGCTTTAAAAAAGAATCAAATGGACATCCTAGAAAAAAAAATCTGAAATTAAGAAAAAATACAGTTATCCGAAATTAATCCACTGGATGGGTTTAATGGCAGACTGGACACAGCAAAACACAAGATTAGTAAACTGAATATAGAGGCTAATGAAAAATATCCATTATTAAAACCCGAATAGAAAAAGGGGGAAAAAAGAAGCAGATCCTAAGAAATATCAAAGGGGCTGGGCACGGTGGCTCACGCCTATAATCCCAGCACTTTGGGAGGCTGAGGCGGGTGGATCACCTGAGGTCAGGAGTTCAAGACCAGCCTGACCAAAAAGGTGAAACCCCATCTCTACTAAAAATATAAAAATTAGCCGGGCATGGTGGCAGACGCTTGTAGTCCCAGCTACTCAGAAGGCTGAGACAGGAGAATTGCTTGAATCCTGGAGGCAGAGGTTACAGTGAGCCGAGATCTCGCCACTGCGCTCCAGCCTGGGCGACAGAGTGAGATTCCGTCTTAAAAAAAAAAAAAAAAGAAATATCAAAGGGTCTCATGTCCTTGTAATTGGAGAACCAGAAGGCGGGGAAAGACAGAATACAGCAGAATCAAACGAGATGATGGCTAAGAGTTTTCCAATACTGATAAAAGCGTCAACCTTCAGAATCAAGCTCACCAGCCCAAAGCAGGATGGATATACAAGAAAATCAGAGTTGGACTTGTGAATGTCAAATGCTTAGTATAAAAATATGGCAAAAACTGAGGAAGTCATATAGTAGCAGCAAACAGTCCAATACAACTTAGCCTCCTCTCCTTGGAAAGGTTATGATTAAGAACAGTGACAGGGGACTCACCCTAATGCAATAATAAAATGTTACACTGTAGCAGGGTTGTAGTCACTCTGCTCTTGACCAAGTACAGAAAACCCCACAATAATATAAATGCGAATACGCAGATGGTCCATGGTTCCACTTACGATTTTTCTACTTTACAATGGTGCAAAAGTGATACATATTCAAGAGAAACCATACCTGGAGTACTCATATAGGCATTGTTTTTTCACTTTCACTACAGTATTTGATATGTTACACGAGATATTCAACACTTTGCTATAAAATAGGCTTCATGTTAAGACGATTTTGCCCAATTGTAGGCTAATGTTAAGTGTTCTGAGCACGTTTAAGGTAGGCTAGGCTAAGCTATGATGTTTGACAGATTAGGTGTATTGAATGCATTTTCAACTTAATGATATTTTCAACTTACGATGTCTTTATCAGGTTAAGTTGAAGAGCATCCATACTGTGATGGATGATTACCTCGTGGTTTCCACCTGGCCACTGATTCCATTTTATTAACATAATGATGCACCTCCAGTACACCCAAGAGATATATCTGCACTCCCATGTTTATTGCAGCACTATTCACACAACAGCCAAGATCTGGAAGTAACCTTAAGTGCTCAGATGAATAGATAAAGAAAATGTGGTACATATACCCAATGGAGTACTATTTAGCCATGAGAAAGAATGAGATCCTGTCATTTGCAACAACATGGATGGACCTGGAGGTCACGTTAAGTAAAATAAGCCAGGCACAGAAAGACAACCATTGCATTTTCTGACTAATATGTGGGAGCTAAAAATTAAAATAATTGAACTCACGGAGATAGGGAGTAGAAGGATGGTTACCAGAGACTGGGAAGGATAGTGGGGAGTTGGAGGAAAGTGGGGATGATTAATGGGTACAAAAAATAGAATTAATAAGACCTACTATTTGACAGCACAACAGGGTGACTACAGTCAAAAATAATCTTTTTGTTTTGTTTTATTTGAGATGGAGTCTCGCTCTGTCACACAGGGTGGAGCGCAGTGGGGCAATCTCGGCTCACTGCAACCTCTGCCTCCTGGATTCAAGAGATTTCCTGATTCAGCCTCCCGAGTAGCTGGGATTACAGGCGCCCACCACCATGCCCAGCTAATTTTTTTTTTTTTTTTTTTTTTTTG
>NW_026652282.1:40977271-40998614 GCF_009828535.3 Hylobates moloch
ACCATGCCCAGCTAATTTTTTTTTTTTTTTTTTTTTTTTGAGATGGAGTCTTGCTCAGTCGCCCAGGCTGGAGTGCAGTGGCGTGATCTCGGCTCACTGTAAGCTCCACCTCCTGGGTTCACACCATTCTCCTGCCTCAGCATCCCTAGTAGCTGGGACTACAGGCACCCACCACCATGCCCGGCTAATTTTTTGTGTATTTTTTTTAGTAGAGACAGGGTTTCACCATGTTAGCCAGGATGGTCTCGATCTCCTGACCTCGTGATCCACCCGCCTCAGCCTCCCAATAATTTTCGTATTTTTAGTAGAGACAGGGTTTCACCATGTTGGCCAGGGTGGACTTGAACTCCGTACCTCAAGTGATCCACCCGCCTCGGCCTCCCAAACTGCTGGGATTACAGGCTTGAGTCACGGCACCCAACCTAATTTTTGGTATTTTTTTGTTTTTTGTTTTGTTTTGTTTTGAGACAAGGTTTGGCTCTGTCTCCCAGGTTGGAGTGCACTGGCACAGATCAAGGCTCACTGCGGTCTTGACATCCCGGGCTCAAGTGATTTTCCCACCTCAACCTCCCAAGTAGCTGGGACCACAGGTGTAGCCGCCATGTCTGGCTCATTTTTCTTATTATTTTTTATGGAGACAGGGTTTTGCTATGTTGCCCAGACTGGTCTCAAACTACTGGGCTCAAGGGATCCTCTTGCCTAAGCCGCCCAAAGTGCTGGGATTACAGGCATATTCCACTGTGCCCAGCCCCAAATAATTGTACATTTAAAAATAGCTAAAAGAGTATAATTGAATTGTCTATAACACAAACGATAAATGTTTGAGGTGATGGATCTGTCATTTAATTTACCCTGACGTGATTATTATACATTACATACCTATAACAAAATATCTCATGTAACCCATAAATATATGTACCTATGTGCCCATAAAAATTAAAAATTAAAAACTATACTCAGAGTTTAAAAATAATGCAACTCCACATTTTATGCAATCAAATTTTAAAATCTCAATTATAGTTTTATGACGTAGTTTTTGCTGAAACTGGGTGGGGGAGCTCCAACCACAGTATTAAAACTTGAGGCCAGCACGGTGGCTCACACCTGTAATCCCAGCCCTTTCAGAGGCCGAAGTGGGCAGATCACCTGAGGTCAAGAGTTCGAGACCAGCCTGGCCAACATGGTGAAACTCTATCTCTACTAAAAAATACAAATTTAGCCAGGCGTGGTGGTGAGTGCCCATAGTCCCCAGCTACTCGGGAGGCTGAGGCAGGAGAATCACTTGTACCCGGGGAGGCAGAGGTTGTAGTGAGCTGAGATCATGCTACTGCATTCCAGCCTGGGCGATGGAGTGAGACCCTGCCTGAAGAGAAAAAAAAAGGCCGGGTGCAGTGGCTCACGCCTGTAATCCCAGCACTTTGGGAGGCCGAGGTGGGTGAATCACGAGGTCAGGAGCTCGGGACCAGCCTGGCCAACATGGTGAAACCCCATCTCTACTAAAAATACAAAAAAATTAGCTGGGTGTAGTGGTGGGCAACTGTAATCCCAGCTATTTGGGAGGCTGAGGCAGGAGAATCACTTGAACCTGGAAGGTGGAGGTTGCAGTGAGCCAAGATCACACCATTGCACTCCAGCTCTGGTGACAAAGTGAGACTCCGTCTCAAAAAAAAACAAAAAAAGACTTGAGTGTGAGAATGTGATGAGACTTCAGAGATCAATAGTCCAACTCTCGGCCAGGCGCGGTGGCTCACGTCTGTAATCCCAGCACTTTGGGAGGCTGAGGCGGGTGGATCACTAGGTCAGGAGTTCAAGACCAGCCTGGCCAAGATGGTGAAACTCTGTCTCTACTAAAAATACAAAAAAATTAGCTGGGTGCGGTGGCAGCCGCCTGTAATCCCAGATACTCGGGGGGCTGAGACAGGAGAATCGCTTGAACCCTGGCGGGTGGAGGTTGCAGTGAGCAGATGGCGCCGCTGCACTCCAGCCTGGGCGACAGGTGAGACTCCGTCTCTTTAAAAAAAAATAAAAATAAAAAAAGTCCAACTCTCATGTTAAAGATGACAATACCTAAGTCCAGACCAATAAAAAGGATGTGCCCAGACATCATATCTACTTAGAAGCTAACTGGGGATAGAACAGCAGCCTCCTCACTTCTAGTTCAGCCATCTGATTCCAGCATCAGGCAAGTCAAGGTCACATCCAATTCGAGGTCAAAGCTCTTGGGGAAATATTGTTATTTTTATGAATATATAAATACATTTTTTTCACTGATAGTGATGGAAAATCACTGATAGTGATGGAAAATCACCAATAGTGATAAAAATTACAGCACACTAGGTACTCATTCACTATGACCATATAGGTAGGAAAAATCTGTTACAATCACTGGGAAGAACTGCCTCCCCCCCCACCTTGCTACACACACACACACACACACACACACACACACACTATGACTATACCTGATGTTCACCAGCACAGGCAGAGCAGGACCACATGTCAAAGAAGCAAGAAAGGTTGTGGCATTTGAAATGTGTACGTTCTGAAATTTTCATTTAAAAGCCAGCAGCGAGTGTCACTTAAACCCCAGTAATCAGATTACGTCTGAGTCTCGAGGCCTTCCTCATAACATGGATAAGAAAATGCATAGTATTGGCCGGGCATGATGGCTCACACCTGTAATCCCAGCACTTTGGGAAGCCAAGGCGGGCGGATCACGAGGTCAGGAGCTCGAGACCAGCCTGGTCAATATAGGGAAACCCCGTCTCTACTAAAAATACAAAAATTAGCCAGGCATGGTGGCGTGCGCCTGTAGTCCCAGCTACTTGGGAGGCTGAGGCAGGAGAATCGCTTGAACCCAGGAGGTGAAGGTTGTGGTGAGCTGAGATCACACCACTGCACTCCAGCCTAGGTAACACAGCAAGACTCCATCTCAAAAAAAAGAAAAGAAAATGCATAGTATTATCATATATATTGGTGACTAAAGGAAGAGATCCTACATTGCCCTCCCTGGAGGTAAAGAAAGAACAACAGATGATCCTATGCATGGTTTGTCAACAGGGCACAAGGTGCTCCCTCAGTGCGCATGGCATTTTACTTTCCTCAGCTGTTCTAAGGAAAAATATCATCTGTTCTTTCAATCCTGTACAAATCTGAAGCATTGGGATTAGCTGAGACGGCCACACCCCTTCCTCTTTAGGAAATTCATTAAGACTCTATCGTCTTTCCCCATTATATTTTCCTGGTCAAATACCTGCATGCACAGCTGGGCTACTGGATAAGCAAAGATGCTTCTGCAACCATAGATGCTGACCTCTGTGCCCAAGCCTATATCCAGAAATCCACCATACTGACAATGCCATGACAGTAAGAAAATTTTGATTACATCATTAATCAGGAACAAAAACAGAATATTTTTATAAAACATATAATTCATCCTAAATATTTTCCAATGTAAGGATTAGTATTCAAATGATTGGAGAGTAATTGATTACCATCTAGTCCATCTTAAATGTGCACATTCTAAAATCTCTTTTAAAAGCCAACAGGCTGGGCGCAGTGCTCACACCTGTATTCCCAGCTCTTTGGGAGGCTGAGGTGAGCGTATAATTTGAGGTCAGGAGTTCAAGACCAGGCTGGCCAACATGGTAAAACCCCGTCTCTACTAAAAATACAATAATTAGCCAAGTGTGGCTGCAGGGAGCAGAATCACTTGAATCCAGGAGGCGGAGGTTGCAGCGAGCCGAGATAGCACCACCGCACTCCAGCCCAGGTAACACAGTGAGACTCCAGCTCAAAAATATAAAAAATATAGGTCGGAAGTGGTGGCTCACACCTGTAATCCCAACACTTTGGGAGAACGAGGCAGGTGGATCACCTGAGGTCAGGAGTTTGAGACCAGCCTGGCCAACATGGCAAAACCCTATCTCTACTAAAAAGAAAAACACAAAAAGAAATTAGCTGGGCATGGTGGTACACGCCTGTAGTCCCAGCTACTTGGGAGGCTGAGGCAGGAGAATCGCTGGAACCTGGGAGGCAGAGGTTGCAGTGAGCCGAGATCCCAGCACCGCACTCCAGCCTGTGTGACAGAGTGAGACTCTGTCTCAAAAAAATAAATAAAAATAAAAATATATAAAATTAAAAAATAAAAATAAAAGCCAACAGTAGGCCCATTAACATCACTCAGTGTGGCACCTAACGCTAGTAAAACTACCACCTTGAATTTATTAGTTGTTTCTCTGTCACAGCCTTCCTTCAGTGTAAATATACTTGTTAGCTAATAATCCCTTCCCTCATTGAACTTAATCATTGTCTTACATGGCTGTTTTAACAAACATCAGCTCTACATTTACTTATGCTTTTCATATAGCTTTTGCTAGTATTTTAACCTTTCACTGGAGGATGTGTGGGTTTGTTTGCTTTCTCTTTCTCTCTCTCTCTCTCTCTCTCTCTCTCTCCCACCCCACCCCCCACAACAGAGACATAGTATAGTACATATAGACCATGTTTTTTTTTTTTTTTGAGATGGAGTCTCGCTCTGTTGCCCCGGCTGGAGTGCAGTGGCACGATCTTGGCTCACTGCAACCTCTGCCTCCCAGGTTCACACCATTCTCCTGCCTCAGCCTCCCAAGTAGCTAGGACTACAGGTGCCTGCCACCACGCCCAGATAATTTTTTGTATTTTTTAGTAGAGATGTGGTTTCACCATGTTAGCCAGGATGGTCTCAATCTCCTGATCTCATGATCCACCTGTCTCGGTCGGCCTCCCAAAGTGCTGGGATTACAGGTGTGAGCCACCGTACCCAACCTAGACCATGTATTTATACGTCAGTAAATGTAACTTAGAATTCACATTATGCATCATGTTGGCAATATAGTATATAAAATGTTTTATGGTTGCTTATGACATCAAGCTAACTCTTTTTTTTTTTTCCTTCCCCGAGACGGAGTCTTGCTCTGTCCCCAGGCTAGAGTGCAGTGGCATGATCTCAGCTCACTGCAACCTCCACCTCCCAGGTTCAAGCAATTCTCCTGCCTCAGCCTCCTGAGTAGCTGAGACCACAGGAGCCCGCTACTACACCCGGCTAATTTTTGTATTTTTAGTAGAGACGGGGTTTCACTATGTTGGCCAGGCTGGTCTTGAACTCCTGACCCCGTAATCTGCCCACCTCAGCCTCCCAAAGTGCTGGAATTATAGGCTTGGGCCACTGTGCCCGGCCAAAGCTAACTCTTTTGGAAAAACAAAAATTAGTATCTTATTTTAGTCTGTTAAAATACCTTGATTTGATACATTTTTAATAGATAAAAATATGGATTTCGTAACTCAAATTGTTGTGGTCTTCTAAAAATATTTAACTATGACTACTATCTGAGTTTATATTGTCATTAAGTAAACAACAAACACTACACAGAATCCAATAAGGAAATTATCTACACACAAGGCATGGTGAGATAACAACTCAATCTTCTGTTGAATAAAATGAAAAGCATGAGCATGCCATAAGAAAAAATTTGGAAAATATAATTTTTAACATAAATTAAAATTCCAGAGGGGCAGGAAAAAAATTCTATTTTCACCCGCAAATGGCACAGCTGTTATTTCAGCAGAGGATTACTCAGGTTGTGGATTTTTCATGCCTCCAACTGTGTCAGCAGCCAATCTAGGACTGGCAAGAGGCAATGAGAGTTCACTGAGCGGTCATGAGGGGTCTTAAGACCCTGTAAGTGCCTCCTATTCTTTTATGCCTTTTGGTCACTTCACAGTACGGCTCTATCTCTAGGATTAGTAGAAATGGGCATGAATGGGGTGAAATTTACATCTGCTTTTTTTTTTAACTGCTTCTAACAACTCTACTAAAACATTCAGATGTACACTGAAGCCAAGTTCTGGAAAAGCTAGAATTTATTCATGGTTATTATACTACCTCTCGAAAACTAGGATCTCTTCATACATGTTTTAGGATATTTCAACTGAGTTCCTGCGTTGTATACTGTAACTATACTTTTTCCTAATGTAGTCTAGTCCTCAAAAAAGGTTCCTTTAATGGGTGGTGTATCAGAGACGTTTAAATTCATGTTTCCACTCTGAAGAGTTTGTAACAGCTGGGAAAGCACACAGACATTACAATTGGGTAAAGGACTACTGTTTCTCAGTAGGAGACTATCTTAAATTTTCACACATGGTGAGGAAGAACATAGATGAACAGTCCCAATCGATCAGATCTCTTTTTGTTTCCTGACACTCTCCTCTCCTAGAAAATGCCTTTTAAATCGGAGGATAGAGACAAATCAATGAAAAATACTTGAGGGTGCTTCACAATGAGAAAGCCCCCAATTTCCAAGGCTATACACAGCAGCTTCCAGGATGAAGAGGAAAGGTGTTGTTCCCTTTTCCAACACTGAAGAGCTCCTTCCTCATCCCATAGCACCACCAGTGGTATTTCCACTAGGCCAGCCCAAATTACCAATGCCAAAAGGAAACTGGGGCTGTCTTAGATATGCTTCAGATTAAAAAAAAAAAAAAAGCGGGGAGAGGGGCTGAGGATTTGAGAGGAGGGCCAAAGGAGGATGCTAGGAACCACAGAACCATCTTGGGCTCATGTTAGGTGCAATTAAACCCATGAGTGAGGGCCAGAACTGCGCCCCCTGCTGCTGATCTAAGTGGAATAAACCTCTTTGGCCCAGCCTGCTCTAATCTCCATTCCTGCTCCCAAATAAGTGCAGTAGATTGCTTGCAAAAAGGCTTCAATTATTCTCTTCTCTCTATCCATGTTCCTTGCAATGTGATTATATAAATAGCTCCTTCCATCAAGAGATAGAACCTAGTTCCTCACCTCCTGATTCAGGGCTGGCTTTAAAGTGACTCGCCTTGGCTAACAAATTCAGAGGAAATAATCTTGTGCTAGTTGCAAGTCGAGGCCTCAAGAGGCCTTGGTTGCCTCTGCACTCTCAATTAGAACCCTGCCAGCCATAGTGTGAACAAGCTCAGGCTAGCCTGGTTACAGATTAAAGACCACAAAGTCGAGCAGAGAGGAGCTGAGGCCATCCTAGAAGAGACAGCCTCCAACTCACACAGCAGATCACAGACACAAGTGAAGGTGGCCAAGGTCAGAAGACCTGCCCAGATTGAAAGAACCATCCAGCTGAGTCCTGCCCAAATTGCCAACCCACAGAATCAAGAACTAAATAAATGGTGGTTGTTTAAAACCACTAAGTAAACTGATATTGTGATGAGCTGTTAAGCAACAAAATCTGAGCACAGATGGATTCTTCATGAGTTCATTCATTCCATGAACATTTATTAAATATCATTTGTTTTCAAGTAGTGCCCCAGTAGTTGCTGGGGGTATAATAATTAATATGCATTACTGCCTGCAATTATGAATCACTTCCTCCAACCACACTAAATGAGAGATGAATAACAAGATCTACTTAAAGAAAAGGAAGGCTCAAAGAGGCCACTTTTCAGCTGGCTTTTAAAGGAAAACTAGTAACTTGCCAGGTAGACATGCATGAACATCAGAAATAGAAGAAACAGCATGTGCAAAAGCATAGATGCAGGAAAGAACTCAAGGAATGTTCTAGGAATGGAAAATAGTTTAGGACAGATGGAGTGTGGGGAGGAAATGGCAGATGATAGAGCAGAGAAAACAGATTGAAGGCAAATAATGAAGAGTCTCACATTGTAAATCATGCTTAGGGATTTGAATGCCTCTTGTAGGCAGTGGAGAGCTACAAATCGTTTTTAAGTAAAAAACGGCATGATTAAATCTGTGTTTTAGGAAAAGAAAGCTGATGACAAGTGGAAGATGGATTAGAGGCAAGAGTAGAATCAGGGAGATCAGATGAGAGGTCATTACTACAATCCTAAAAGGGGATTAAAGAACCAGAACAAGGTAGTGAATATGGGGAAGAGGGGATGTCTATGAAAGATGTTTCAGAGAAAGGAGAAAGACTCAGCAGCTTTGATGACCACCTAAGTATGAGCTGTGAGGGTGACAAAAGTCGTGCAGGCAAATCCGGGACAGTGCCAAGACTTCTACTTCAGAATCCTAGAGGAATGGTAAATATATTAATTAGGGTGGGAAAGCAGAAAAGCAGACTGGAGAGGAACAACACATGTTTCATATGAAAGGCACCTGTGGGACATCCAGAGGGAGATGTCCAGGAGGCAATTAACAAATACATATCTGCAGCCTGAGTTGAGGGATAGTAGTGGGAGCAGGCGATAAAGATGTGGGGGTTGAGGGGTCTGAAGGGTCTGAAGAACATGGGGCAGTGGGGGGGGTATATTTCAAGACATCAAAGTGACAGAAAATGCAGACCTTTCAAGAAAAAGATGAAGAGAAAGAGCTAATGAATAGCAGGATCTTGAGGGGCTAAGAAAAGCTGCAGCACTGAACAGCAGTGACTGTCCTTGGGTATAGAAGAGGGGAGGGGGAGAATCATTTGGCAAGCATGGATTACAAATTGAGAAAGTACAGATGCCCATATATTTTGCCACATTCTTGCCTACAGAAGAGTTATCACGGAGCTCTTCCCTATGGTTCTTCCCAACCTAGAGGGGCCCTGAGTGGAGGCCACTTGAGTAATAGCATCTATCTCCATATAAACACACTTGCTTCAAATCCCTTTTCTGCCACCTGCTGCAGAAAAGGTTTATATCACCAACTTCCACACTCAGGGCACATATTTGAAATATGCTTATAGTTAATTTAATGTATCTTTCAAACAGATTGTCTCCATATGTTTTCAGTTACTAAAAAGAAGGTTTTTAAAAAATAACCCCAAAGTAGGCGAAAATTTCATAAACAGAACACAAAAAACAATAGCCATTTTAAAAGGCAAAAATTGATCACTAGACTTCCAAGTTATCAAAAGATTCCATTAAGACAGTGAAAAGGCAAACCAGACTGGGAGAAAATATTTGTAACATATGTATCTGGCAAAGGACTCATATGCAGGATATAAAAGAACTTTTACAAGAAAAACCAACCAACCAAAAAACAACCCAACTCAAAAATGTGCAAAAGATTTGAAAAGGCACTTCACAAAAGGATATATCCCAGTGCCATTAAGTATATGAAATAGTACTCAACATCATTACTCACCAGGAAATATAAATTAAAACCACAAGGACCACCTCACATCCATCAGGATGGCTACTATCAAAGAAACAGAAAATAAATATGTTGTCGAGGATGTGGAGAAACTGAAACCCTTATACACTGCTGGTGGGAATGTAAAATGGCTTGTGCCTGTATTCCCAGCTACTCAGAAGACTGAGGCAGAAGAATCACTTGAGGCTAGGCATTTGAGATCAGCCTGGGCAATACAGCAAGAAAAAAAAATTAATTGACTAGGCATGGTGTCACATGCCTGTAGTCCCAGCTACTTGGGAGGCTGAGGAAGGAGGATCACTTGAGGCCAGGAGTTTGAGGCTACAGTGAGCTATGATCATACCACTACATGCCAGCCTGAGCAACAGAGTGGAACCCTATCTTTACTTATTTATTTATTTTATTTTATTTTATTTTGAGACGGAGTCTGGCTCTGTCACCCAGGCTGGAGTGCAGTGGCAGGATGTCAGCTCACTGCAACCTCTGCCTCGAGGTTCAAGTGATTCTCCTGCCTCAGCCTCCCCAGTAGCTGGGATTACAGGCGCCCACCACCACGCCTAGCTAATTTTTCTACTTTTAGTAAAGATGGGGTTTCACCATGTTGGTCAGGCTGGTCTCGAACCCCTGACCTCAGGTGATCCGCCCTCCTTGGCCTCCCAAAGTGCTGGGATTACAGGTGTGAGCCACGTGCCCGGCTGACCCTATCTTTAGAAGCTTTTTAAATAAAAATAAAAATAGAATTACCATATGATCCAGCAATTCCACTTCTGGGTATATGCCCAAAAGAACTGAAAGTAAGGACTTGAAGTGGTTATCTGTACAATAATGGTTCAGAGCAGCATTATTCACAAATAGCCAAAAGGTGAAAACCCAAGTGTCCATTGACAGATGAATGGATTAACAAAATGTGGCATATACATACAATAGAATATTATTTATCCTTGAAACTGCTAAATTCTAATACATGCTATAACATGGCTAAAACTTGAGGACATTATCTAAGTTAAATAAGCCAGTCACAAAAGGCAAACACTATGTGATCTAGCTTATATGAGGTACATAGTCAAATCCACAGACACAGAAGGTAGAATGGTGGTTGCCAGTGGCTAAGGATGTGGGACTTGGGTAATTACTGTTTAATGGGTACAGTTTCAGTTTTGCAAAATGAAGAGTTCTGGAGATGAGTGGTGGTGAGGGTTAGACAACAAGTTGAATGTACTTAATGCTACTAACTGTACACTCAAAAATAGTTGGCCAGGTGCAGTGGCTCAAGCCTGTAATCCCAGGACTTTGGTGGGCTGAGGCAGGTGGATCACCTGAAGTCAGGAGTTCAGCACCAGCCTGGCCAACATAGTGAGACCCCATCTCTACTAAAAATACAAAAAATTAGCCAGGCGTGGTGGTGTCCGCCTGTAATTCCAGCTACTTGGGTGGCTAAGGTAGGAGAATTGCTTGAACCCAGGAGGCAGAGGCTGCAGTGAGCCAAAATCGCACCACTGCACTCCAGCACTCTCTGTCTCAAAAAAAAAAAAAAAAAAAGGTTAAGATGGTAAATTCTAAATATACATATTTTCCCACAATTACAATAAAATACGTTTTTAAAAACCCACAAAGATACCACTGTACACCCAGCAAAGTAGCTAAAATTTAAAAGACAGATAAAACCAAGTGTTCATTAAAATGTAGAGCCACTAACTGGAACACTCATACACTACTGGGGAAATTTAAGTTGGTACAACCCCTTTGGGAAACTGTTTGGCAATATCTACTAAAGCTAAATATATGCCTACCTATGACCCTACAATTCCACTCCTGAGCATATGTTCAGAGAAATGATTGGGCATGTGCACCAAAAGACATAAGCAAGAATGTTCATGGCTGCTTTATTCGTATTAGCCCCAAACTGAAAACAATCCAAAGAGCTAACAGGAAAATGGAGAAACAAACTGTGGTATATGCATACAATGGAATGATTCTCAGCAAGAGATTAGAACTACTGATATGCACAACCTTGTGGATGAATCTCATAGACTTTATGCTATGTCTGTGAAATTCTAATGCCTGTCTATATGTGTGAATGAAAGACACACACAAGAGTTCCCTTATAAGCCAAAACTAGTGGACGGAGTTTTTTAAAAATCACGATGTGGTGACCTTCATGTTGGAGGTAAGATGAATTCTGAGCAGAAGGGGCAAGAGGAAATCTTCTGGAGTGCTGGAAATCTACATCTTGACTCGGGTGATGGTCACATGGTATACACGCATGCAAAGTTTCACTGAGTAGTACACTTTATTTATTTATTTATTTATTTTTCTTTTTGGAGACAGGGTCTCATTCTGTCACCCAGGTTGGAGTGCAGCGGCACAATCTCGGCTCACTGCAACCTCAGCCTCCTGGGTTCAAGTGATTCTCGTTGAGCAGTACACTTTAGACCAGTATCTTTTACACACTTTATTATGTATGTTATATGTCAAAAGTCAAATATCTCTAAAGCACCTAATGGCTCTACAACAAATATACTATAATTCAAAAAAGGAATAAAATATCAACCTTGTTCTTTTTCTTTTTGACTGAGAAGATGAGACTCCGTTCCTGTTAGATATGTTGACGGATAATTAGTTACATCCCCATTTCCTGAGTCAGATAATGAATCTAAGTCTCACGCAGTGCAAACTTACATGTTCCTAAATGTTCGAGAGCTTTCCTGAAGCCACTCCTTATCCACGGAGTCTTTAAAGTGTCAGTATTTAGTGCAATCTACCAATCTACACTTTCTGAGTCTGAGCTCCCTGTTTGCTTCCTACTGGTAAGTGTTCAATTTCTTCTTTTTTCTTAAGAAGGGATCTCACTGTCACACCCAGGCTGGAGTGCAGTGGCATGATTGTGGCTCACCACAGCCTTGACCTTCCAGGCTCAAGGGAGGCTCCCACCTCAGCCTCCCGACTGGGTGGGACTACAGGTACACACAGCTACAGGTGCACATCACCACGCCTGGCTACTTTTTGTAATTTTTTTTGTAGAGGCAAGATGTTCCCATGTTGTCTAGGCTGGTCTTGAACTCCTGAGCTCAAGCAATCCTCCCATCTCGGTCTCCCAAAGTGCTGGGATTCCAGGCTTCAGCCATCGTACCCAGCTTCCATTTATTTTTTAAGCTTCAATAACAGCATCCAAGTTTATTTAACACCTTCATTAGCAGGGGCGAAACAAATCCCTCCTCAGCTGTAAAGGCAGAATGTCGAGGTAACACCACATTCCAGCATTGTGAGAATTGTGCACCCCATCCCACCCCTTGCATCCGCACAAAGAGAAAGCTTCATTCTCTTGAGCGGCCATTTTGATGCCTGACCCTTAACACAGCCAACACAATAACTTTAGCATCCGTGTGAAAGTACCAATAGCGGTGGCAGGCGGTGGCTCATGCCTGTAATCCCAGCACTTTGGGAGGCCGAGGCGGGAGGATCACCTGAGGTCAGGAGTTGGAGACCAGCCTCACCAACATGGTGAAACCCCGTCTCTACTAAAAATACAAAAATTAGCCGGGCCTGGTGGTGGGTGCCTGTAATCTCAGCCACTCAGGAGGCTGAGGGAGGGGAATCGCTTGAACTCGGGAGGCAAAGTTTGCAGTGAGCCGAGATCATGCCACTACACTCCAGCCTGGGCGACAGAGCGAGACTTTTTCTCAAAAAAAAAAAAAAAAAAAATACCCATAGCTATGGCCTACCATTCCCAGGAAAGAAAGTAAAAGCCCACAAAGGTAAACATTTTCTTCCCTTTGGTGTCTTCTGCCCTTCATCATAAAGAGTTGCTCAGTTGTTGAAAAAGGATCTTAATATGCAAAACTTTACATTTTAGTGAGAATCAAAGGCAAATT
Organism: Hylobates moloch; assembly: GCF_009828535.3. NCBI lineage: Eukaryota > Metazoa > Chordata > Mammalia > Primates > Hylobatidae > Hylobates > Hylobates moloch. The sequence continues at coordinate 40,990,262 of NW_026652282.1, forward strand.
CTTTTGAACTGTGTCACAACGAATAACATTACAAACATGTCTCAAAACTCATCCTTATTTTAGTCAAGCAGGCAAATTAGTGGGCCTGTAAAAACAGCAAGGTAGTAGGAGAAAAATCATCAGAAGGTTAATAGCAGAAGGGTTTGGTTTAAAAGAAGCCTCCTAATGCATCTGTACTCTGATCGGTCTTACGTCAATTCAACAGTGAGATGCAGTTTTATTAAAAGCTGATACTTGGCTGGGTGTAGTGGCTCACGCCTGTAGTCCTAACACTGTGGGAGGCCAGGGCAGGCAGATTGCTTGAGCCCAGGAGTTAAAGACCAGCCTGGACAATATGGCGAAACCCTGTCTCTACAAAAAATACAAAAACAACCCCAGCATATGCTAGTGCACACCTGTAGTCCCAGCTACTCAGGAGGCTGAGGTGGGAGGATCACTTGAGCCCAGGAGATGGAGGTTGTAGTGAGCTGAGATCCTGCCACTGCCCTCCACCTGGGTGACAAAGCCAAATCCTGTCACAAAAAAAAAAATTTTTTTTTTTTGAGACAGAGTCTCGCTCTGTTGCCCAGGCTGGAGTGCAGTGGCAAGATCTTGGCTCACTGCAAGCTCCGCCTCCCGGATTCACTCCATTCTCCTGCCTCAGCCTCCCAAGTAGCTGGGACTACAGGCGCCCGCCACCACACCCGGCTGATTTTTTGTATTTTTAGTAGAGACAGGGTTTCACCATGTTAGCCAGGATGGTCTCGATCTCCTGACCTCGTGATCCGCTCGGCCTCCCAAAGTGCTAGGATTACAGGCGTGAGCCACCGCGCCCGGCCGAAAAAAAAAATTTTTTTAAGCTGATACTGTTATTGGTTCATGCAGGTGACTCTGTTAACATTATCTCAAATGAAATTGTTCAGAACAATTGGCAGTTTTATATAGTTTCAGGAAAAGTGTTTTGAAAAGCAAATATCAAACTGGTTAAATGCAAAGCCACATGGTCACAATGGAAAAACAACTCTTTTAGAACAGTAAAAAGTCATGTAATATAATGACATCCAGAATTTTTATTTAAATACATTGTCAGAAATAGATTAGACCTGGTTTCTCCTCGGAGGTTACCTCAAAATACATTTCACTTCATAGAAGTTTATATAAGTGTCAAAATATTGAACTAAGAGCAAATGGGTTAGTACTACTGGAATGCAATAATTATAAAGCTGGATAGGTGGATTAATTGTCCTACATACCTGTGGTTTTTCAGATTCCTGTGCTTGCTTACTCATGTACATTTGACTCTTTCAGAAACCACTTCTGGAAGCTCCGGGTCTGGCTTCTACACTGCCACCTGTAGACATAAAAGAGAAATAAATCATGTATTATTTGTCAACAATGCATCTTTTCTAGGCATCTAACGGGGAAATCTGGGGAAAAAGTGGCAAAACATTTGCTCCAAAAGACAAAAATGTTCTTTCTCCTCTGTGAGGAAAATTCCTAAGGCGTCCTTCTCCCCAATGGTATGATAAATTATTTGATTAGAAATTGAAACATATGTAAGTCTCAGATCATCAACTATACACCACTCTGAACCGATCATTAAAGAGATGAAGTCGCAGAACTCAACTTACAGCCATTTCAAGACCTGTCGTTTAAAATTAGAAGAAAACTTCACCGCTTTGTTCATCTGTAATTCAGAATTCTGTAAATTGACACAAAGAAAGATCAGGGGCGATTCAGGCTAAGGTTACTTTACCACAAGGTTGTAATATGTCTATTTAAAATAACAGTAATTCTAACCTGAACTACAGTTTTGTACAATCCAAATAGCAGTTTGGTGGGGTATTTTCATCAAAATGCCCTATCCTTGATTTGAATATGAATGACTGCGGAAGGGTCTTTCTGAAACCCCACGGATTTTAATACAGGTAGGTCCTTTTTCCAAAAAAAAAAGTCAGGAAATGAACAAACAGGAATAAAAATTCATGAACAACTATCAGCAAGTCCAAGCAGTCATGAGACGTGCGAGTGTGTGTGTGTGTGTGTGTGTGTGTGTGAGAGAGAGAGAGAGAGAGACACACACACACAGAGGAGAGAGAGAGACAGAGACAGAGAGAGACCGACCGACAGACACACACTGAGATTTCTGGAGTTAATTGCGAATAACCGCGCCGCGAAGCTTTTTTACCTCCTCCAAGTCCCACAGTCTACCTGGAACAAGTAAGCCCCGCTCCAGCACCTTAAGCCAAAGACACAAGCACCACCACCTCCACCCCCACTACCTAGGCGAGACAGCGCCAAAAGCCACCGAGCGTGCACGCCAGCCAGGCCCGCTACCCCGCAAACCCGGGAGCTTCTTTATCTCCAGCAGAGATCCGCCCCACTTACCAGTAATTTACTTTAACGCCTCGAAAGCATGATTTGGTTTACGGAATTGCAGCAAATACAAGAAAATCAAGTCTCCTTGAGACACTCCCCTCCTCCTCCCTAGGACGCACATTCACACGGAACACTCTCCTTTCCCTCTCAACCCCGAACACACGCTGGACTATCCCAAGAGGGTCTTTGGGGACCCGCCAGAGATCGATACTGCTCCCACGTGCCTCCATTAAACCCTCGTCCAAACATGCACAAGGCGCCAAGGGCATGTGCAGAATCAGCCCTCAGAGTAAGTTCAGCAAACCCGTTCCCTATCCCCGAAAGCGCTAGGGAGCACCCTGACGCAAGCGCCGGCCCCGGCAGACAATACTCAAGCAACTCCAGCCTTCCGCGCACACGCCCCGACCGGTCCAGCCACCACTCTCTCCTCCCATGGTCCCTACAGTCTTCGGGCCGGGAGCAGGGGGCGTCCTGATGGTTGCTGGGTGTGGACTGTGAAGAGAAGGGCAACCTGCACACACCACAGATACTGCGGGGCGGGTAGGAGATCGCAGTTCCCCAAAGCCCCACCGGTGCCCAGCTCCTCAGAAGGGGTGGGGTGGGGACAGTGGAACCGAGGGAGTGAACACTAAGGGAGAGGCAGCTTTTCCGCACCTCTTTCCCACCTACCACAGCGCGCGCGCAGAAGCGCGCCCACCACGGGGCCGTGCACCTTCCTTCTGCCTCTGGACCTACCCAGCCCTTGCCCCCAAGCGCAGTGGCCTGGAAGAGCGGGCGTCCGGCCCGCGGTGGCCGGGGGAGCGGGCAGAGCGCCGCGCTCGGGGGTGCCCACCTGCGCGCAGGGTCGTCGCTGCTGCCGGTGCACCCGCCGCTGTTGCAGTCTCCAGCTGCAGGAGGAAGAGGCGCGGCGGCTGAGCCCCCGGACTCCACGCGCGTACTCGCGCCCCGGAGCGGTGGTCCTCATTTCCCTTCGTCCCGGCTGGCGAGCCACCCACCTAGCCCGCAGGTTCTGCCAGTCCCGCGGCCCGCCAGAGCCCAAGCTATCCTCTCCGCCCCTTTCCCGCCGCCCCGCGCTGCGCTGCGCTCCGCCCCCTGCCCGCCCATCCCCGCCGGGGCCCAGCCGGGGGCTGCGGGCGCCGCGCCTCGTGCCGCAGATTTCGGGTTCTTGGGTCTGTGGCGGTAGAAAGGGGATGGGGGGACCAGGGATGCGGCCCTGGGGTCCGCCCCCAACCCAGCTCTCCCAACCGGTTCCCCGCTCCTGGGGCCCGCGGCGGCCGCCCGCGACTAAGGGTGTGGGCACCGTGCACTCTGCCCCCGCTCTTCCGGCGTCTCCCCGCATGGCACCTTCCATGGCCCAGAGGGTGCCTCGTGTCTTAGGGGGAGGGGGGTTGGTGAAGCAAGGTGGAGTGAGCCTGAGAGTGGAAGCGAAGAAATTACCATGTGAATTGCCAGGGGATGCAAGTTGCTGCCTGTGCCCTGTTTCTGTTACATTAATTACCTGGATGTGCTGCTTTCCTTGCTACGACCGCAGTAATATTCAGAAGCTTGAATATAAGATTTCCAAGTTAGTTGGTTGTAGGGTGGTTGGTTTTTTTTTTTTTTAATGTAATGATGGCAGAAGACAACAGATTCACTCTTTTTAAAAAGTTACTTTACATATATGTACAATATATAAAGCCATATTTCTAATTGAAAAAGCAAAATATAAATAACAGAACAGCTATGTTTTACAGAAACAAATCCAGTGTGTATGTGTTATTTAAACCCACGGTAATTATATTAATTGGTTGGTTTTAAAGTGTATTTTAGGTATTTCTTAAAACGGACTCAGAATTTAGGGATTAGGAACCCCTGAGTTTTAGTTTGGCTTTTTGTCATAGTTCTAAAATGTCAATTTCGTGGAAATTACTAAATGGGGTTGTTTAGAAAAATGGATTCTTTTTCTTCCAGGTTGGCAGCATTTTTAGATCTGGCAAAGGACAGAATTTTTTTTAAAGCCAAGAGATAATAAAATTCTCATTCATTTTCTGATGATGGAATATCTGGTCTAGTAGCTTTTTCTTTAAGTGTTTCTCTCTTTGAGGCAAACTTACTTTCTGTTTCTTCTTACACGTTTTTCTTCCAAAATTTCTCCTAAGTATAGGCAAAGTTATGGAAGCCGTGATTTTTGAGCCTTTGTTTTCTTAAAAGAGATGGAAAATTAATTATAATTCATTATCAATATCTATCCCAGGCTCATGATACTACATTTCACATTGATTAACCCTGTTTTTCAACTCTGCTTTGAGTAATTTCACCTAACACTTGAGAACCAAGAGTTTTTTAAGTTTCATCCTTATAAGAATGAAAGGCACACTTTAATTAACATTTTGAACCAAAATTAAATTCATTAAATTCACTAATGGAAAGTACGTTAGTACAGTATGTGTTGCTGGGTAAATGAGGACAATGTGGATGATAAACAGTTCTGAAGAAAAGACTCTGAAGCAAAGAAAACAGTCCTTAGAAAAACTGATGATCCCCTTTTCAAGAGAAGGATGACAAATGCCAGTAATTATGCAAAGAATGACTCCTGCCTCTCTTTGCTTTGGTTTTGTGGCTAGGCCTGCATTTATCTCTCTTGATCATCATAATAAAAGTAAAGTAATTCAGCATTCCAGTGACACTGCTTAGTAAATTAGCAATTTGAAAATGCTTTTATTACCTAATTAATCCAAGCAAATGCCTTCGATAAATCCAGTTTTACTCTTAACATTTTTTGTGCCTCCAGAGAAACACTTGCATGAAATAAAAACAGCTAAGGCAAGCTCTAAAACAATTGCTAGCCAGATTCCTTGGGTATATGAGTGTAGCAATAGAGTTGATATTAAGTGACCTTTGGGTCTTAAATTATATATCAGATATTGGTTCTGAGTTGCTCACTGGCATCTTCTTGAGTGAATTTCTGTGTGTTTGCTTTGCCGTTTATTCCCCAGAAACATGCTTCATTTCTTCCTTTCTGCCTTACTGAATCTACCTTAGTCTAAATTATGTTCGTTGAACTCCCACCAAAAAATCAGACCCTAATCCATAGCCCACTTGACAATCATCTTTGTCCTTCAAGTTTAGTCTCTTTTGAGGTCTTTGGTAAGAATCCAGCATGATTAAACATCCAAAATTGGAAAGAGTACTTCATTAGGCATGGTTCTAACTAAGAGATAACAACCAGATTTCTCAAAACAAAAGAGTGTGCCATTTGAATAAAGAAAGAAATAAAAACAGCAAATCCATTTTGTTCAGGTCAAAACTAAGCCAACAAAATCACAATTGAAATCCTTTCTAAGCCTGAATTGTGCTACGAGATATGTAAAAAGTACAATTAAAATAATTTATCTATTTTTTTCACCACTACAAATCCTTTGCTCCACTGACCAAACACCATTATGCTTCACATTTCCCTTTTAGTTCCCGTGCTATTGAGTTTTTTTCACTGATCTTTGAATAAGAAAGTGCGCTGGACACTCCCATTATCCCCAAGGAATTCTATGTCACCCTCCATTTGGTTTCAAAAGTTCTCTTGAAATGTCTGTGACATTGATGAGGACAGATCTGAACATCCCATGTAGACCTGTGGAAAGGGAGCTCCATGACTAGTCTACATTCAAGACAGTGGGATTAAAACAAAACATGAGTTTTGTTCTAACACTTTAATCCAATTGGCATCTCCCATTCTGATCCTCACTCCAGCAAAAGGTTTTATAATGTGTGTTTTTCCCTCTTGAGAAATTTTCTCTTGATAATTATTTTAATAATTTTTTGTTCGTTTACTCTTTGAGTTGTGAGCCTGAACATAATGCACAGTCTTCTGTCTTTTCTTTCCTGTGATAACTGAGAATTGATTTAAGGGGAAAAGGAACACAATGAGACAACAATTTTGCCAGTTTTTTCTTCTGGCTCTAAGAAAAGCATGAATTAGCCTTCTTTACTTTGGTTGATTGGATTGAGCAGCATAATTGATTCAAATTTGCAGAATGTCAATTACGTTAATTGATCTCCTTGTGTTAGGGAAATACCTCACTAGTTATCTCACAAGACAATGAAGATAGAGACAATACTACCCATATAATGCTCAGATTGAAATGTTGATGATCTAAGTTACTTAAAAATATGTGTGTATATGTGGGTGTGTATATGTATAATTCAAAGCTAAATATAAACCTGATTACTTGTAATAGATTCTTCAGTTACAAAACCTTTGGTAAGCTCTCTCATGTTTTTGGAGTATGTAAATAAACTGAAGAATACCTCACTACCTTACTCACAGGAAAGTACTTTTTTCTGATCCAGATCTCCGCATAAATTCCCAACATCAACTATTTAACCGTAACATCTCATGGTTAAAAAAAGAAAAAAGAAGAAGATGATGAAAGAAAAGAAGAAAGAGAGAATAAAAGAAAAAGCAGGAAAGGAGAGAGAGAGAGAAAGAGGGGGAGGAGGGGGAGGAAGAAAAAGATAAAAAGGAACAGAGTAAAGACTGTGGCCAAGCACAGCAGCTCAAGCCTGTACTTCCAGCACTTTGGGAGGCCGAGGGGGGTGGATCACTTGAGCTCAGGAGTTTGAGATCAGCCTGGGCAACATGGCGAAATCCCATATCTACAAAAAAATACAAAAAGCCAGACGAGGCTGAGGCAAGAGAATCGCATAAACCCGGGAGGCGGAGTTTTCAGTGAGCGGAGATTGAGCCACTGCACTCCAGCCTGGGTGATAGAGTGAGATTCTGTCTCAAGAAACAAAGAGTAAAGACAGTATGGTAGGGTGAATACGTGTATGACTGGTTAGCACAACTGATAAGCACATCCGGTTAGTAAGATAATGGTTTTCTCTCCCCCGTGGACCATTTTGCTTTGTTTTGCTTCATGGCTATCAATCAAAGCCCTATTCCTAGACATGAACAAATGCATTCCTGGTCACCAGATATGGTGGCTGGAATTGTGTCCCCCAAAAAGATATGTCGAAGTTCTACACCTGTGACCTGTGAATGTGACCTTATTTGGAAAGAGGGTCACTGCAGATATAATTAGGGTGTAAATTAAGATTAGGTCATACTGGAATAGAGTGAGCCCTTAATCCAATATGACTGGTATCCTTACAAGAAAATGACACACACACACACACACACATACACACACACACACACACACACACAGGGAAATGGTCATTTAAAAATGAAGGCAGAGATTGGAATTATGCTGCTGCAAGCAAGGAACAGCTGAGAGTACCAGAAGCTGGAAGAGACAAGAAATTGTCCTCCCCTAGAGGAACTGGAGAGGGCATGGACCTGCCAACACTTCGATTTTGGACTTCTGGCCTCCAGAACTGGAAAACAATAAATATCGGTTGTCTTCAACCATCCAGTTTGTGGGACTTTGTAGCCCTAGAAACCAATACACCAGGAATTCATCACAAACTTTTAGTGATGCCAGCCCATCATTTTCTGTACCCAACCCAGAGTAAATGTTCAAGTGTAAACTGTTTAAGAATGATAGGCAGGGCTGGGTGTGGTGGCTCATGCCTGTAATCCCAGCACTTTGGGAAGCCGAGGCAGGTGGATCACTTGAGGTCAGGAGTTCGAGACCAGCCTGGCCAACATGGTGAAACCCTGTCTCTACTAAAAATACAAAATTGGCTGGGTGTGGTGGGGTGCACCTGTAATCCCAGTTAACTCGCAAGGCTGAGGCAGGAGAATCACTTGAATCTGGAAGGAGGAGGTTGCAGTGAGCCAAGATCATGCCACTGCACTCCAGCCTGGGCAACAGGGTGAGAGTCAATCTCAAAAAAATAAAATAAAATGATCGGCAGAGACATTTTTCTACATGAAGGACAACAGCAGGGTAGAATCATCCAGGAATTAGAAAGAATCTTGAGAATTCACCTAATCCAATAAATGGCTCCTCCAAAATCTGACTCTGCTACAATTTAGAATCATAGAGTAACAGAATCTTTTTTTTTTTTTTTT
>NW_026652282.1:40998687-41052099 GCF_009828535.3 Hylobates moloch
TTTGAGACGGAGTCTTGCTCTGTCACCCAGGCTGGAGTGCAGTGGCACCATCTTGGCTCACTGCAACCTTCTCCTCCGAGGTTCAAGTGATTCTCCTGCCTCAGCCTCGCGAGTCGCTGGGATTACAGGCGTCCACCACCACGCCCAGCTAATTTTTGTATTTTTAGGAGAGACGGGGGTTTCACCATGTCAGCCAGGCTGGTCTCGAACTCCTGACCTCAAGTGATCCACCCACCTCAGCCTCCCAAAGTGCTGAGATTTACAGGCATGAGGCACCATGCTTGGCCGAGTAACAGAATCTTAACATGTTAAAAGAATCTTGGAGATTTTTCTCTTTTTTTGAGATTATGTGATACCTAGGTGGTATGACTTTAAAAAATGTAGGATGGGGTCCTCTGCACATATTGTGCCCCTCTATACTCAATCATGCTCCATTGATTCAATTTCACCTCTAGTTCTTGGCTCGTAATAGCTTCCTCCCTTTAAGCCTTGAAAGCTTTTGGTCTTCAATAGTCCCAAATTAAAATATAAATGAGTCTGGAAGATTTCCCAGCCTGAACTCAAACTAGTTCTCAACTTGACTGCTTATCAGTACATGGTTGTATTCCCCTGTTGTCTGGTACAGTGGTCCCCAACCTTTTTGGCACCAGGGACGGGTTTTGTGGAAGACAATTTTTCCACGGACTGGGGGGTAGTGGTGAGGGAATGATTTCGCAATGAAGCTGTTCCACCTCAGATCATCAGGCATTAGTTAGATTATCATAAGGGGCACACAACCTAGATCCCTCCTATGCACAGTTCACAACAGGGTTCACGCTCCTATGGGAATCTAATGCAACTGCTGATCTGACATGAGGCGAGCTCAGGTGGTAATGCTCACTTGCCCAAAGCTCACCTCCTGCTGTGCAGCCTCCGAAGATTGGTACCAGTCCGCAGCCCAGGGGTTGGGGATCCCCCTGGTTTAGAAGAACGCTGAGCTCATAGAGTATCCTCCATAAATATCTGCCAAGTTAACAGAGAAGCAGAGTTTAGCATGAACTCAGAGAAGCAGAGGTTAGCATGAATTAGATGCAGGATTGGGTATGATAGTGTCTCAGTCCATTCACCCTGCTATCACAAAATACCTGAAACTGGGTAATGTGTAAAAACAGAAATTTATTTCTAACAGTTTTGGAGGCTGGGAAGTCCAAGATCAAGGTGCTGGCAGATTTGGTGCCTGGTGAGGGCCTTTCCTTATACAGGGCATTCTTGCTGTGTCCTCACATGGCAGAAGGCAGAAGGGCAAAAGGACCTCACTAGTTCCCTCTAGCCCTTTTACTGTAAGTGCCAATCCATCCATGAGAGCAGAGCCCTCATGGCCTGATCACCTGTTAATACTGTTGCATTGAAGATTAAGTTTCAACATGAATTTTGAAAGGCACAAACATCGGCCGGGCGCGGTGGCTCACGCTTGTAATCCCAGCACTTTGGGAGGCCGAGGCGGGCGGATCACGAGGTCAGGAGATCGAGACCACGGTGAAACCCCGTCTCTACTAAAAATACAAAAAAAAAAAAATTAGCCGGGCGTGGTGGCGGGCGCCTGTAGTCCCAGCTATTCGGAGAGGCTGAGGCAGGAGAATGGCGTGAACCCGGGAGGCAGAGCTTGCAGTGAGCCGAGATTGCGCCACTGCACTCCAGCCTGGGCGACAGAGCGAGACTCCGTCTCAAAAAAAAAAAAAAAAAAAAAAAAGAAAGGCACAAACATTCAAACCATAGCATGTGGGTAGAGGAGAAACGAAGAAGAGGAAGAAAAGGAGAGCCCGAGACACATTTACTCTCAGAGCTTTATATAGAAGTCTACATAAAGTCCCACCTGACTCTGATTGTAACATGGACTGTAACAGAGGAGTAAAAAGTCATCTGGGAGCTTTATTCAATTTACTCCTCCCAGTCTAGTCATCAATTATGGTCCTAAGGGGTGGTGCAGGGAGGCAGGAAGGAGCTTTCATCCTCTCTAAAAACCTCCACCAACTCTCACTCCCTCTCCAGCCGTCCACCTACAATACACAAGCTGAATAAATATAATGCATTTGGTATACAAATGCAACTTTGAGCAAGTTGTAACCAGCATGGCTCTCCATCCCAGCTTCTACTTCCAAATTCTAATCAGAGGCAGCCCCTATGCCCTTCCTTAATACACATGCTGGAGCTGCCACTGTTAGTGGGAACTCATTTTCAAATGTATGCCTGGGACAGACCCCAACGTAAACCCACCAACATCAGAAATCTGCCCCCTGTGTTTGTTGTCCATAAAAGAGAAGCAAATACTTTTGAGAGAAGACTGCATCACTTGAAGATGAATAGAGTGGTTCTTCAGTCAGAAGTGCCAGGAGAAATAAATAGGAAAGTGTCAATTCTCTGAAGAAAGGAGAGCTGGAGTACTTCTCCATATGTCTATTGTTAGATCTTGATATCTAGACTCTAAAAACTTTTGAAAATGTTTGAAACAGGAGCTTCACTGGATTTATTCTCTCATGAATACGTGCAGAAGTATTCCAGCTATAGCCGACAAATTGAATCATAGTGTTACAATAGAATGAAAATAAAGTTTACATTCAATTTTTTTTTTTCTTAATGGGCCCGTTGCTGGGTTTGGTGGCTCACACCTGTAATCCCAGCACTTTGGGAGGCTGAGGCGGGCAGATCACTCAAGATCAGGAGTTCAAGACCAGCCTGGGCAACATGATGAAACCCCATCTCTACCGAAAATACAAAAATTAGCCGGACATGGTGTTGCACGTCTGCAATCCCAGCTACTCGGGAGGCTGAGGCAGGAGAATAGCTTGAACCCAGGAGGCAGAGGTTGCAGTGAGCTTAGATCGTGCCCCTGCACTCCAGCCTGGGCGATAGAGTGAGGGTCCACCTCAGTAAATAAATAAATAAATAAATAAATAAATAAATAAATAAATAAATAGTTGAAGGGGTGGCCTGCCCCTCCACACCTGTGGGTGCTTCTCATTAGGTGGGACGAAAGACTTGAGAAAAGGAATAAGACACAGAGACAAAGTGTAGAGAAAGAAAAGCGGGGCCCAGGGGACCGGTGCTGTGCTTACAGAGGACCCACACCGGCACCGGCCTCTGAGTTCCCTTAGTATTTATTGATAATTATCTTTACCATCAAAAAGATAAGGGAGTGACTGGGCAATAGGCCTTGCAACATCAATAAGTTCAAAAGAAAATGCTGTGCCTTTGAGATGCATATGCGAACATCTCCATAAACCTTCTGGCAGTATTGCTCCATCCATCGCCCAGGGACGGGCAGGAGACGAATGTTCTTCTTTTTTTCTAGATTTAAGAGAATGGTGATGACCTTTAACCATAAGCAGCCTTTAGGCACTTGTTTAACAAAGCACATCTGCACCGCCCAAAGTCCTTTTAACCTTAAGTCACCACAGCACATGTCTCTTGCAAGGACAAGGTTGGGGGTAGGGTCACAGATTAACAGCATCTCAAATACAGAACTAAATGGAGTCTCTTATGTCTACTTCCTTCTATATAGACACAGTAACAGGCTGATCTCTCTTTCTTTTCCCCACAAATAGTAAATAATAAATGGGTCCGTGAAGAAAAGTCAACAATTCAAAATGTTAGTGGTCTACTCAAGATATTTTTGTTATGATATCCTCAGTAAAGGATTGCTCTTCTTTGTAATACACATGAAGTCCATCAACCACTAAACCTACTCCATGGTATAAATAAGGCATCTGACTCCATCTCTGGAGATGCTACCTAGCAATTGAGTCACAGGGCACCAAACTTTCTCTGGCCCCCTGAGGTAGTGGTAGCCAATCCCAGCCAAAAATGAGAACAAAACTTCCCCGGAATCCAAGGCCAGAGTTATTATTTAGATATTGCCTGAACTGCAACCCCCAACCCCCACCAACCTCCAAGCTCCAACAGCTCCATTTACTGCTTTATTTTTCTCTGAAGCATCCACCTCTCCCCACTAGAATATACATTTCCTGAGAGCAGAGATTTTTGGCTATTTTGCTTAGGCTATGGCCTCAGCACCTAGGATAGTGTCTGGAATGTTGTAGGTGGTCGATAAATATTTGTTGAGTGATTGATGCACACATTATAATTTCACATATTACACGAATAGGACTGAAGAATGTTCTAAGTATTTGCCTATTTATTGATAGGAAGGCCAGGCATGGTGACTCATGCCTGTAATCCCAGCACATTGGGAGGCCGAGGTGGGAGCATGGCTTGAGGCCAGGAGTTTGAGACCAGCCTGGGAAACATGGCAAGACTTCGTCTCTACAAAAAAAGAAAGAAAGAACAATCTCGATAGGAAAGCCAATTCATATTTTGACTGATTTTATCTTATTGAAGCAAAGAATTGTTACTAATGAGAGATAGTGTACAATGTAACCAAAAAGATTCATGATGAGCATTTTGTGTGCTTTTTGTCATCGTCTCAATTTTTATTTGTGAATATATTAACAGATCCACCTGACAATTTCTGAATCATAGGACTTGTCTACTCAAGACCTTCCTTTTGCATAATTTGAGCTCTTCCCCTTGTTTTTGTGTAATAACTCAAGTGTTCCAATGACAAAGATGAGGATGGGAGTCTTTGACTCTTTGACTCAAAGAAATCCAGATTCAGCCAAAGCCATCTCCAGAAAGAGAGAACAATAAGAAAAGTCATCTTGGACTGAGTTTTCTATCTACTTTTCTCTCTAGCCTCTGTCCTGCAAGTCTCATCCACTCCTTTTAGTTTCTAGGGGTCAGAGACTTCTACTAGTAGATGGCTCACTTTGGTTCCAGACGAATGACTCATTGCCTTGGCGTCTCACAGTTTCAAGTCCTCACTGGACACCCAGCTGAAAGGAAAACCTAAAAGTGGCTTCCCCTTTCTCACCTATGCGGGGCACACAAAGTAAATCAACCCCTAAGCCTGTTTATTTGAAGAACAGTGGACCAGGAAAGAGGCAGAGCCCATCCCTGTTTCTCTAACCCAGGGTCCTAGGGCTGGATGTTGCAGTTGTGGTGGCAGACACTTCCCTCAGCAAGGCTCACACTGCTTGTCTCCATTGAGACAGGGCGAGTGGGCGGCGTCAGAAGATCTTCTGGGAAGGCGGAGCCCAGCAGCTCTGGGCAGGGTAACAGCTAGTCTTTTTAGAGGCTCCAGGTTCACTCATCAGCAGAGGGTGTCTGCTCTTTACTGGCAAGCTTATCCAAGGCTTCTTTATGAGTGCACTTAATTCAGTGCTTCTTAGATTGAAATCATCTGGGAAGATTTAAAAAATGTACTAACGTCCAGACCCATGGCTTGCTACATAATTTGTGGTCCCAGGGAAAAATAAAAATATGGGGCTGCTTGTTCAAAAATTACTAAGAATTTAAAGACGGCAGAGCTTTAAATCCAACATAGGGCTCTTCTAAGTGCTGCCTGGTACAACTGCACAGGTTGCCTGCCCGTAAAGCCCATCCTGCAGAGACTCCGCCCCCAGAAAGTCAGGTTTTATTGTTCTTGAGTAAAGTTCAAACATTGGAATTATTCTAAAGCTCCCCAAATATTTCTTATGTGTAGTTAGGATTAAGAACCTTGATTCTAGCTCAGTGAATCATTAAATACAAAAGATTCTTACAATTACAATTGACACCTGCATACAAACTTATCTCTAATTCAATAACTCAAAATCCTCACTCTGAAACATTTTCAGCTTACCCAGGATGAAATCATCATGACAACATTCTTTAGAAAAATTTTCAACCCATACATAAGTTATAAGCTGTAGTCATGAATCACTTTTTGATTCCCTTTTTCAAAAACAAAAAAATGTCATGAAAATGGCATATTTTCTCATATAGAAAATTAATATAATTTGAAGTATTACTCATCATCATTCACATTAAATTTGAAATAAAGCTAAACAAGAATATTGCTAAATGGAAATTTATTACCACATCAATAGAATTCACAATGACACTTTAAAAATATTCAAATGAATGTCAAACATCTTCCCCTGTGCTCTGCACTAAAGAATATGAAGCAAATGTGCACTACTCTGAGAATTTCATCTAGGAGAAAGAATCTCCAGGAAAGTCCATGGATAGTCCTCCACCCCAAGCCAGTCCCACTACTGCAAGTCTCTCTAGAGAATCTTTGCACTGTCTCCCATCCCTTGGAATCCTGAGGTCTTCCTCAGAAGCACATCTTTAAAAGGCGCTCCTGATGCTTTTACACTGTTGGTGGGAGTGTAAATTAGTTCAACCAGTGTGGAAGACAGTGTGGTGATTTCTGAAAGAACTAGAGACAGAAATACCATTTGACCAAGCAATCCCATTACTGGGAATATACCCAAAGGAATAGAAATCATTCTATTATAAAGATATATGCATGCATATGTTCATTGCAGCACTATTCACAATAGCAAAGACATGGAATCAACTCAAATGCCCATCAGTGATAGACTGGATAAAGAAAATGTGATACATATACACCATAGAATACTATGCAGCCATACAAAGGAACGAGATCTGTCCTTTGCAGGGACATGGATGGAGCTGGAAGCCATTATCCTCAGCAAACTAATGCAGGAACAGAAAACCAAACACTGCATGTTTTCATCTATAAGTGGGAGTTGAACAATGAGAACACATGGACACGTGGGGGGAACAACACACACTGGGGCCTGTCCGGGGTGGGGGCACAGGGGTAGGGAGAGCATCAAGAAGGATAGCTATTGGATGCTGGGCTTAATGCCTAGGTGATGGGTCGATCTATGCAGTAAAACACCATAGCACACGTTTACCTGTGTAACAAACCTGCACATCCTGCACATGTACCCTGGAGCTTAAAACAAAAGTTTGAGAAAAAAAAAAAGTGTGCTCCTGCTGCCCTAGGTTATAAAAACCATCACTGTACTTAAAAGAAAATCCAAAGCTGGAGCCCTCTCATCCTTTTCTACAGGCCCTGCATCCCTTGTTGAGACTCCATTTCTTCCCCGTTAAGGACTTGTGCTCTCAACACAGCTATGGAAACTACCAAGTACCACATCAGGGAAAATTTGTGACCTTTCTGCACTCACAACTGGCTCTACTTCTCTTGGATCTTTCATGAGAAAACCTGATAATTCTTCATGGAGTGACTCTTCAGATACAGAAAGGGTGGTGACCCACCTTTCCAGATTACCCAGGATCGGCTAACTTTCAGCAATGAAAATCCAGCATCCTAGGATACCACTTGTCACCTTAGAAGCAAGGTGTCATTCACAATCACTTCCAAAGCCTCCAGAACCTAAAAATATGCATAGGAGGAAGATTTTGCTTGTTTTCCCCTGGAATTTGGTTTAACTGTGTGTTAACCAATTGCAGATGTGCTTCTGAAAGGGCTCTGTAGCAGCTGCTGCTGGTGCTCTGGCCAGACCCCCTCCACTACTCTCCTTTATAGGTTCTGTGCACCCATCCCCCAACTTCTGCATGCTTGTCTCCTAACTGCTCACACCTGCAGCTTTCTTCAGAGAACTACCCTTGGGCTACTGGACCCACTTCACTGGACCTGCTGAGAGCTGGCAGGCTTATGTCCCTCCCCATGTCTCCCTCCGCCACCTCCAATTCTGATCCTGGGCAGCCCGTAAGCAATAACTAACAGGTAAAGAAGTGTGGCCGGGCGCGGTGGCTCACGCTTGTAATCCCAGCACTTTGGGAGGCCGAGGCGGGCGGATCACGAGGTCAGGAGATCGAGACCAGGGTGAAACCCCGTCTCTACTAAAAATACAAAAAATTAGCCGGGCGTGGTGGCGGGCGCCTGTAGTCCCAGCTACTCGGAGAGGCTGAGGCAGGAGAATGGCGTGAACCCGGGAGGCGGAGCTTGCAGTGAGCCGAGATTGCGCCACTGCACTCCAGCCTGGGCGACCGAGCAAGACTCCGTCTCAAAAAAAAAAAAAAAAAAAAGAAGTGTGAAAGCTCCTTCTCCCTTGCCACAAGGGAAACAAACTCTGAGGTGTAATTTATACTTCCAAACTAAGTGTGGGATCAGCCTAAGGCTGGGGCATCACTTGTCTTGCTTGCCCCACTCCCTTACTGGTTTCTCCTGAACGTGCTTTATTCATAAATAGCTTCTGTCGAAATCCTCATCTCAGCCTCTGCTCTGGGGAACCTGACCCAAGACAGGCTTGATTCTTTATATATAAAAATATAACAAACACTAATAAGCAAGGTGGGTCTTTGCTTAGATGTCTGCCGGAGGAAAGGAGAGCTCTGTCTTTACAAAGTCAAGGGATGATAAATGAATAATCAATGTAGCAGTGTTTCCTTCTTCATGCTACCAGTAGAGAATATTCCTGAAAACCCCAAGTGAACTTGGGAAATTATTTCACTCTCTCATTGCATTTACCTTCATTACAGCAATTCCTTTACGGTGTTACAGTGTTTTGTATGTCCAGTCTTGTCATCTTGGCAGGTTATAAGCCAATAAAAGGTAGTAACAAAGCATTTTCTTCCTGAATCACAAGTCTTACACAAAATGGTGACTTATAGCGCAGAATGCATGCTTGCATAATAGATAGAAACACCATTCAAAAATGTTTGGAACTTTTGCCCATTCTAGTAAATATCTATTAATATTTCACTGATGGCTGGATGCGGTGGCTCACACCTGTAATCCCAGCACTTTGGGAGGAGGGCGGGTGGATCACCTGAGGTCGGGAGTTCAAGACCAGCCTGACCAACATGGAGAAACCCCATCTCTACTAAAAATACAAAATTAGCCAGGCGTGGTGGTGCATGCCTGTATTCTCAGCTACTTGGGAGGCTGAGGCAGGAGAATCACTTGAACCCGGAAGGCAGAGGTTGCGGTGAGCCGAGATCGCGCCATTGCACTCCAGCCTGGGCAGCAAGAGTGAAATTCTGTCTCAGAATATATACATATATATATTTCATTGACTATCGGTTGGGGTTCTGGCAACAGGAACCAGAAGGCACACCCAAATGGAATTCTGAAGACAATTCAATAAAGAGAATATTTGCAAAGGTGAAGGCAGGGAAATGAGAACCAGCAATGGATGGTGAAGCACATTGGAACCTGTAAGTGGGAAGCTGCTGTTATCCTTAGGTTTGAAGGGGAAAGTAAGAGGGGGAAATCGTAGGAACCCAGTGACATCTATAGCTGTTGGAAAGAGCCACAGCTCCTGCCAAGACAGGAGCCAGGACTCCAGCAGAACTCAATCACTGCCAATCTGCAACTTGGCAGGGTGGAATTCAGGACAAATAAATATTCTCATCTCTCTCCTCCTACTTTCAGATCGCTTCCCGAGATTGGCCAAACCCAACTAAAAGCCAGGCAGCAAGGGAACCTGGGTGATACCATCTAAAGGAGTTCGAATCAGAGTAGAGAAGGCTAGAGAATGATCTGGAAGGGCAAATGGGGAGTAATCTGAATACTAAACAACACTCTAAATCCCACCCCATGTGATATGGTTTGGATATTCGTCCCCTCCAAATCTCATGTTGAAATGTGATTCCCAATTTTGGAGGTGAGGCCTGTTGGGAGGTGACTGGATCATGGGGGCGGACCTCTCACGAATGATTTAACACCATCCCTTTTGTGATAAGTGAGTTCTCTCTCAGTCAGTTCATGTGAGATCTGGTCCTGTAAAATAACATGGGACCTCCCCCTTCTCTGTCTCGTGCTCCCACTCTTGCCATGTGACATGCTGGCTGGCTGGCTCCCCATCACCTTCGACTATGATTGTAGGCTTCCTAAGGCCCTCACCAGAAGTAAATTGCCAGCACCATGCTTATACAGCCTGCAGAACCATGAGCTAATTAGACTTCTTTTTTTTGTAAGTTACCCAGCCTCAGGTATTCTTTTACAGCAATGCAAGGATGGACTCACATACCATGTATGGCACTTGGCCACATGTAAAAGCAAATCATGGATGATAGCTCCTGTTTTAAGTCTTTATTTCTTAATACTCTCTGTTTACTATTTCCATTCATTTCTGTTTCTTCCTATCTCTCTTTCTTGGGTTCCTGGCTCTGTACTTCTCCCTGTTTCTTCCTCTGACATTCATGACACCCTTTGGATTTTTCTTAGGTTCCTGAATGTTAGCTTTCTAGTAGGTTCTTGGCTCTCTGTTAATGACTCTCATTTTTGATTCTCTCCAAGGAGAAACCTCTCACTCTTGCTTTAGCCTTGTGGAGTCCCACCAGTCATGACCAGTTGCCTGACCAATTGAAAATCCATTGTTCAAGGAAAAGTAACTTCTATAGCCACTAACAGACCAACACAAGATGGTGACTTTGACATGGAACATGTGCCTAAATTATAGAATTCTTAGCTTTGAGAGGGTCATTTATTAGAAAGCCTAAAAGTCATTTGTGTGTGTTCTGCTAGACACAAATTTGATCTATAAAACCCTTCTGTGCGGGCAGAAAATGAACACACTTTTTCCAAAGGGCAAATTAACGTGGAAGCACACTCTTTTTATTTTCATTTTTTGTGTATATTTCCATTAGCAAGTGGAAATAGCAATAGAACTATGAGTGGTGTAGACATTGTGATGTGAATTCTTAACTCAGAGTACTGGCATATAGAAAACAAAAATTTTCTGCAATTCACCTATCAGTTGTGATATTAAAAAAATGGGCCAGGCACGATGGCTCACGCCTGTCATCCCAGCACTTTGGGAGGCCAAGGTGGGTGAATCACATGAAGCCAGGAGTTCAAGACCAGCCTGGCCAACATGGTGAAACCCTGTCTCTACTAAAAATACAAAAATTAGCCGGGCGTGGTGGCATACGTCTGTAATCCCAGCTACTCAGGAGGCTGAGGATTGAGAATCTCTTGATCCTGGGAGACAGAGGTTGCAGTGAGCTGAGATGGCACCACTGCACTCCAGCCTGGGTGACAGAGCGAGACTCTGTCTCAAAAAAAAAAAAAAAAGAAAAAGAAACAAAGAAAAAAATAATTAGTAATGCAATCTAGCTCAGTGAGAGTTGAGACAGGAATTAGCCACCATAGTCACTCATTGGAAAGAAGATGAAGATACAGACAAAATCAGAGTAGATGTATTTACTTTAACCAGACCTGAACAAGGGTTTCAGTGAGGAGAAATTGAAGGTAAACATCAGAACTATAGCAGGTCCTTGAATAAGTTATTTTATTCAACATTGTTTCGTTCAACATGATTTTATTATAACTTTGATGAGAAAAAATATCAATTCCTGGCCAGGGCCACCGGGCCACTGTCTGTGTGGAGTCTGCACGTTCTCCCCGTGTGTGGGAGTTTTCCTCAGGTACTCTGGTTTACTCCCATATCCCAAAGCTGTGCATATTAGGTGAATGGGCGTGTCTGCATGGTCCCAGTCTGCGTGAGTATGGGTGTGTGTATGAGTGGGCCCTGCAGTGGGATGGCATCCTGTCCAGGGTGGATTCCTGCCAGGCAACCTGAGCTGCTGGGATAGGCTGTGGCCACCTACCACTCTGAACTGGAATCAGGAGGTTGGAAGATGAATTAATGAGTGAATACAAATGATCGTAAAATAGAAATTTGTAAAGTCTACGATAATCATACACATGCACAACAATAAACGCTGCAGGATGAAGGCACTCAGAGAGCCCCTCACTAGTTGTGATTGATTCTGAACTGCATGGTGGTGTGAGGTGCTCCTTATTACGTTCACTTTGCAAACACTTATTCCTTGATTTAGCCCACCACCACCATGACTGCCATTGCTGCTCATTTGCCACAAATTGGGTAAATAATTGTCTTACTTATTTTTATTATGTTTCTTAAATGTATGTAGGGCTCACATTAATTTCAATGTTTAATAGTAGAAATGTTTTGGGGTCTTTATTTAGAAGTTTGGTGATGTTTTTGTCACCATAGGAACTTAACTCCTAATTAGATCAATTAGCCTACAGGAAAATTGGTTCCTTACAACTCTTTTTGCTTAAAGTTGCCATTTCTAAGAGCCTACTGACAACATTGAGGACTACTATATGTAATTAGCTGACTTATTTATATCTCATCTTCTTTTATAAACACATTATTGGGAAAAATACTTTTCTATGCAGCAAGTTTTATTATCTGTGATGCAAAAGTGCAAAAAGTCTTACTTCAGAAGGAAGTTAGTGCAGATTAATGCCAGTTGTCTATAAATCTCTTTTATTCATTTGCCAGCATTAACAAACACCGTCTAATAATTTTACTAACCGATTGATTGTGATCAGAAAGCAAACACTTCCTTAACAAAGCATGTTATGGATTATTATTTGCAGCACAAGGGTACCACTTGATCAAGAGAGAATGCATATCCAATATTTTCACCAGTAATACAGGTATTCAATTCATTCAGCACACATTATTTGAAAATTTACTCTTTGATAGGCACTAGGCTGAGGACTGGAAGAGATAATTGTCATAGAATTTTGCTGTGAGAAATTAGGAATTCTAATTAGGAATCTTTCACAAGCCTGGGGATTAGAATTTGCACCAAGCCACTCCAAGGACAAAATTAAGCCAATAGTCACGGAATGGATGATAATCTCCAACTTTTAATAACAATTTCAGAAGCTGAAAGAAACAGATATTGCATCTGGTTTCTTTAAGGGTTTCTTTTTGTCTAAGAAATCCTAAGATCCACATTACAAAGTGGTACGCAGTAACCGTAGAGTCTAAACCCATTTGATTCATGGCTTCCTACAACATGGCTGTGGTAGGCACAATAACAACCCCCAAAGATGTCCACAAAGATGTCCGCAAACTATAACAATCCATACTTTCATGGCATGACATGGCAAAGGGACTTTGTACATGTGAATAAATGGAGGATATTAAGATGGGGAAGATTTTCCTGGATCACCTGAGTGGGCCTAATGTAATCACAAGGTTTCTTATAAGAGGAAGGCTAGAAGCTCAGAATCAGAGAGATGTGATGACAGAAGCAGAGATGGGAGAGAGAGAGAGAGAAAGAGAGAGAGAGAAACATTTAAAGATGACATGATATTTAAGATTGAAAACTGACTGTGAAGATGGAGAAAGGGGTCATGAATCAAGAAGTGTAGGTGGTCGCTAGAAAACAGAAAACACAAGAAAATGGATTCTCCTCTGGAGCCTTCAGAAGGAAAGCAGTTCTGCCATTGCCTTGACTTTAGCCCTGTATGACTCATTTCAGACTTCTGACCTCCAGAATTGTAAAATAATAAATTTGTGTTGTTTTAAGCTACTATGTTTGAAACTAATACAATGACTGAGTGTAGAATGTTTACAGAAAACGTGACAACAAACTCACCTTTGAGTAACTCCAAATGTGTGATGACTGCAGACACAGTAGGTTCAAAGGAAGTGCTGAGGTACAAGAATCAATCATGCAGTGTGACAATTTAAAACATGGCCCCAAGTTCTTTTACAGACCTCCCTTTGAGAGGTAGGATCTGTGTCCCCTACCCTTGAATCTGCATCCTCTTGGGACTGCTTTGACCAATACAGTGTATAAATGCTGATAAATGACATTTAAGGCCAGGTCATAGAAGACCACAGAGTTTGCAATGAGAAACATAACTGTCCCTATGTTCTTTTTCACTCTGTGAAACTATAGTCTGATAAATGATTACATCTTCTAAAGAAAGTACCAGCAAGAATAAACAGATTTCATCAAAGAGAAAGAAATTAAGCCACACTGCATGTAAGATTCCAATTCAAATAAATTACGGGTAATTTTCATCTGCTATTTTTTAAGACATTGTATCAGTCTTTGAGCTCATTTTCTCACCAGGTTTGGACATATTCCTTCTTTTCATCCTGTGTTTTGCCATTTTGATGTTACAAGAATTATTTTCAGTGCCACTTCCTTTATTTGCTATAACAAAAGGAAGGAGAAATTAGTTTTCACTCTCTCATCTGGCTTCAGCAATGCTGATTTTTAAAATTATTATTTCCACATGTTCTCATCTTCTAGCCTTTACTGCTATCCCTTCTTAGACACTCCCCCCTTCTATCTACCACCTTTCAAACACATGTAACATTAAGGATTTATCCTCTAACAACACTTCTTTAAACAAGAACGCGCTTCTCCATCCATTCTTCTCATTCCTTTCCAGTTTAGGGAAGCAATCACGTTTCCTGAGGCTGTTTGGCCATATGGACAGGCAACTCCAAAATTCTTTCTGATAAAATGTTTGCTCAACTTTGCTTAATTGAAGAGACAAACTTTGGAGCTTCAGTGAGAATAATGGGTTCTATGGGAAGATGTAATAAGTGGTGGCTCTATATAAGACATATCACCTGAAATCTCATATGTAAAGGCCCAGTTCAGGTTTAGAAACCACTAAAAGGTGATTTTCACAGGTAATTTACAACAATGACTATGAAAGATACAATGTTTTCTGAACCATTTTAAAGTAAGTTAATGTTCACATGTCCTTTACTCCTTCAGGGTATGTTTCCAGAAACAAGGACATTCCCCTACCTAACTGCAATATAATTGTCAATGATTTAGATGGACTTCTAATATCTGTTCCCTTGTAAAATTCTGAGTATCTTTCAAAGGAAATTTTGGTTGGAACACATTGCTATAATCAGGTCAACTCTATAGCTGTTGCATGCTTTTTATATTGATTGGGAGCTCCGGAGGGTGCAAAAGTCCTCTCTCTCCTGTTAAAGATGTACAGATTTTGTCCCAAGTTCCTTTTCTCCCCGTAAGTGGGGAGAGGAAGGGGAGGCTTCTGAATTCAGGACTAAAATGAAGCCAAAAATTTAACTCATGAATCTACTCTGTGCATGTGTCCCCACATTCTGGTGTGATTAGGTTTACTAAATCTTTCTAGATTTTCTGAAAGTATGATCTAAAATGGTTCTAAACTGGACTTAGATCTGTGTTGGATCTACACAAAAGTTAGGAGATTCTCACTTTCTTTAGGAATGCAATTTTCACTTCACGTAGATCTCTGTAAGATTTATATTTTCTGGACTTTGTTAAAGTACACTGCTTGTTATACCATGTTTGTCCAGCTTTTGAGGAGAGCTTTACTACTATCTTCCAGGACATTTTCTAATTTGCAATTTCCTATAGCTCCCCTACTTTCATCTCAACTGCTAATATATTATTTTACTTTCATATTTATTTGAACAGAGAAAATAAATTTTAAAATCATTGATCTATTCTTTGGCTTCACTTGAACAACTTAGCCATGGAAATTAGTAGAACTGGGTTTTTTGTTTGTTTGTTTGATTGATTCAGGGTCTCACTCTGTTGCCCAGGCAAGAGTGCAGTGGTGCAATCATGGTTCACTGCAGCCTCAACCTCCTGGGTTCAAGTGATCCTCCCACCTCAACCTCCTGAGTAGCTGGAACTACATGTGTGAACCACCAAAACTGGCTTTTTTTTTTTTTTTTTTTTTTTTTTGAGACAGGGTCTTGCCCTGTAGCCCAGGCTGGAGTGCAGTGGCATGATCTCAGCTCACTGCAACCTCCACCTCCCGGGCTCAGGTGATCCTCCCACCTTGGCCTCCAGAGTAGCTGGGACTACAGCCATGCACCACCACTGGGCCTGGCTAATTTTTGTATTTTTAGTAGAGACAGAGTCTTAACATGTTGCCCAGGCTGGTCTCAAACTCCTGGGCTCAAGTGATCTGCCCACCTCAGCCTCCCAAAGTTCTGGGATTACAGGCGTGAGCCACTGCACCCAGCCTAATTTTTTTAAATATATTTTTTAGAGACAAGATCTCACTGTGTTGCCCAGGCTGGTCTTGAACTCCTGGGCTCAAGTGATCCTCCTGCCTGGGCCTCCTAAAGTGATGGGATTGCAAGCATGAGCCACTGCACCCAGCCAGAAGTCATTGTTTATAATGCCCCATGTTTTTGCTACTTGAGAACTTAATAAACTATTTCCCCAAATGCTAAAGCACACAATTTTAAAATAATTATTTTAAGTAACAAAATGTAGTTTTAAAATGTTTGGTAAAATAAAATATGTTATTGCAGAATAAATTTTATTCTACTTTGTACAAGATAGGTGCAAATTGGGTGGTTAATTGAAGGCATTTGGTAAACAGTGAAAGTGAAAGTACAATTGGAAGCATGGAATTGACAGAAATCGCTGGGTTGGTGTAGGTATTTTATTAATGATATTGTTGAAATTCATGGCATACTAAATTAGGAGGTACCATAAGCATCCATAGGCTTAGATTTATTTCTAGGTGTATGATGGCATCTTAAGCTATTCTAGTGATATTGTTTTTCATTTTCCAATTGTCTTTTGTTAGCACAGGCATACCTCGGAAATATTGCAGGTTCAGTTCCAGACCACTGCAATAAAGCAAATATCACAATAAAGCAAGTCACATGGAATTTTTGGTTTCCCAGTGCATATAAAAGTTATGTTTACACTATACTGTAATCTATTAAGTGTGCAATAGCATTACATATAAAAATGTTCATACCTTAATTGAAAATACTTAATTGCTAAAAAATGCTACCAAGACAAGCACATGTTGTTGGAAAAATGATACTCATAGACTTGCTCGATACAAGGTTGCCACAAACCTTCAATTTGGAAAAAAAAATGCAATATCTGCAAAGCAAAATAAAGCAAAGTACAATAAAATGATGTATGCCTGAATAGAGAAGTCCAGTTTATTTTTGTATATTGACCTTGTACCATACAGCCTTGCTGAACTCACTTATTTTACCAGGATTTTTTTTTTTTTGTAGATTATTTAGGATTTTCTACGTACAGTCATTTTGTCTGTAAAGTTTTAATTTTTCTTTCCACTTTTTACATTTTTACATTTCTTTTTCTTGCTTTATTTCACTGGCTAGGAGTTATTAAACAGTATTGAATCAAAACGATGAGAGCAGATATCTTTTCCTTGTTCTTGATCTTAGGGGAAAAATGTTTAGTATTTTGCCATTAAGAATGATCTTTGCTGTAGATTTCTCACATATGCCCTTTATTGGGTGGCAGAAGATTCCTTCTATTAGTTTGCTGAGAAGACCCACCATCTGACACATGGTTAAACAATTACCCAAAAGAATAACAATCAAGACTGCTTTGGGAAAATCTGAGTATATGAGGTTGCTATATCTTCACCTTTTACCTTTGAGTTTCAGGCAAACCTAAAGCTGTGAGCTGTCTTTTTCCTGCCTTCTGAAGCTTGCCCTGGTACCTCTTAGCCCTTTCAAAGTAGGGACATCTCCTAAGCAGAAAGTAATCCCCAGTTCTAGATGTGCCTCCATGCAAGAATGCACTACATACTCTGTTAAAACCCCAGAAAAATATCATCCAAAGTCAAAAGCCCTTCCAGCTCGTATGAGCCATTTAATCTTCCT
This sequence comes from Hylobates moloch, assembly GCF_009828535.3. Classification (NCBI taxonomy): domain Eukaryota; kingdom Metazoa; phylum Chordata; class Mammalia; order Primates; family Hylobatidae; genus Hylobates; species Hylobates moloch. The sequence goes on from NW_026652282.1 coordinate 41,016,012, forward strand.
TCTGAAAGTCCTACCCTCAATCTAGTGAAGGAAAGGGAAATGGTGAAAGCTAAAAGAGACGCATCTCTTAGCCCTTCTAGTCCTAAATGCCTCCGTGGGTAGCACTCTTAAGTAGGTGTGAAGGGGACTGCACAGGGCTACAAATGGATGGTGAGGATGCAGGTGGTGTGGTGAAAAGAGCCTGGACTGGCAGTAAGGAGACCTGGGCTCTGTTCTGTATTCTGTCCCTCTCCAGCTATTTGAAGAAAGCTCCATGGTGAACTCCCTGGCCTCAGTATCTTCATCTGTAAATTGCATGGATTGAACCAACATATGAACTCCCAGGGCCTTCTGATATTCTGGATCACTATGACTCTAAATTAGAACAACTAAACATACAGAATGACTAATCACCACAAAATGACGAATCTACTAGAGAGCAAATGCAAATACTCTTCTCAACTGTTTAGTAGATAACTGGAGTCATATTCACCACAAGGTTATCTACATTATTGATTACTCTGCCCCAGGAAATGTCTCCACATTTATGTCCTCAGCTGGAGCACAGCTTTCTAGCCAGTAAGAAATGCATTGAATAAGACTTACTTACTAATTTTTCACACAGGAAACAAGAAATGTTCTCCTTCAGCTTTGTCAGGGAAGAAGTGGGTAGAAAATCTCAAGTTATGGCACTGCACAGGAAGGGATGAAGAAGAAGGGGTGAAGAGTAGGGGAAGCTGGCAGTGGAAGGTTTCCTCACTTAAATGGGGAAAAAAAGAAAAGACATCTCACCTGCATTAATGGAAGTGTTTAATTTGGGGGAATTCCCTGGAGATCCAAGATGTCCGATAAGTGCAGAATAAAATTTGTTGGACACCAGAGTATTACAGTTAACAGGCCCAACTCAACAGGTTCAATTTCCATCGTTGCGGTATTGAAGCCAACATGGTCTTGCCTTTCTGGGACAGTGCAGATTTCACGTAATTTAATAGAGGCCATTAGTGACATATTTTATGTAATTCAGTAAGGGTCATTAGTGAAAATATAACTGTGGTGGTTTTAAGGCAAATTCTTTGACACACCCATGGACAAGCAGGGGTCTATGTCCCCTCCCTTTGAATCTTAGCAGACTCTTAGCTGGTTTAACCAATAGAGTCCAGCAGAAGTAGCGCTATGTGACTTCCAAGGCTAGATCAGAAAAGGTGATGCAGCTTCTACTTTGCTTGCTTAGAACATTATCTCTTGGAGCTCTGAGCCACCACATGAGATGTCAGACTATTTTGAGATACCGTGCTGTGAGGAAGCCCAAATCAAATAAAGAGGTCATGTATAGGTGTTCCAATCATCAGTCCCAGCTGATCTCAGTCTCCAAGACATCCCAGGCTAGATACCTGACATGTGAGTGAGGAAGCTTGTAAATGATTCCAGGCTTAGCCAATTAAGCCACTCCCAGCCTTCTGAATCTTCACAGCTGAGTCCTCAGACATTGTGGAAGAGAGATAAGCCACACCTGCTGTCCCCTGCCTTAATTACTGACCTACAGAATCCATAAGCATAATGAAATCATTGTTGCTTTCTGCTATTAAGTTTGAGTGTGATTCATTAAACAGTAATAGATAATCAAAATAACAACGAACAAATGTGATTTAATCATTAAAACTAAATCTTTGCTTAGCATCATTCGGTCTTTTATTTGAGGAAGTAGCATCACTGTTATCTATTATCCATAATGTGCCCCATCCTCCCAAATGAAAACTGGAGGATTTTATGAATATGTTGATATATGAGTCAGCTGATATTTACTGAGCACACACTAAATATATAACCCAGAGTAAGTTTTAAAGCAATAATATGGAACAGAAGACACATTCCGTCTTTCAGTAATTTGCATCTGAATTGGATGAATGAACCAAAATACAGAACAAATGCAAAGTTGCTTACAGAAGGGCTCACCAGTATTTACAAGTTGTAGACTACACCCACCTGGGATTTGAATCCTCAGGTTCAAATTCAGATTCAGACCCCCTCCCTTCTGGTTGTATGACGTCAAGCAAGCTACTTAACCCCTTTGTACCTCAATTTCCTCATCTGCAAAATGAGGGTAGCAGTAGTACCCTGATGTTAGGTGTCAATATTACAAGGGTGTTTGAGAGAGTGCTCAGGTGTTTAGACATACCCCACACAGCAAATGCAGACTAAAGCAAAGTTGCTGTACAAAAAGTCATTCCAATAATCCATGAGCTAAAGGCTCAAGTGTAACCCTGAGCAAAAGGCTTCACACTGGAGACTGAGTGAATATCCTTCTTTGCTCCTTCTCTTCTCCCCAGTCACTGACTACCTCTGGCTCCCCCATCTTGCCTGGCTGTGGACGTGATGAAAGCACTTGAATTCTGGAGTCAGACAGGTAATGAGTCCCAACCTTGGCACTTACTATCGTGACCTTGGGCAAATTCACTCGCATTCTAGTTTCCCTCCTTGGTAAACTGGAGAAAACAATGCCTACATTTATGGAGTGTTGTTAGGACTAATAATCTAATATAGTAGGTACTTGATAAGAATTCCTTTCATGATAGGGTAGTGGGAAAAAGAGTTAGGGAAGATGCCTCAACTACACTTGTATAAATGTTTGTTTGTACACAATTCTGATTAGCCTGTCCTCAGAACAGCCTTCAAAAGCAGTTGCCTTACCACAGGTGGAATTGATCATGTTCTAAACATACGGTGCTGTTGGATTTTAGTGTGCCAGGGCCCACAAATATGTGTTTACCTTCTCGGGACAAATAGATTCTAGACATTCAGGATTTAAGGTATAAAAGCTTCTCATAGGAGGGAGGGTGCGGTGGCTCACGCCTGTAATCCCAGCACTTTGGGAGGTCGAGGCAGGCGGATCACCTGAAATCGGGAGTTTGAGACCAGCCTGACCAACATGGAGAAACCCCGTCTCTACTAAAAATACAAAAAATTAGCCCGGCGGTGGTGCATGCCTGTAATCCCAGCTACTCCGGAGGCTGAGGCAGGAGAATCGCTTGAACCTAGGAGGTGGAGGTTGTGGTGAGCTGAGATCATGCTATTGCACTCCAGCCTGGGCAACAAGAGCGAAACTCCGTCTCGGAAAACACACACACACACACACACACACACACACACACACACACACACACAACACACACACACACACACACACACACACACACACACACACACACACAAAGACTACACACTGTATGAATCAATTTATACAACATTCAGAAAAGGCAAAAGTATTCTGTGAAACTCAGGGCAGAATTGTGATCACCTTTGTTAGAGAACCACCTGGGAGAGGAAATGAGGAAGGCTTTGGGGGTACTGGGAATGTTCTAAACCTTGATCTGGTATGTACCTAAAAATTATATCAAGCTGTATGCTTAAGATTCATGTGCTTTACCGCATGTGTGCTAGACCTCATTAAAAATGTCCCAGGAAGGTGATGCCATTACTACTTTCCTTTAATTTGCCAATGGTGGGAATGAGGAAGAGAAGAGTAGTGTAGAGGCTCTTACATATATCTGGTTGTAGACCAAAGCCTTCATTTTGGTAATTACTTTTAATTTAGCAGAAAAGGCTTGATGCAGCAACAACAGCGTGATTCAGCTCCCTGCTTTCCCACAGCACTCTCCGAAATGAAGGCACGGCAGGGGGGATATATGTAATTCCTTTCTTCATGTATAAAGGGCTTATAAATAGTAATACCAACCTCAGTGCCGGGCATTTCCTGGGGAATTAATAGCCAGCTGGGGTTAACAGTCCTTGGTTCAACTTTAGGCCATCAACTCTTCTTGCTGCTCATTAATTCCCAGAAAGTGCCCTGTGCCTTGATGGTTATTGCTTAAATACATTAAAATCAAGTTAAGGGGCTGACTTAATGTTTAGGTGTGATAATGTAAAACACAAGGAAGTACTCCCAGTAGACACATTCACTGTCGTGTGTTTTTATTTAACTAATTTTCTTCTATATATTTGAGTAGTGCGATGGAATGATGCATATGGACATTTTTGCAGTAGTTGCTGGTGTGTGTGTGTGTGTGTGTGTGTTTAATGCGCATAACTAATCAAACAAGACCTGCACAGAGATCTTGCTAAAAAAAACTTTACAGTAGTTTCATCATTTCAGTGAAAATTCTCTATTTGGATTCAAGAGAAAATATTTACATACAAGAGAAAATATGAGGAAATAGTTTAGGAAAACGTGGGTTAAATAAGTCACCTGTTCTTCATTAACTTAGCACAAAGACATTTTGGGGTAGGCCCAAGAGAGGCCTGAAACATGGGGAGGTACCCTTTAAAACAACATTTCCCCTTTGCAGGATGGAAAAGAACCCTTCCTAGGGCTTTCTGCTTATTGCTGCCCAGTAGAGGAGAATCATCTTAAGGCAATTCCAAGCAGTTCTTGAAATAGGAAAGCACACACATTTCTAATTTTAAAACATCCTCTGTTTAATTCAGTAAAGTGAGCATTTATTGTAAGCATCTTTTGTGCAAGGGTAGGGAGGGGAGCATAGTTGACTGTGAAGCCCTAGCCCTTCATAGCTCACAGCCAAATGTGAGAGATGGGCAGATGGACCCAGACCAGGCTACTAGGCAAAATGTTTTCATCTGTGTAATCAAGACAAATATCACATGCTTCAAGAAAACAGATGGGAAGTTTATTGTGAATAGAAAAGATTCAGGGATCACCCAAATTATGAGAGAACTCAAAGCATTCGGACTGATTGTTAGCTTCTTTTTTCTCTTGAGACAGGGTCTCACTCTGTCACCGAGGCTGGAGTGCAGTGGCACAGTCGCGGCTCACTGCAACCTCTACCTCCCGAGCTCAAGCAATACTCCCACCTCAGCTTCCCAAGTAGCTGGGCCTACAGGCGGACATCACCACGCCTGGCTAATTTTTGTATTTTTGTAGAGATGTGGTTTTGCCATGTTGCCCAGGCTGGTCTCAAACTCCTGGGCCGAAGTGATCCACCTGCTTTGGCCTTCCAAAATGCTGGGACTACAGGCATTAGCCATCGTGCCCGGCCTCTTAATTTCTTCTATGAATCAGTTTCCAAACAAAGGCTGGAGTGCAATGGCATGATCTTGGCTCACTGCAACCTCTGCCTCCTGGGTTCAAGCAATTCTCCTGCCTCAGCCTCCCGAGTAGCTGGGATTACAGGCACCAGCCATCATTCCAGGCTAATTTGTTGTTGTTGTTGTTGTTGTTTTGTTTGTTTGTTTGTTTTGAAATGGAGTCTTGCTCTGTTGCCCAGACTGGAGTGCAGTGGCTCAATCTCGGCTCACTGCCACCTCCGCCTCCTAGGTTCAAGTGATTCTCCTGCCTCAGCCTCCCGAGCAGCTGGGATTACAGGCACGTGCCACCACACCCAGCTAATTTTTTATGTATTCGATAGAGATGGGGTTTCACCATGTTGGCCAGGCTGGTCTCGAACTCCTGATCTCAGGTGATCCGCCTGCCTCAGCCTCCCAAAGTGCTGGGATTACAGGTGTGAGCCACCATGTCTGGCTTCCCACAAGTACTTTTTAACTGGTTTTATGATTTGGAAATTTTGTTTAGCTTCTTGCAGGCTAGGACCACTTCTAATTCACTCTTATCTTCCTATGGCCCAGATAATGTTTGGCATACCCTATGCTCAAAACGTATTTGATAAGTGGAGGAATGGATGAATCGGTGAAGGTAAGTTCATATTTGAATGGCTAGCAGCCTCCTTTCCAACTGTTCCCATGATCAAAACACTCATCCAAAATAGATATTAACCTGGAAATGGTCTGAATTCTCTAAGACTGACAACTATTTGGGGATGTGTGCATTTGCCAAGTCCCTGGTTTGGATGCCACACGTGATAGAGGTAAAACCTGGTTACTACATACATAAGATGTGCTATCACCTGTATTAGAACAATTGAGAAAAATTCTCTGGCAATTAGGAAGGATACAGCTGGGATTCGCACTAAACTGAAATTTAAATGTCTACATAGACAATGAAAAAGTAAAATCCTATCACTGACTATCTTTCTCTCCATCCATCCATCTGTGAACTATGGATAATAATTACATATACCTTTTCTACCTCCCAGAGTTGGAGAATATATAATGTATGTGAAATTTATAAATTGTATAGTATTACATAAATACCAGTTCTTATTAGCATCTCTACTTTCTATTGGTAAATATTTCTGTGGTGAATATTTCACTTAAAGTGTATCTTCCCATTCACAGCACATTCCAAGAAGCCTGTATCCCTCACCACCAGACTAAGATGTGCCCCCCTCAGGTTAAGTATAATTATTTTAGCAGTAGTTTAAGAAAAACATAGCAGGAAGATAAATGCTAAGCGAAACAGAATTTTTAAAAAATTTAAAACAAATTCTATTTTGGATAAATTTTTTTTTTTTTTTTTTTGAGACAGAGTCTCACTCTGTCGCCCAGGCTGGAGTGCAGTGGCGCCATCTCGGCTCACTGCAAGCTCCGCCTCCCAGGTTCACGCCATTCTCCTGCCTCAGCCTCCCGAGTACCTGGGACTACAGGCACCTGCCACCACACCCGACTAATTTTTTGTATTTTTAGTAGAGACGGGGTTTCATCGTGTTAGCCAGGATGGTCTCGATCTCCTGACCTCGTGATCTACCTGCCTCGGCCTCCCAAAGTGCTGGGATTACAGGCGTGAGCCACCTGCCTGGCCTCTATTTTGGATAATTTATGCCTTTCATTTTCTTAGATAATTAGGAGTTAATTACCAGCACACACCGTGTTCAGCTTATCATGATAACGTGGAGAGATCTTTACTAGAAGGAAGTGCCATTTAACTGGTACACTTGACTTTCCCCCATATCCCAGGTGGTTATTTTTTTTTTCAGCTAGCCAAGTTATTTTCATCATATTCCTTTTTATCTTAAGTTCACATAACCCCTAGAACCTGAATCTAGGGCAAAAGAGGAGAGATCAGACCTAACACTATCAATTCATTGATGTGGGCTCCGTTGGTTTTGATTCTAGAAGGTCAATGCCCTATGGGCCAAATTTGTTCAAAGGACAAACACACAATAATGATATAGTGCTTCCTGCCTTTAAAAATCCAACTACCACTGTTTAAATATAGTTAAGTATTAGTGGGAAAATGTAACATATACTTTAAAAAGTAAGTCTCTGTGTGGTTTAGAGTCATTCTATAATTATGTTTTAAATAAATGATGACCTTTTAAAATATATAATAATAATATTGTTGATACTTCAGATAAATGGTTCCTGTTTCATTTTTAATGTGTCATTAACTTACCATTACTAAAAATTCAACCATGCTTTAAAAATTTTTCAGATGGAAATGAGATTATATTAGTAATTTACAATAGAGCAATACATTTCCATTATGCTTATTTAATAGCACATTTATATCATGCAAATTCCTTTAGATGTAAAATTGTCATCTGGTTTTACTGGGTGGTTGGTAGGAAATAAGAAAAAAAATCCAAATAGGAGTTTTTGAGGAAAGATGACAAATATGCAAAGCAGAGTTTCTTCCTATCAATAGCACAGTACCTTGGGGAGGAGGCTTTAAAATATATCTTGGAAAGAAGGGCTAAAGGAAGTTTGTGCGTGGGTGTATTGTGTTTAAAATAAAAATAACTCCTAAAATATAGACTGAAATTATTCTTCAATGTCCAGAATGTTCATTTATTTAAAAAAAAAAAAAACAAAAAACTCAGGGCCATTACATTTACCAACCAGCTAAATTCACTTCAATGCCACTCCTTACAGGTATATAATGCTTTAGAGTTTTATTGTTGCTATAGTTTGAGTACTTGACGATCCAAACCTCATGATGAAATTTGATCCCCAGTGTTGGAGGCAGGGCCTAGTGGAAGATGTTTGGGTTAGGGAGATGGATCCCTCATGAATGGCTTGGTGCCATTCTTGCAGTAACGAATGAGTTTTCCCTCCGTTAGTTTTCGCAAGAGTTCTCCAACAGCTGATGGCTAAAAAGAGCCCAAGACCTTCCCCTCTCTTGCCTCTGCTCTCTCCCCATGTGATCTCTACATGCCAGCTCCTCTTTGCCTCCCTTTTGTCTTCTGTCATGAGTGGAAGCAGTCTGAGGTTCTCTCCAGAAGCAGATGCTGGCACCATGCTTCTTGTATGGACTGCAGAACCATGAGCCAGATACATTTATTTTCTTTATAAATTACCCAGACTCAGGTATTCCTTTACAGCAATACAAAATGGACTGAGATAATAGTATACAGAAAATGTCACCTACAGCTACCATGATAGTTGAAGACCTAGCTGTAGATGTCATCATGCAGATGATGCTGTGTCTCTGTTTTCAACACTGGCTTACAACCAACCTTAGCGTGTGAAAATCTGAAATTGTCCTGGGCTTCATGTGCTTTCCAAAGCTCCCTACCTACTGTATGATCTAGTATGATCTTTTATGTTGATTTTAAATTTAATGCTGATTACCCGTTTGCCAAATGTCACTGAAGTTATTTTGGTCTCCTTATGGTGGTTCCTTAAAACCACTTTGTTACTTGATTTATAAAAAGAAGTGAACCAAAGGACACTTATCCCAGAAGGTCTTAGCCTGGAAAGTTTCAAGCATCACCAACTCTCAGAAGTTTTATATTTGATTTGCATATCTGTATGCCCTATTCTAGGGAGAGGGTTCCTAGTTTTTGTTAGAGTGTAAGAGATTAGAAAAGTGAGAGGTTTTCAGGTCCACTGCAATAGCAAGAAAAGAGGGCAAACTGAAGAGGCAAAAGGAGAGGGAGGGTGTGAAAGTTGTCAGAATAAAAGTGGAGTTATTGTGGTTTGTTTTAAAAACAAACAAACAAACAAACAAACACTTGGGCCCGGTGGCTCACACCTGTAATCCCAGCACTTTGGGAGGCCGAGGCGGACAGATCACTTGAGGTCAGGAGTATGAGACCAGCCTGGCCAACATGGTGAAACTCCGTCTCTACTAAAAATACAAAAATTAGCCAGGCCTGGTGGTGCATGCCTGTAATCCCAGCTACTCGGGAGGCTGAGGCAGGCGAATCACTTGAGAGGTGGAGGTTGCGGTGAGCCAAGATTGTGCCCCCGCACTCCAGCCTGGGTGACAGAGCGAGACTCCATCTCAAAAAAAAAAAAAAAAAAAATTAATTAATTAATTAAATTAAAAAAAAAAAAAAAAACCGAAACTCTGACAAATAGAGCCAAGGAAGGCCATAGAGGATTCTCATGTACAAGCACTTGATAACGGAAACTACCATGAAAGGCTCTGCAAAAACCACAACCTTGCACAAAGGCTAGTGCAACCTTACACAAAAAAATATATCTGTTAGGATATCTTCTCAGCAACTGTCTCTCCAACCCTGGACTGGCGCCACCCTTGGTGCTCATAGCCAGGAATAATTATCTCAAAATAATTATGTAATCCTCCTCATTCGTCCTTTAAAAACCTGGTCTTCCTTTATCTCCCTGAATACCCATATAGCTTACTATGACATGCATATTCTTATGGCAATGCCCTATTCCTGAATAAATATCATTTTCTTTTAGAGAGCTTCTCTCCATTTATTATTTAGGTTGACAAGGGACAAGAGAAAAACAGGAGAAAGAAAAGTTAGAAGAAAGAGGCAAGAAGAACAGAAGGAACAGAGAAGACAAGAAGTTGGGAGCAAAGAAAAATAAAGGTGAGTCAGAGAAGGAAAGGAAAAGGAAAAGAGGGGGATAAATTTGAAAAAGAAGAAGACTCATCCTTCAGCCTTCCCCAGGACTCAGGGCACCAGGAAACTTCCCCTTCCCTCAGCCAGGTGTCCCCCAGCAGGTCCAGCTTCTGTCTAGCTATGGTGCCTTTATTCTTTCCTATTTGTTTGAGTCACTCTGTGACTATTGACTCAAACACAGGTTTTCACTTGGGCAAAGGTCCCATACAATGAATTAACTGATGGCTTCAAATGGGCATTAGAAGAATGAAGATTGTTCAGCCTCACAGTGAATACACTCCTATTTGGGTGTATTCAAATAGGCTAACCTAAATGAATAGTCTTGAGCAGCAACTTGGGGTCTAATGAACATTAGACACTCCTACTGACAATGAGAAAAGAGACCTGTTGTCTAGGGTGAAAAACACATAGCAAAATGCAGGTTCTTCACAGAGTTCAAAAGCTTCAGGATTTCAGGGAAAATAAACTTTTTATTTATGAAAAATAAAGTTGGAAATAAAAAATAGAAGTCCTGAATTTACATTAAAATAATGCTTAAAAAAAAAACCATTGGGTTCTAGGAATAGACTTTTGGAGTGGAATTTGAATGATCAAGAGATTATATTATTTAAAACCAAGTAAACAGAAATTCCCTATAGTACTTGAAGTGGTGTAGTGGAGACTACTCCACGAAGATACCCTTTTGAGATGTTAACTTTGGTACTCACAAACACCTATGCTGAAGCTCTGATGTTGTCTCAGAAAAGCATGGAGGAGCATGGTAGAACTGCTTAACGTTTGCTAATAAGACTAAATTACCATTAAACTGTTCCAAATGGCCCCTATTTATAGAGTGAACATATGACTTATCCAAACTGGGAGACTTTAGAGAGTAAAAAGAGGTGTCATTAACAAATTAAGCCAGGGCAGTAGTCATAAATTGACACTGTCCCTGGGAAATTGGGGTGTATGATCAACTCTGTCTCTACAGAACTTCTCACTGCTTGGAAGTAAAATAAAACAAAACAGGCAAACAAACAAATAAACAAAAGCAAAATAATAGGAACGATTATTAAAATGGTAATGGGCCAGGTGCCATGGCTCATGCCTGTAATCCCAGCACTTTGGGAGACCAAGTTGGGAGGATCACTTGAGTCCAAGAGTTTGAGACCAGACTGAGCAACATAGGGAGACCCTGTCTCTAAAAAAAATTAAAAAATTAGCTGAGCATGATGGTGCATGCCTGTAGTCCTAGCTACTCAGGAGGCTGAGGTGGGAGGATTGCTTGAGCCTCGGAGGTCAAGGCTGCAGTGAGCCGCAATGGCACCACTGCACTCCAGGTGTCCAGGTGACAGAGCAAGACCCTGTCTCAAAACAAATCTGTAATGAAATCTGGTTCCATATGGAACCCAAAGAAATTCAGGGATTTTAACTACCAAAACTCATCACTTTTGTGGCTACCGTTTAGCCACAAAAGTGTTGTGTAAAAGAGGTGTAAAATAAGGCATAAGGCATTTGGATACTTTCTCAATTTAAATGAAAGATCCTGGCTAACATGCAATTTAAGCATTGATGGGAAGGAGCCTCCTGATGACTGACAGTGGCCACTTTTCAGCAGCAGCTACAGGTGAAGGGAGTATCGGGAATTCAGTCCCAATGTAAGGGAAAACTTTCTATTAAAAATATATAATATTTTGTAATATACAGGAGTTGTCTGTGTTTTATTGGATGACTGTCTCTTGTCTTTTTTTAAGTCTGTCTTTTTTTTTTTTTTTCAATCTTCTGATGAGTCAAAAAAGTCATGGGTTCTGTTCTGAATTCACAAGGCTTTCTAGAGGCCAGAAGAGATGGGCAGAGATGAAAGCTTTTCATCAGTCTTCTGGGCCATTGCAACACGATGTTAAAAAATACATACATACATACATACAAAACAACCTCTCATTTGTTCTGATTCATTCCTGAACTAACAGGACAGTAAGATAGACATTTTGGTGGGTGGGGGTGAGGAGCCTTCCCAGAATGTCTCCCAGAAATTGGGGCAATACTCACTCTGCTTACTTCTAAAGATAATCCTACTATAATGGTTAACCAAATGTATCAACTTGACTGGGCCATGGGGTGCCCCGACATTTGGTCAAACGTTATTCTGGGTGTGTCTGTGCTTTTGGAGGAGGGTGGTTTTGGATGAGATTAAAATTGGTAGACTGAGTAAAGCACATTGCCCTCCCTAATGTGGGTGGCCCTCATCCAATCAATTGAAGATTTAAATAGAACAAAAAGACTAAGAGGGAACTTCACCTGACTGCTTGAGCTGGTACATTGGTCTTTTTCTGCTCCCTGACTAGAACTACACCATCAGCTCTTCTGGGTCTCCAGCTTGCCCACTGCATATCGTGGGACTTCTTAGCCTCCATAATTGCATAAGTCAATTCCCTATAGTAAATATCTATCTATCTATCTATCTATCTATCTGATCTATCTATCCATCCATCTATCTCTCTATATTTATATCTATATCTATCTCCTATTGGTTCTGTTTCTTTGTAGAACCCTGACAAATAGACCTACCTTAGGGCTATCTGAGTCCAACAGTGCCTTAAGTTACAGCAAAGAATAGGTCTGTGATCCACTTAAAGTTAAAAAAAAAAAAAAGTCTCACACTGTATATCCCATGGAGAATGATCAGAAGGGGCATTGGCCTGTCCTGACACCAACCACAGCTGTAAACATAAAGCAGGCTGGGCCAAAATCAATGGGTCCCCTGACTTTTAAATCACTGCTCTGCATTGTGGAAGGCCCCTGATACTTGTGTATCCCCCAAAGTTCCATCACCTATCTGACACTCTTCATATTTGGAGTCTAACCCTTAGGAACAAACCCAGGACTGAGGACAAAGTTTGAATTCTGGGGCTACCTGCTTGGGAGAGGCCACAGGAATAACCAAAGGATCAAGAACTTCAACCAAGCACTTCACAGAAAAAGCAGCAAACCATGAGATGAAGGAGTATGGCTGAAAGCTAACCTAGTCAATAGATCAGGGATCCAAATGGAAAGTGAGAAATGGAGAGAAGACAACATCCTCAAATAATGCACGCCTGCCTCTGTAGTCTTTGGGCCCAATTATTCATGTTTCTACTGGGCCCAGGCAGGTCCTCAAAGTACCTGTGCCTTGCTGGATACCTCAGGGCATTAGACATTAATTCTCAATCCTACTTTATGGGCATTCTATCTTCACGATTTTGTCTCATTCCTGCCTTTAGATGCATCACAAGATTTTATAGCAGTTGGACAAATCTTCCCCATTTCCAGACAATTGTTGTCCATAATTTTCAGCCATTTATTTTAAAGATAAAAGCATTTTTTCCATCCTCACTCCTGTTCATGGCTGAGGTTAAAAGGGCAACTGTAAACTTTGTCTGATAAATTTTCCATTCATTCTCCTCCTTTCCTTCAATATGCCAATCAAGCTGTCAGCTTGCTTTCTCTGCAGATTCATAACACTTCACCTTCAGTCTCATTAACTGATTTTCCTTTTGTTTCACATGAAGAAAACTCATCTCAACACTTAAAACCCTGGGAGTTACAATTTAGAACTTCTTCGGCTGACTTGGATTTTTAGCTCCCACTAATTGTTCTTTATTTTCTGCCTTTCAGATAAAAAAAAAATTATTTTCCTTTTAACCACCTTTTGCTGACCTCATCTTTAAATACGGAATAAGATTTACGCTCATATTGTAGCTTTTATGTGGGTCAACTTTTATAAATTTCAAAATATTCACTCATTTGGACTCTGGATTTTGTGAAAATTAGGATGAAACCTGGGTTACAGTTTGCTTAGTTGTGCCCCTCCCCATGAGGGTAATAATTGACCTAAAATATTTTATGCGCAGTCGAGAATGTAATCTGTATTTTAGAGTACTATTGAACCCAGGTTGCCCTAAAGTAGAATTGTCAGCCAGATATGGTGGCTCATGCCTGTAATCCCAACACTTTAGGAGGCCAGTGTGGAAGGATCACTTGAGCCCAGGAGTTTGAGACCACCCTGGGCAACATAGCAAGACCTCATCTCTACAAAAAAATTTTTTTAATTATCTGAACATGGTGGTGTGAGCCTGAAGTCCTAGCTACTTATGAGGCTGAGGCAGGAGGATCCCTTGAGCCCAGGATTTTGAGGTTGCAGTGGGCTATGATCACACCACTGCACTCCAGCCTGGATGACAGAGAGAGACCCTGTCTCAAAAATAAATAAATAAAAATAAAAATAAAATTGAATTGTCCTTAAAAGTAAGCGGAGTGGGCCAGGCGCGGTGGCTAATGCCTGTAATCCCGGCACTTTGGGAGGCCAAAACAGGTGGATCACCTGAGGTCAGGAGTTTGAGACCAGCCTGGCCAACATGGCGAAACTCTGTTCTCTACTAAAAAATAAAAAATTAGCCGAGCACAGTGGCATGTGCCTGTAATCCCAGCTACTAAGGGTGCTGAGGCAGGAGGATCACTTGAACCTGGGAGGCAGAGGTTGCAGTGAGCCGAGATCGTGCCACTGCACTACAGTCTGGGCAACAGAGCGAGACTCCGTCTCAAAAAGAAAAAAGAAAAAGGTAAGCAGAGTGAGTACAAATCGGAGAGCATTCACAAATGCAGATGACCTTTGATGGTGCTACTTGATGAATGCATTTGAAGTTAATGTAAGCTCCTTGATAGCTGAAAAATTATGTTTCTTTTTTTTCTTTTCTTTTTTTGTTCTTTTTGAGACAGAGCCTTGCTCTGTCGCCCTGGCTGGAGTGCAGTGGTGTAATCTCGGCTCACTGCAACTTCTGCCAGGTTCAAGCGATTCTCCTGCCTCAGCCTCCTGAGTAGCTGGGACTACAGATGCCCACCACCACCACACCCAGCTAATTTTTGTATTTTTAGTAGAGAGGGGCGTTTGCTATGTTGGCCAGGCTGCTCTCAAACTCCCAGCCTCAAGTGATCCATTGGCCTTGGCCTCCCAAAATGCTGGGATTACAAGCGTGAGCCACTGCATCTGGTGGAAAAATTATGTTTCTAAAGCCTAAAGCTTCATATTGTGGTTAAGGATGCAGTTTTAGAGTCAGGCTGTCTTGTTTGGAATCCTAGCTCCACCACCAACTTACTGTGTGATCTTGAGCCAGTTACTTCTTAGGGCCTCCATTTCTTATCTGTAAGGCATGGGAAAATACAGTGAATACCTCTTAAAGTTGTCAAATACAACTTATGTCAAATACTTAGCACATTGCCAGGAAGACGGTACTCTCACAGGCAGCTGACCAAGTTTGTATTCTCCCAGAAGTAGGTCCTGGGACAAGAGTTTGAGTGCAAGTAATTTGTTTATCTGGGAGATGATCTCAGGAAACACTAACAAAGGAGTGTGGAAATGAGACAGGGGAGGGAAGGCAGCCAATAAAGGGTGCAATATCAAGTAGGTTATCACTGTGGGCAACTGGTTCTCAGTCCCGCTAGGGATCTTTGGGAAACTGTAGCGTATCCATATGAGAACTATGCCCAGACCCCCTGCCAAGCGCTAAGGAAGCTGGGTGTTTACAGAGCAATTCCTAATGATTATGCCAGGAGTACTGCCTGGGACAAAGGAGACATTGACTCTGCCTTTGTGGACCTTACATTTTAATGGGAGTAGAATAGAGCATCTTGGAGTCTGACTGCATTTAACAAAATTATCTGGGTCCTACCAGTGAGGTTGTGGTCAATCATGGGGTAGCTATGCTCTCAGAAGAGCCAAGTTTGGATCCAGATTATCAACAGTGTATGTTAAATCCACTTGATTTTATTCAAAGATATGTTAAAACCTTCATTTTATTCAAAGTTCAGCTCAAATATTACCCCCTCAAGAAAGCTATCTTCCCCAAATACCCCTTCTCCTTTGCACGTTGTTATACCACCCTGTGAATCTCCTTTGTGACACTTATTTTAATATCTTGATAAAATGACACGATCAGTTGTGTCATTAGCCATTTGATGGCTACCCTCCTAAGAAATCTGTGACCTTCACCACCTTATCCAAGGACTTTGCATAGTGCAGGCCTGAGTTGGTGCTCAGTAATAATTTGTTGAATAAAAGAGCAAGTATTGCTGTGTGAAGTTTATAAAATATGGCATAGGCCAGTAAATAGTAGCCAAAGAAATGCAAAAACAGCCCCTCCTGGATGATTTTTCCACTGATTATTTCAGCAGTGTTTCTCTGCTACTCTCTCTGTGCTTGGAATAGTCCCAGCCCCCTCTGTTGCTGGGCAGAGCAAAGTGCCTTTCTCAGCAACATCCTGAGTGACCAGCTGCTCAGGAAGTGCCCTTGATTGGTGAATATAATGCTGTGAAGCTTTTGCAATCAATGATTCAAATTTGAGGCAATGGCTGAGACCTAACTGTTTTCTCAGGGGTCTTCTGCAGGTCACTGCATCAGATACTTGCCCCAAGTGAGCCCTCCTACTTCCACTACATTTTTTTTTTCAGACAGGGTCTCACTCTGTTGCCCAGGCTGGAGTGCAGTGGGGGGATCATGGCTCACTGCAACCTTGACCTCCCTGGGCTCAGTGATCCTCCCATCTCAGCCTCCTGAGTAGCTGGGACTACAAGCGTGCCCCCACCATGCCTGGCTAATTTTTGCATATTTTTGCAGAGACAGGGTTTCACCGTGCTGCCCAGGCTGGTCTCGAACTCCTGAGCTTAAGGAATCCACCCACCTCGGCCTCCCAAAGTGCTAGGATTACAGGCATGAGCCACCATGCCTGGCTTACTTCCACCAGTCTTTTCAGGAGCAGGCTTTGAGTGTGGTGCTTTTCTCTCCCTTGAGTGTTCAATCCCAGGTATCTAAGGGCCTTGGCCATAACCCCAAATCATCTTCCCTCTCCTGTGGGGTGGAAGGGCACTTGTGTAAGCATTCTAGGGACATCTTGGGTCATCCCATGATCGTCAAGCTATTTGTACAAATTAAACTCTGACACTAACCCTGGGAAAACACTTGTTTACTCAGAGTTGTGAGAGGCAATGGAATCTCATGGTTTTGCTACAGTTAGTCCTTGCTTTACACAGTTTTGATGTACAGTAGTCCCCACTTATCTGAGGGTGATACCTTCCAGGACTCCCAGTGGATGCCTGAAACTACAGGTAGTACCGAACTCTCTATCTACTAATTTTTTTCCATCTCATAACTGAGATGGTGACTACTGACTAACAGATGGTAGGTCAAAGTCAGCGTGGACCTGCTGAACAAAGGAATGATTCACCTCCGGGTGGGATGGAGTAGGATGGCTCAAGATTTAATTGCTCTACTCAGAAAGAGTCACAATTTAAAACTTGTTTATTTCTGTCAGTTTCCATTTAATATTTTCAGACTGCGGTTGATTGCAGTTAATTGAAACCATGGAAAGTGAAACCGTGGATAAGGGGAAACTACCGTACTGGAAGTTAAATTTGCATCAAACATAAATGGAGTTATAGAAGAAAAAGCTGACTGTGGGAATGTTGACCCTGCCTCCGTTCTCAAGAGATTCTTATGCAGCCAGAGGAACTTAGTGAAGGGGAACTTATGAAACTTACAAATGAGGAAAATGATGCTGCTGAAAAGATGTCTCCAAGGGAGTGATGCCAGCAAAAACTTCACATCAGAGGAACTCCCAGAGATATTGCAAAGGACAAAATGTTGGAAGCTGATCCAAACTTAGAAAGGAGTATGACAATTTGCAAAGGGATAGAAAAGGTGCGTGCTCCATGTTGTAAGTTATACTATGAAAAGAAGGAGGCAAGCACTGCTCAAACTACTTTTTTTTTTTTTGAGATGGAGTCTTGCTCTGCTGCCCAGGCTGGAGTGCAGTGGCATGATCTCGGCTCACTGCAACCTCTGCCTCCCAGGTTCAAGCAATTCTCCTGCCTCAGCCTCCTGAGTAGCTGGGATTACAGGTGCGTGCCACCATGCCTGGCTGATTTTTGCATTTTTAGTGGAAACGGGGTTTCACCATGTTGGCCAGTCTGGTCTAGAACTCCTGGCCTCAAGTGATCTGCCCACCTCTGCCACCCGAAGTGTTGGGATTACACCTGGCCTACTTTTGATAACTTTTTACAAAGACATGAAACACTCTAATTCTCAGTGTGTCTGTTTTAAATTGCAATGCACTAAATAAACATTAATTTTACTATTTCTGTTTTCCTATACATTTCTAAGTGACAAGAAGATAAATTTTAGTGTTTTTAACAATAATTTGTAAAGTTCACAGAATAATTATGATTATTCCTACTGGTTATTAAGATTGCTTTGCACAGTTTGCAATACAAGGGCTGCCTGTAATTTGTTACAATGAAATACATACAGATGTTTTGACAAACCCAGTGGTATTATGACAGTATTAACAAACTAACAATTGTATAAAGTCAGATATTCATATTCTGATAGCAGGACAGAATATTTAAATTTGAGACTCTCCTGGAAAAATTAAGTTACTCAAAAATAAGAGCAAGATTTTAGCTCTTGTCTCAATTTTTTTTTTTTTTTTGAGACAGAGTCTCTGTGGCCAGGTGGGTGGTGGGGATCTCGGTCATGCAAGTCACCTCCGGTTCATGCCTTCTCTGCCTCAGCCTCCGAGTGGTGGTATGAGCCTGCCACCCCCCGGATAATTTTTGTTTTTTAGTAGAGTGGGTTTCACCGTTTACCAGGATGAGATCCTCCCGCCTCGGCCTCCCAAAGTGCTGGGATTACAGGCTTGAGCCACCGCGCCCGGCCTCCCACATTGTCTCAATTTTTAATGCTACCAAATCTGGCTATCTCCCCTCTTTTCTATTCAGTGTGTGTGTGGTGTGTGTTTTTTTTTTGTTGTTTGTGGTTTTTTGGCTTTTTTTTTTTTTGTTATTGTTGTTGTTTTTAAACAGGGTCTTGTTGGGTCACCCAGGCTGGAGTGCAGTGGTGCAAACACAGCTCATCGCAGCCTCAACCTCCTGGGCTAAAGCGATTCTCTTGCCTCAGCCTCCCAAGTAGCTGGGACCACAGGCACGCCACCACACCTGGCTAATTTTTGCATTTTTTTGTAGAGATGGGGCCTCGTCATGTGTCCCAGGCAGATCTCGAACACCTGAGCTTGAGCGATCCTTATAGGCGTGAGCCACCATGCCCGACCAGTGTGTTCTAAATATTAGTAAGAAAGCTTAAATTCCATCCTCTGATCTATTGCTGAATAAGAGAGAGTTTTGGACACATTTCATTATCTTCATATACCTCAAACCTTTCAACTGTGTGATTAAACATATTGATAGGTATGTTACAAAGATTGACAATAAAATAATTTTAGATAATTCTGGACAGTATATGATGCTGATAAACTGCTTGTATTAAAATACCTTTTATGGGGGATTCTCGCAGATCTTACGGTCAGGAGCATCCTCCCTATTGCAATAGTTTCCTCCACCTTGCAATAATACTTTCTTACGTGCACTTATTACCTAATGATCCTTATGTATACATACACATTGGAAGCTAAAATCCCAAGCTCTAGCCTAAATTGGCCAATGCCTGCCAAATGTAGGAACCTCTCATTAATATGAGGTGAGTCTGGTCCAATCCAACATTTTCAGCATCGCCCAGAGGGCAATCTGTGATCTCACAGCCATAGCTTGGGCTCGTCTCTTTCGTCTTGATCTGGAACCCAAGGAAGGGGGCCAAAGGACTCCCCCTGCGACCTACCAAAAGAGATGTCAGCTTGCCTCAGGAAACACTCTTGGTTCCTGTTTTGTGTATAGGCATTGGTCAATACATATTTGTGGACCTGGCCAAAGTATATTATTTGATTGTTTGTGGGGACACAGTTGTAGGGCCCTGAGCCAAGTGGGGACAAAAAAGCCAGAACCGTGGGTCTTAGCTCCTGGACATGCTGAGATTACATAAGTTGGATTGTTAAATGGGTTTATAGATTGCTAAAAGTAACCACAACAACTTTATTTCTTCTGGGCTACTGTAGACTAACAGTCATTAGCCAATCAACCTACCCAGATGGCTGGTTGTGAACAGAATGATGTGGAGGGCACGGCAGGAGCTGGGAAACAAATGAGAAGATGGCTCCAGAAATGGAAATGTTGGTGTCCCCTGTGGGGCATTTCACACAGTATCAACCCTTTCACCCCCTCTCAACTATTTTTATGTTTATTATTGTAAATTTGTGTAAATTTGTAAATAGAGAAAAGTGCACCAGATAAGATGCACCCCAATAGTACCTCTAAATATAACAACTGTTCATTTGTACTCTCTAAATATAGTCATTGCTTCCATTTTGGTTTAGATGCTTCCAGCCTTTTTAACTTGTAATATTTATTTATTTTAAAAATTGTGGTAAGGTTGGGCGTGGTGGCTCACACCTGTAATCCCAGCACTTTGGGAGGCCAAGGCAAGCAGATCACCTGAGGTCGGGAGTTCAGGACCAGCCTGACCAACATGGAGAAACGCCATCTCTAATAAAAATACAAAAGTAGCCAGGTGTGGTGGCACATGCCTGTAATCCCAGCTACTCAGGAGGCTGAGGCAGGAGAATCACTTGAATCCGGGAAGCAGAGGTTGTGGTGAGCTGAGATCGCACCATTGCACTCCAGCCTGGGCAACAAGAGTGAAACTCTGTCTCAAAAAACAAACACAAAAAAATTGTGGTAAAATACAGATAACATAACATTTACCTTCTTAATCATTAAAAAAAAATTGTCCCAAATACATCAGACAAATATTAAATCTCTTGATGATTCAGTCTGCTGAACTATGCAACTATCATAGTACCCTTTTAACCATTTTTAAGCATACAGTTCAGTAGTGTTTAGTGTGTTCACATGGTTGTGCAATGAATCCCCAGAACTCTTTTCATTTACCCAAACTAAAACTTGATACGCATTAAACAATAATTTCTCATTCCCTCCTATCTCCAGCCCTCAGCAACCACCTTCTCAAACTATTTTTTTCTCAACTGTAAAATAGGGACACTATTCCAAAAGGATTATTATGAGACTTAAATGAGTTAAGTGTCATGGACTAAATGTTTATGTCCCCCCAAAATTCAGATGTTGAAATCCTAACCTTCATTGTGATGGTATGAGGAGATGAGCCTTTGGGAGGGGATTAGATCCTGAGGGTGAAGCCCTCGTGAAAGGGATTAGTGCCCTTATAAAAAAGTCCCCAAAGAGCTCTCTAGTTCTCTTTGTGCCATGTGAAGCTACAAGGAGAAATCAGTAGTCTGCAACCAGGAAGAGGACCCTCCCCAGAACCCACACCTGATCTATTTCTAACCTCCAGCACTGTGAGAAGTAAATTTCTGTTGTTTATAAGCTACCCAGTCTATGGTACTTTGTTATACACCCCAAACTGACTAAGACAATAATGTATGCAAATTGCTTGCTATAGTGCTTCATACACAATTTAAGTGCTCAGTAAATGTTAGATATTATTATTTGTGATTCTATCTTAATGATTTTTTTGAAAACACCATGAATTAACATGGGTGAAATTGGGTATACAAACACAAATAAAGGCTATAATTAGAGAAAGATGAGTATGAAGGAAGTGAGCAACAAGAGACCGTATGTGGAAGAGGAAAGAGGAGGATGAATACTCTTATGGTCTTATCATGGAGACAAGGAGTTAGGATGCAGGTCCTGATATACCTTGGCTTGATTGGTGGCTATATATGAGCCTTAATTTCCACTTGCTTATTTCCTGTGGGTAGGGGCTTAAGAGACCTGGGCAATTTTCCATTTGTCTGATGCAGAGGTGGCACATAGCAGTGGGTTTTTGTTTAGCTTAATGTAAAGCATGTTATTTAAAAAGTGAATTAGTCTTCAACCTTTATTGATTGGGATTTTCACATAAAAATCTGTATTTCAGGCTTCATTCACTTGGAAGATCTGCTAAAAATTGGTCCTCATTTAATTGAGGCAACAATTGGCTGGACTGTGTAGATGATTTCATCTCAGCCCATATCACTCAATTATGTTACCTGCTTAGCCTCTGAGGAAGGTGGTCTGTAAGGTTAATCAGGCAACTTATTTTTTTCATATAATCAAACTCATATTCCCAATATATGATCATGACCACTATCGTGACACATACTGACAATTCTACCTTTTCTAGGAAACTTGATATCCTGACTACAAACGTGTCTATAGATTATGTTCTCCCAAGTTAGTACCTTCAAGAACTGTGAAAGGTCTAAGATTTTTTTTTTTTAACTTTTATTTTAAGTTCACGGGTACATGTGCTGGATATACAGGTTTGTTACATAAGTAAACTTGTGTCATGGGGGTTTGTTGTACAGTTATTTCCTCACCCAGCTATTAAGCCTAGTCTCCATTGGTAATTTTTCCTAATCTCCTCCCTCCTCCCAACCTCCACCCTCCTATAAGCCCCCGTGTGTGTTGTTCCCCTCTATGTATCCATGTGTTTTCATCATTTAGCTCCCACTTATAAGTGGAAGAATTTGGAATTTGGTTTTCTGTTCCTACATTAATTTGCTAAGGATAATGGCCTCTGGCTCCATCCATGTCCCTGCAAAGGACATGATTTCATTCTTTTTTATGGCTGCATAGTATTCCACGGTGTATATGTACCACATTTTCTTTATCCAGTCCATAAGATTTTACTCATAAACAAGAAAGTTAGCTTAGCACAGTTTTATAGATGCTAGTGAAGACATGAGACTCCGGGGTTGGAGACATAGGATAAGGACAGTTCATTCCTCACGGCAATAGCAGTAGCCAGAGCATCAGCATTTGTGCTGCTTCCCTAAGCTTAATTCTTATAGGGCAACACAAAGAGGATCAGATGACACCTGCACGTGTGTGGGTTGCATTATAGGAGTGGGACCCTAAGTTTAGGGAACTCAAATCTTTTATAATGGTCAGTAAGCATACTTGACCTTTGCTCTAGAGCAAGCTTTTCCAGCACACAGCCCATGGGCCGCATGCGGCCTGGGACAGCTTTGAATGTGGCCCAACACAAGTTTATAAACTTTCTTAAAACTTGAGGTTTTTTTGTGATTTTTTTTTTCTTAGCTCATCAGCTGTGGTTAGTGTTAGTGTATTTTACGTGTGGCCCAAGACAATTCTTCTTTTTCCAATGTGGCCCTGGGAAGTTGAAAGATTGGACACCCCTGCTCTACAGGGAGAGATTATCTTTGTTATAATGGGACAATGAATAAACCTGCCCTTTGCTCTGAAGGGAGACATTATTTCTCTCTTCTAAGGCTGTTTGCTATATAAATATTCTGGAAAAGTTAGTCTGGAACAAAGGCAGTCAGTGTCTCTGCTTGTAAGATGTGTGGAAACACCAAAGAGCTCTGGAGAATTGTCTCCCAATATGCACCCAGCACCCTTTGTCCTGTCAACTTTACCTTCACTTTAGAACAAGTTTGCACTACTAAAAAGGGAATCCCTGTTTCTTTACTCTCACACTTAACTCTGATACCAATGTGTGAAAGGTTTTTCAACACCAACCAATTCTTCAACTCTCTGCATACCAACTAGGTATCTTACAATTAAATTCTGACATTAACTACCTGGAGTTAGTGCAGACACTATAGGTCGAATGCTCAGTCCCACAAAACTGCCCCCACTTCAGATGCCAGTCACGAGAAATGGGTCCCCAGATGACCCACACTTCTACCCAACTTGACTACATATTGAAGGTTCCCACGGGTTCAATAATTTGCTATGGGCTGGGTGTGGTGGGTCACGCCTATAATCCCAGCACTTTGGGAGGCCGAGGTGGGTGGATCACTTGAAGTCAGGAGTTCAAGACCAGCCTGGCCAACATGGTGAGACTCCGTCTCTACTAAAAATACGAAAAAATTAGCCGGGCGTGGTGGTCTGCACCTGTAGTCCCAGTTACTCAAGAGGATGAGGCAGGAGAATCGCTTGAACCCGGGAGGTTGCAGTGAGCAGAGATCATGCCACTGCACTCCAGACTGGGCTACAGAGTGAGACTCCATCTCAAAAGATAATAATAATAATAATTTGCTATGACAGAGTGAGACTCCATCTCAAATAGTAATAATAATTATTTGCTATGACAGCTCACTGAACTCAAGGAACCACTTACATTTACCAGTTTATTATAAAGGATATAATAAAGGATACAGATGAACAGCCAGTTGAAGGGGTACACAGGGTGAGATCTGGAAGAAACAGAGTAGAGGAGCTTCTGTCCCAGTGGGAGTTGGAGTATGCCACCTTCCCAGCATGTGGATATGTTCACCAATCCAGGAGCTCTCTGAGCCATATACTTTAGGTATTTTAATGGAGGCTTCATCATGTACGCATGATTGATGATTAACTCAATCTCCACGCCCTCTCCACTCCCCAGAGGATGGGGGTAAGGCTGAAGGTTCCAAACATCTAATCATGGCTTGGTTTTTCTGGTCACCAGTCCCATCCAGGAACTCACCAAGAGTCACCTCATTAGATCAAAAGATACTCCTAGCACCCAGGAAATTCCAAGGGACTTAGGACCTTTGTGTCAGGAACCAGGATCAAAGACCAAATATTGGAACAAAGGATACACCTAGCACCCCATGGCTCAGGAAATTACAAGGGTTTTAGAAGCTCTGTGCCAGGAACCAGGGGCAGAGACTTTATTTATTTATTTATTTATTTATTTATTTTATTGAGACGAGGTCTTGCTCTGGAGTGCAGTGGCATGATCTTGGCTCACTGCAACCTCCTCCCCCCAGGCTCAGGCAATCCTCCCACCACAGCCTCCCTAGTAGCTAGGATCACGGGGATGTGCCACCACACCCATCTAATTTTTGTGCTTTTAGTAGAGACAGGGTTTCATCATGTTGCCCAGGCTGGTCTTGAACTTCTGAGCTCAAGTGATCCACCCTCCTCAGCCTCCCAAAGTGCTGGTATTACAGGCGTGAGCCACCATGCCCAGCCTATTTATTTATTTTTGTGCCACGCTAACCCAAAGGAAACAAACAGGCAACGTTATGGATGAAGTATACTGGGTATTCATTTGCTTATTAAGCAAATATTTATTACACACTTACGATGATAAGAGATGTGCTAGGCCCCAGAAATACAAACTTGAAAACAACCCACTCTTTCCCTTCAAGGTGCTCATAATCTAGTTTGTAAGTCAGGCAAGTAAATTGGTAATTACAGCACAGTGTAACAGATGCTATCTGTGGGCAAAGGAAGTCCCGGGGTGAAGGGAAAGAGAGAAAGGTGGTTTCCAGGAGGAGGGCTCACTTCATCAAAACCATGAAAGAGGAGTAGTAGTTAAGGGGAATGAGAAGTGGGGAGAATTAGCCCAGGATGTCAGGCAAGAGAGGAGAAAGAGGGAAGTTATGAACTGGTGGACTGTGATGAGAAATTTGGATTTACAGGAGAGCAATGTGGGAATAGCCCTGGAGGCAGAGAGACCAGTTAAGAGGCTTTTGCAAGAGTCTAGACATGAGATGGTGCTTGGTTGAAATAAGAAAGTGGCAACAGAAATGAAGGGAAGAGAACACAGCTGAGTGATATCGAAGAGGTATAGAATTGATCGGACTTAGTAATGAACTGGATGAGGCAATAAGGGGAGAAAAAATCTTTGTGCCCAACTTTTGCCTTGGGAAACTGGGTGATTGGTGATGGCATTAACTGAGTTAGAGAAGACGGAGGAGGAGGACCAGGTTTTGGCTGAATATAACCAGTAGGTAAATAGACATACAAGAATGTTATGCCGTATAAATTCAAGATATTATTTTTTAATTGTTAGTATTACATTAATGCACTTTATACTTTAAAAATTAATTACTTCAACATATTAGATCATATGCAAATCAATAACTATCAAATACTATATATAGGAAGCACATAATGACTTGTACATAACTGACAGAGAAAAGTACAGCTAAAACGTGCTGTGTGGGCATCCATTAAGTAGGCAACTCACAGATCTGAATGCAAACTCAGAGTACTTAACAGTATGCTCTCTTCATACTCAAGTAAATCTTTTAAGGAAAGGAAATAGCACTTCATTTTAAGTCAGGGTGCCATTTCCACTGTAATTGCAGCTGACGTATTGCTAATGCACCAAGACAATTTGTGATTTTAAAAAAAAACCCAGAAGTTCACTATATTATAGTTCATAATCACTAGGGCTTTCTTTGTGCAGTTCTAACTTTTAAAAAGCTTACATTTACCATCCAAATGCCATGATAAAATAGCTAATCTTGCCTGTGACGTTGTCATTATTACCAGAACAAGATAAAATTCCAAATTGTTAATTAACTGAGTGAACTTTAATTTGGGGACTTTGTAAGAAAGAAACATTCCCCATTAAATACTGTATATTTATTTATTGAGCTAAAAAAAATGAAATGCTTCCCACCAAATCCTATAGTGTATATTTGTCACAATCAGTGAAAACAGAAATGAGTAGGACCAGGCATAATTGGAAACCAATTGTCCCTTCATCCATCACTAATGTTTCCAATCTGTTAAAGTCATGTTTGCCTTTTTCCAGGCTATGCTGTGGTTCATATTTCCCACAGACTCATCGTGAAAGCATTGACAATAGTAAGCTTCCACTCATCACTGTTCAGTCCTACCTTAATTACAGCACCAAATGAATACTGAGGAAAGGAATATTGCATTATCTCACTGGTACAGCAAGACAGATCATTCCAATCAGATCCAATGCAAGTTGTAGTTCAGACAATCACTGTCTTAGACTTTTTATTTGTATTTTTCTTTTCTTTAAATTTCAGCTATAGTAGGACATATCCGCATTATTTCCACTTTTTAAAAGCCACCACTATAGGAACATTTTGGGATGCTAAATATTTGCTTCCAAGTTGACATTAAAGAAGGCAAGTTTTCTCCTCCTGAAGAATATATTACAAACAATCGTTTACCTGTAAGCTATACTTCCTCAAATGCTTTCCAATCCATTTTCCCTGAGAACATAAAACCAAAGGTGAACAGCTCTTAGTGAATTATCTCGTGATCCCTGAAATGCAGTAATGATTGAAGAAAAAGGGAGGCAGATGGTCAATGCTCTTCTGCATGTTACTGGGTAATCAAGTATCATTGATTATCTCTTTGATATACTGATTTCCTTTCTTTTGGGTGTATACCCACCAGTGGGATTGCTGGATCATATGGTAGCTCTATTTTTAGTTTGTTGAGGAATGATTGAGACTAGTTTTCACTTTGGAACCAACCAACCATTGCATTCTTCAACTTTTCTAGTCTCCTCACTGAAGTTGAACAATTTCATGAAGATGAACATTGTAAGATATCTATCTTTGTTTCAATCAATGCCAGCAATAATCCTGGGGATCATTCCATACAGAGCTTGCCAGGGTCAGGGTAAAGCGTCCACATCAAAATCATTATCTCTTTTATGCTTGGAAGCATTAGCTCCTGATAGGCCTCCAGATTCCAGAGGTTTAGCTGTGATTACTGTTCTGATCTCATTCGAGAGCATCTTATGTCTGGGGTGGCCCAGAATCTTCACGGCTTGAATTTAACAGGTATAATTATTAGAACAGGTTCCAAGATCATAGTGTAAAAACAAAAGAAAATGAGGAACAGCAGAGCAGAATGTAGAGATAATATCATCACGTGTTCTTAAGGCCCAAAGCAGAATCTTTTTTTTGAGGCAGTCTTGCTCTGTCACCCAGGCTGGAGTGCAGTGGCATCATCTTGGCTCACTGCAGCCTCTGCCTCCTGGGTTCAAGCTATTCTCATGCCTTAGCCTCCTGAGCAGCTGCAATAACAGGTGCGCAACAACCACACCTGGCTAATTTTTGTATTTTTAGTAGAAACAGGGTTTCACCATGTCGGCCAGGCTGGTCTCGAACTCCTGACCTCAGGTGATCCACCCGCGTCGGCCTCCCAAAGTGTTGAGATTACAGGCGTGAGCCACCATGCCCGGCCCCAAGGCAGAATTCTAAAGTGCACTTCCAAGGGAGAGCAAGTCAAATCTGCTTTAAGGTTGAGGAGAGGGTCATTTGAAACTCGGGGAGAGGGTTCCAGTGGCAGGTTGCACATGAGGAGGCTTCAAGGGGTCAAGGCAGCAGGAGATGGTGGAGACATTCACAGAGTGTGACGGGGAAAGACAACTGGAAAGGGAAAGACAAGTGTATGAAACATATTTGTCTACTTGGGAAATTTCCCCTGCTTTAGTTCATAGCCACTAGACTGTTTTGTGGCGTGTCACGGTTCTAGATACCGAGTGATCACTGCTGTGAGCTGTGAGCAGAGCTTTAACAAGCAGTGGGGCTCATTGATTACTTATTAGTAGTAGTAGAAGTAGTAGAGACAGGATCTCACTATGTTACCCAGGCTGGTCTTGAACTCCTGGCCTCAAGCAATCTCCCCACCTCGGCCTGTCAAAGTGCAGGGATTACAGGCATGAGCCACCATGCCCAGCCTGATTTTCTTTTCATGATGTCCTGCATTTCCTCCATGCTTCATTTTCTTCAGTTGCTCCAGGGTTACTCTGGGCTCTGTACCTGCGATTTCTGCCACCTAAGAAGACAACCCAGCCCAGCCACACAGGTAAGACACTCAAAGGTGGACTGACTTCTCAGACACACATAAATGCTAAGGACTTAAATGGGCCCGAGTTGAAATTCTAAGGCACATTCTCTGGCATTTTTTCAGACGTTACCAGATTCACTCTAGTCTAGAACATTAAGCAATCCATTTTAACCGTGCATTCCTCCCGAGACAAAGCATGTGTCTATAAAAGGCCCCTGCTGCTCAGTGAGGGGAGGGCGACCTTGCAGTGTATAGAAACCAATAAAGCACTTTGAGTCTGGCAAAACCCCAGCCCATCATGGCTCCACAGATGTTACTTTTAGTTAAAAAAAAAAAAAAAAAAAATCAGATGCATTTGCCATGGGAACAGCAATGGAAGGTCACTCTCTTCTGTACTTATTTTTATGTGTGTGAGTCGCTGAGCCCTCATCCTCCTCCAGCCAGCTCTCTTTAAGCTACCCCCTCATTCCCATGTTGTCAGCCCTGCCTCTGCCTCTTCTTCCAGCCAGTTTCAGCGCGCCCTCCAACTCCTCCCTTGCCCTCCCTTTGCTTCTTCTATCTAAGGAGCTATTAGTCTAACAGAAACTTTCAGGGGGAAAGGCAGTGAATATTGTTTTTGCAGAGGCAAAATCAGTCTTCTCTGTGAACTGGACAGTGTTGCAAAGGCACGGCTGGTCAGAAAGGGCACTGGTACAGGAGGGAGGCAGGAGACCTGGGTCTAGTCCCAGCTCTGTCCCCAGCCGGCAGGGAGACTAGGGACAAGCCACTTTCCTTTGGGCTCAGGCTTCCTTGTCTGTAAAAAAAAGGAAGTTCCCTATTTGTAGAAACTCAGGAATATTGTTCATAATCAAGAAAATGAGGTTGGAGGGTTAGAGGCATAGTTGTCCTGAAAAAATCATCCTTTTCTAAAGCCTGAAATTAAAATAGTACAATTTTTTAAATTGTAAAATTACTTGCTCATTAGAAACAACGAAAGCATCTCTCTCCCTCTCTCTCTCACACACACACACATACACAATGAGAAAAGTCAGAATTATCTAAAATCTCTTCATTCAGAATAAGATTATTCTTAGGAGATCTATCAGTGTCACCTTCTTTTTTTTTTGTTTGTTTGTTTTTTTGAGACGGAGTCTCACTCTGTTGCCAGGCTGGAGTGCAGTGGCGTGACCACAGCTCACTGCAACCTCCCTGGTTCAAGCAATTCTCATGCCTCAGCCTCCAGAGTAGCTGGGATAACAGGCATGTGCCATCATGCCCAGCCAATTTTTGTGTTTTTAGTAGAGACAGGGTTTCACCATGTTGGCCAGGATGGTCTCAATCTCCTGACCTTGTGATCTGCCCCCCTCAGCCTCCCAAAGTGCTGGGATTACAGGCATGAGCCACCGCGCCCGGCTGGATAAATCTTCCTTCTAAAGGCACTGTGCCCAGAGAAGTCTTTAGCACCCCAAAGTAACAGATAAAAGTTTGAACTGGCTATGTTCATTACAGCATTATTTACAAAAGCCAAGATGTGAAATTAACCTAAGTGCCCATTAGTAGATAAATGGATAAAGCAAATGTGGTATATACACAAAATGGAATGCTATTCAACCTTAAAAAAGAAGAAAATTCTGTCATTTGTGGCAACATGGATGAACCTGGAGGTTATTATGTTAAGTGAAATGAGCCAGGCACAGAAAGACCAATACCTCATGATCTCACTCACATGTGGGATCTAAAAAAAGTTGAACTTAGAAGAGAGAGTGGAATGGTGGTTCCCAGGATCTGGGGGTGAGGGGCATTGGGGAGATGTTGATTAAAGGGTACGAAGTTTCAGACAGAAGAAATTGGGTTTTTAGATTTCTTCCACAGTATGGTAACTATATTTAACATAGTGTATTATGGCCAGGTGTGGTGGCTCACCCCTGTAATCCTAGCACTTTGGGAGGCAAGGTGGGTGGATCATGAGGTCGGGAGTTCGAGACTAGCCTGACCAACATGGTGAAACTCTGTCTCTACAAAAAATACAAAAATTAGCCAGGCACGGTGGCACGTGCCTGTAATCCCAGCTACTTAGGAGGCTGAGGCAGGAGAATCGCTTGAACCCGGGAGGTGAGGGTTGCAGTGAGCCAAGATCTCGCATTGCACCTCTCCAGCCCGGTGACAGAACAAGACTCCGTCTCAAAAAATAATAATAATAATGATAATAATAATAGTGTATTACATATTTCAAACTTGCTGAAAGAGTAAATTTCAAATGTTCTCACCACAAAAAATAATATGTGAGATGGTGAATATGTCAATTAGCTTGACCTAATCATTCCCCATTGTATACATATATCGAAACATCACGTTGTCCCATACAAAAACATACAATTTTACTTTGCCAATTAAAATACATAATGAAAAGCTTAAATTGCCTAAATGTTGAACACATTCTGTGCAATAAAAATAAACAGAAGCAAAGGTAAGGATTTATGCGTCATATTTATCTTGTGTCAAATCGACCTGGTGAAGTAGAATAAATTTGGGACCTGAAATTAGAATAACAGGGTGCTTGTCCTGACCCAGCCTTTTATTGGCTATATTTGTTAGTCAAGCTGCTTTTTCTCCATTTGTTCCTTGCTTCCCTCAACAAAGACATGCGCACATGCACGCACACATGTACACGTGCACACACAGATCTTCCCTCTCGTTTGTTGCCCTCACTGGGCCCCTGGAGACTAACCTTTATGGACTGCATCACCCTTGGCCTCTGGCTTTTTATTAAGTTTGACCAACGGGAGGCACCAGCTGGAGACAGGAGGGTGGGAGGAGAGAAAGGTGTATTTATTCTCCACCTTCTAGCTCACCCTCCTTGGTAAGATGTGATTTTGGCAGTTCCTTTTTCCGGTGTCTGTAGCCACAGCTCTGCCAGGAAGCCCCTCTTCCAAGACTACAGGTCTCATCTTCTCTGGTAATCCTACTGCCTCCCCTTGCCCTTGCTGGCCCACGGAAGGTAAAGCCACAACAATTCCCCACCATACTCTATCAGGACCCTTCAGCCTGCCCACATCTATGTAAACAGTCTCTTCATTCAACTCCCTTTGGTTACCCTGTTGAGTGCACCATCTGTTTCCTGCCAGGATCCTGCCTGACACAGTCTAGCCAGTAAACAGAACTCTCTTGAGTGTTTAACCCAGAGCACTTTAATGCAGGGAGCTGGTTATTCAGGTAAAGGAATTGCTGAGAAGCCAAACAGGCCACTTGGCAACTCAGAGATTAGCAACAGCAGGAAGCCACAAAAACAGAGCGAGAAGGGGAGGAGCCCATGACACAGGCACTGAGGAACAGGAGTCAGCCAGTGAAAGCTGGCACCAGGATGGGCCTGTCCTTCAAGGGAAAAGACATAGCCCCTGTGGGAGAAGCCATCCAAGGCAGGGAGGGGTGGTCTAGCTTTCCCCTCCGAACCATTCCTTCCATTGGCTGCACCCAGGCAGCTGACACAGGAGCTTACTCAGAAAATTGGCCTGCAGGGGTCAACCCTCCTGCCCTACAAAGTGGAACTGGAAAACGACACAAAAATAAATTGAGAGCAAGTAGGTCCAGAACCAGCATAATGGCTGTAACACCTTGGGCTAGTTACTAAACCACTCTGAGCTTTCCTGTCCTTACATATGAAAGAAGATGGTTAATACTTTACTTATTTCATGGGATGCTCTGAACTAAAATGAAATGAGCTAGCGGATGTAGGAGTGTTTGGTAAATTCTGAGGTGCTATATAAAATAAGGTGTCAGAGTGTCCTGAAGTTTATGAGCCTGTCAGTTTCTAATACTATCACTTTCATTCTTGAGCAATTGCTTTTAGTGTAATACCTCAACCAAAGAAATACCTTTGCCAGATCCATTCGCTTAAACTGCCTACGAGCCTGTTTTGCAAGGAAAGGCAATTAAAGCGCAGGCTCAGGAAACCGAATCATTTGTTTGTGACCAGGGTCTACTGGCTACCAAATCAAGAGGTCTGCAGGGGGGCCCAGCTACTGTCTTGCTCAGCCCAGATGCATCCTTGAGGACGTGTGCCAAGCCCTTTGTGGCACACTGAGAAAAGTGTGCCTCCTTAGCAGTCCCCATACCAGGCAGTCTCTAGGGAAGGATAGCAGAGAGCCAGATGGAAAACAGACACATCTCTCTACACAGGATTAGCTTCTATGTCCTCTGGGCTCTGGGGAAGCCAGAAGCCAAGCTGGGGAGTCAGCCGCCTGCACAGAATCGCCACCTCACCAGTAGGGATGCATTTGCTCGGCACTTGTTTCTGAGGACGGTGGAGATTGCCTTCAGTATCTGCCTAGTCCTTCCTCCTTCAGCCATTTATTTCTCCTCTGATCCTCTTCCCAGGTGAATCCTTTCTTCCTTCCACCTTTGTTTTAATATTCGTCTTCAAGAGGGATCTGTAGCTAGGCTTTCGAATCAGTGTACCACATTATCTTGGCAGTGGTTTTGGAATCTGGCTGCATTTGGAAGCATCTTGGGAGATTTTAAAAATCCCAATGTCTAGGCCATACCCTAGACCAATATCAGAATCTCTGGAAGCTGGAGCTACACAATTGGTTTTTTTAAGCTTTTATTTTAGGATCAGGGGTACATGTGCAGGTTTGTTATGCAGGTAAATTGCGTGGCATGGAGGTTTGGCATGCAGATAATTTCATCACCCGGGTAATGAGCATAGTACTTGATGGTATTTTTTCTGATCCTCTCCATATTCCCACTCTTT
This sequence comes from Hylobates moloch, assembly GCF_009828535.3. Classification (NCBI taxonomy): domain Eukaryota; kingdom Metazoa; phylum Chordata; class Mammalia; order Primates; family Hylobatidae; genus Hylobates; species Hylobates moloch. Next base: position 41,048,949 of record NW_026652282.1, read on the forward strand.
ACCCTCAAGTACACCCCAGTGTCTGTTGTTCCCCTCCTAGTATCCATGTGTTCTTTTTTTTTTTTTTTTTTTGTCGGGCTGTAGCCCTGTCTGGCGTGCTGGGGGGCAGTCGCGGCTCACTGCAACCTCCGCCTCCCGGGTTCACGCCATTCTCCTGCCTCAGCCTCTCCGAGTAGCTGGGACTACAGGCGCCCGCCACCACGCCCGGCTAATTTTTTTTTTTGTATTTTTAGTAGAGACGGGGTTTCACCGTGGTCTCGATCTCCTGACCTCGTGATCCGCCCGCCTCGGCCTCCCAAAGTGCTGGGATTACAAGCGTGACCCACCGCGCCCGGCCGTGTTCTTATTTTTTAGCTCCCACTTATAAGCAAGAGTATATGGTATTTGATTTTGCATTAATTTGCTTGGGATAATGGCCTCCAGCTCCACCCTTGTTGCTGCAGAGGACATGATCTCATTCTCTTTTATGTCTGCATAGTGTATCCATGGTGTATAGTACCACATTTTCTTTATCTAGTCTACCATTGATGGACATTTAGGTTGATTCCATGTCCTTACTATTGTGGATAGTGCTGTGATGAACATATGCGTGCATGTGTCTTTATGGTAGAATGATTTATATTCCTTTGGGTATATACCCAATAATAAGATTGTCGGGTCAAATGGTAATTCTGTTTCAAGTTCTTTGAGGAATTGCCACACTGCTTTCCACAATGGCTAAACTAATTTACACTCCTGCCAGCAGCGTATAAGCATTCCCTTTTCTCCACAACCTCACCAGCATCTGTTATTTTTTGACTTTTTAATGATAGCCATTCTGACTGGTGTGAGATGGTATCTCATTGTGGTTTGGATTTGCATTTCTTTAATAATTAGTGGTGTTGAGCATTTTTTCATATGCTTGCTAGCTGTGTGTATGTCTTCTTTTGAGAAGTATCTATTCATGTCCTTTGCCCGCTTTTTAATGGGGTCGTTTGTGACACTGGTATTTTTTTAAAGTTCCCCCAGGTGATGTGAATGTGCAGCCAAGGTTAAGAGCTACTGTTTTACGAGTAGAATTTAACATCATTGCATTGTGAAACAAAACCATGCTCCTCCCCCTGAAGGAATGTCAGCCAGAGGCTTGTTGTAGGGCAAATAATCTTCTAGAATCACAAGTGGGCTGCCTGAGAATAAGCTTGCAGGGTGATGAATGGTCAGTTCCTTCCAGGGCAGGAGGCAACCCCAGACTACTGCACTTCTGGAGCAATTCACAACCCCACTATTACCACCCAGTCTGGCGCTAAAACTATAGTCTTCTCAAAGTTGACTAAAGTCTTGGAATGGGGCAAGAAGAGATCAAATTCTCTTTGTATCATGGAAGCTTTGGACCAAGGGGGCTCAGTTGATTTTAGACATTATCTAAAATGAGAAGAGGAGAAAATGTCAGCCTGAGAGGTTAAGTAACTTTTCTGCAGTCCCACAATGGGCTTTTGGCAGAGTTGGGATGGACTCCAGGTCTCCTTCCTCAAGATCCTGCCTCAGCTCTATTCCCCTCTCCCTGAATCCTCATGCTTCTGCTGGCATTTGAGCCCCCTTAGCAAAATTTTGAAGGCTTTTCAAATGATGATTCTTGTACTAGGATCCAAATAAATAAGGCAAGACAGCGATAATGATTAGGAAATATTTATAGTTTTTCTGCATGAGGACTTCACATGCTGATTTGTTTACCTAGCAAATAAACTGGAGCCTGTGGTGCCACTACACGTGGAAGAAAAGTTTAAACATTCATCTCTGCAAGCAAGGAAAAGAAAACTTACTCTATTTGTGAGAAATAGGTAACATTACATTAATTTGAATAAGGCTACCTTATTAAACTGTAGCAGCTCACTGTGGATAATTTTTCAGCATTTGGGAAGAGAGAGAACTATCACTCACTTGGTTGAAATGATTATGGAACTATTTTCAAGATTACATTGCATTTGTTTATTTATTTTTCTGAGACAGAGTCTCACTCTGTTGCCCAGACTGGAGTGCAGTGGTGCTACCTCGGCTCCCTGCAACCTCTGCCTCCTGGGTTCAAGCGATTCTTCTGCCTCAGCCTCCCAAGTAGCTGGGATTATAGGTGTATGCCACTATGCCTGGCTAATTTTTGTATTTTTAGTCCAGACAGGGTTTCACCATGTTGGTCTCGAACACCTGACCTCAAGTGATCTGCCCACCTCAGCCTCCCAAAGTGCTGGGATTACAGGCATGAGCCACTGGGCCTGGCCTTTAAGATTACATTTTTTAAAATAGACATTTTGCTTTCGTGTTTTTGACAGCTAACATGAAATGATATCATGAAGACGTCTTACAGTTTCCAAGTTTTAGGAAGGGTTCAGTTTGAGCAGTGTGCTAATTGCCTTTATTTGTGAGACAGAAACGAGCTTATAAAGGCATAAGACATTGGAAACTTAGGCACTGACTTAGAGTTTTGAGACCTAATTTCTTCTCGTTACTGTGCTGCCTGAGTCCAAGAAGACTTGGAGTCAATGATTGATTGAGACAAGTCTCAATCATTTTAGGAGGTTTATTTGCCAAAGTTAAGGACACATGCCCAGGAGACAGGTGTGTGCCTTTCTCCAAAGATAATTTTGAGGGCTCCAAATTTAAAGGGGAAAGGGTGCTATATTGAGGAGTACACAATTTTCATTAAGAGGGGTGTAGGGAAAAACAGTCATTCATGCCTTTGTCTGGCTCAGTGAATCTGCATTTTTTTACATAAGATGACACAGACAAAAGGGGCAGAGGAAAAATGCTGGGAATCTGCATTTTACATAAGATAACAAAGACAAAATGGGGCAGGGGAACAATCAGGTATGCATTCGTGTCTGTGGAGGGTGGGGGAGGGGGTGTGTGTGACTGCACTTCTAAAGATAAGCTATCAATTTACCAAAGAGATGCAGAAAAAAAAAAGGGTGCAGGAGAGAGTAAAAAGAGAGCCTAGGAACTCAAGTGAAAAAGGGCAGGATATATCAAAAACCAAATCTTCATGAAGGATCACCATGAGAATCTAGGAAGTAGTTTCTCTAACTGGAGCATGTATTAGAAGACCCTGGAGGGTTTATGGCTAGACACCACCTCCCAGAGTTTCGGATTCAGTGGTAAGTCTGGACCAGTTCTAACAAGA
>NW_026652282.1:41056891-41057182 GCF_009828535.3 Hylobates moloch
ATTCTCCTGCCTCAGCCTCCCCAAGTAGCTGGGATTACAGGCATGCACCACCACGCCTGGCTGATTTTGTATTTTTAGTAGAGACGGGGTTTGTCCATGTTGGTCAGGCTGGTCTCAAAACTCCTAACCTCAGGTGATCCACCAGCTTCGGCCTCCCAAAGTGCTGGGATTACAGGCGTGAGCCACCGCATCCTGCCACAAGCTGCCTGCCTTTCTTTCTCTCTCTTTCTTTCTTTCTTTCTTCTTTCTTTCTTTCTTTCTTTCTTTCTTTCTTTCTTTCTTTCTTTCTTT
>NW_026652282.1:41057192-41058308 GCF_009828535.3 Hylobates moloch
TTCTTTCTGTCTGTTTCTTTCTTTCTTTCTCTCTTTCTTTCTCTCTTTTCTTTCTCTCTTTCTCTCTCTCTTTCTTTCTTCTTTCTCTCTCTCCCTCACTCTTTCTTTCTTTCCTTTTTTTTTTTTTTGTGACGGAGTCTTGCTCTGTCTCCCAGGCTGGAGCGCAGTGGCGCGATCTTGGCTCACTGCAACCTCTGCCTCGGGGTTCAAGTGATTCTCCTGCCTCAGCCTCCCCAAGTAGCTGGGACTACAGGCGCACACCACCAAGCCCGGCTAATTTTTGTATTTTTAGTAGAGACGGGGTTTTGCCATGTTGATCAGACTGTTCTCGACCTCCTGACCTCAGGCGATCCGCCCACTTCGGCCTCCCAAAGTACTGGGATTACAGGCGTGAGCCACTACGCCAGCTCCACAAGCTGCATTTCTAACAATGCTGCCAGGTGCCGCAACTGGCCTTGGGGGGATGAGGGCGGGGCACGGACACTTGAGAACTGCTATTCTGGAGCAGTGTCTCTCAAACTGTGGTCTCTGACTGAGAATCTAAGCATGTTTAAAAATGTACCTGGGATTTGTTTTAATCAGGTATGGCAAGGTGACAGACACTGAGACAACTGCCTTACTCAGAATTAGGCAGAAAGAGTGAGGTGTCACAATGGGCAAAATCCTTTTGTTTTTTGCAAGAAGAAATGGGCAGGGCAAGGTGAGCAGTTTAGGGTTGGCTACTTTAAATAAATAATTTCAGTGGGCTCTGGGCTATAAGCATAGTCTCTAGTTCAGTGCGTGGTCCTAGGGTGCTTTAGGGCAGGCTTGGTGTGTAAAAGTTAGATAAGGGAGGTGGTGGGGAGGCGGAGGCAGCATGGGCTATGAATTGGTTAGTTTGCATGTGAAAGGTGCCCTGGAAGGCAACTTGTTTGCTATCTCTAGGAATTAGCTGGCCCCCAGAGGGGCAGTCTCTCTGGGATTAGCAAGGCCCCAAGATATCAGTATCATAAAATACAGAAAAATTAAAAACATGATTAATACAAAGAATAATTTTCGGCCGGGCGCTGTGGCTCACGCCTGTAATCCCAGCACTTTGGGAGGCCGAGGCGGGCGGATCACGAGGTCAGGAGATCG
>NW_026652282.1:41058318-41115751 GCF_009828535.3 Hylobates moloch
ACTCCAGCCTGGGAGACAGCGAGACTCCGTCTCAAAAAAAAAGAATAATTTTCTCTCCTGTCTTTATTGTAATAATAATCTTCTTTTTTTTGGTACTGGTTGTAAAGACCAAATTTTTTTCCTGGTGATAATTCCCAATTTAAAGATAGTTTCACAAAATGAAATTTAGTTTATGAACTCATTGTCTTTAAAACTGTGGACTAAGGACCCTCAGAAATCCAAACATTTATCTTTACATGTCCAAGGGAATTTTTTAAACCATTAAAAGGACTTCATACTTAACTTTGAGAAACATATTGTGTTGGCATTCACATTAATCTATACTAATAGCCCCCTTCAGTCAATGAACAGCAAGCATTACCTTTTTATTGTTTATTATTTTTATTTTTATTTTTATTGAGACAAGATTTTGCTCTGTCGCCCAGGCTGGTGTGCAGTGGCATGACCACAGCTCACTGCAGCCTCGACCTCCTGGGCTCAAGTGATCCTCCTGCCTCAGCCTCTGAAGTAGCTGGGACTGTAGGCATGCAGCACAGTGCCCAGCTATTAGTTTTATCTTTGTAGAGATGGGGTCTCCCTATGTTGCCCAGGCTGGCCTCGAACTCCTGGGTTCAAGGGATCCTCCTGCCAGGATTACAGTCATGAGCCACTGTGCTGGCCTTTTATTGTTTTCTTAAAAGCAAACTTTTAAAAAACAGTATATAGGGCATCAGAAATATTAAAGAGTCATCAGATCATTGTCCCTACCAAGTCATTTCCTTTCTTTTGTCTTTTATCTGCTCACAAAACTTTTTATAAGCCCACAAAACTCTGTGTGTATGTGTATGTATGTGCATGCTTACACAACGGGTTTCACTAAGATACTCTGAATTTTACTTTCAGGAATGGTTATATAGGTTACTCTACTGCTTCAAACATCAACTAATTTTATCTGTGTGTATGGGAAGGGGAGGGTGGTGTCTTCCATTGTGTCCGTGTGGCAAGACAAATGGGGGAAAAAGTCCGCTTTTCTCCGAAGAGAATCCAGTGTACTATGAGGATAAAAGTAGCATCAGTTTTGTCAGTCACACATTGCTACTGCGCAATGAGCAGGTGACTATTTATAAAGTGACACTCTGCATTCGCTGCTCAGCATTTGAGGAGTTTCCTGAAAAATCAGGGTTCCTTCCAAACTTTATTCAGGTCATTGAAGCTGAAGTTTCAGTGATACTTGAAATCTTTTCTGAGCTGAACAGTATATAGAATCCCCCAACAGAACCATAATAAAGTCTGGAAATTACTTGTGGCTGGGGTAGAGTTTTCATGAGGGACTTAAAAAGCCTTAAGTGTGTACTTAGCTGGCTATAAGGGAAGCCATGCACACTCCAGCAAAATAGAGCGATACACAATAAAACATTTTATGGCCCACAAACTATCCCTTACTAATTTGGATAACTGGGGCACAGAGTTTATTTTTGCTCATTTTACTTATTTTTGTTTTGCTGAAAACCTATGGCGTGCTGAGGTATATCTACCCCACCTTTAGCACTGCTATTTTTCCAGCTTTTTTCATGTTTCTTCCTTCTCAAACTCTTTATTTCTTTGACCCCCATGCCTGTGTTCCTGCCATTTCTTTCTTTTCCTATTATCAGCCAATAAATAATTAGATGAACATTAAATTATACTGGCTAAGTATTTACTAATATTTCCTAACTTACACGGATGGGGAACAAGAAAGCATGACATATAGTCCCTGAGCATAAATTTCAATTTTTTGCTACTAGGTACAGACTCCTTTTTCAATCCCCATGAAGTTTACCTTTCTGAAGATGGTAATTATTAGTAAAAACATCAGCCAGTAGCCTGCCTGGACAACCCTGCAAGGTAAAAATGCTGCAAGGGCTGAGTCTGGTGACAGACAGTGGAGAAGGACATGGAGGGCCACAGAGGGCATAGGATTGCGTTCCCAGAAGGAAGTTCTGGAATCAGGAGTAGAAGCACAGAAGGTCATTCCGAAATGAAGGAAGCATTTTCCTCTGTTCACAGCTGAAAATGGAATAGAAAGCTAGAGAGAATTTACAAAGATAGAGTTAGATATTCAGCTATCATGGTTTAGGCAATAAAATGGAAGAAAGGAACTTAGAAACCATACAGTGTACTAGGCATTTAACTACGTGCTTTATGTACATGATCTCATTTAACCCTTTTAACAATCCTGTGGGCTAGCTATTACTCTTGCCATTTCATATTTAAGGAACTCATCCAAAGTCATACAGTTAGAAAATCGTAGTGTCAGGATATGCATCAAGGTCTTTCTGACTGCAGAGCCCACGCACTTCCCATCCTATCTTGCAGATGGCCCAGTTTGAGACTGATGGGAACGTGCTGTAGGTATTTATGTCTACCTTGCAAGCCAGAGACTGTGCTATTACATCAACTTGCATGTCATCTGTCAGAGAAGTTTTGTGTGTGCGCGAATGTTTTATTGTTATTATTATTGTTGCTCTGATTCTGGAGGAAAATGTCTTTAGAATTTCAAATAACGCATGACTCATTTCCTGATATACACTGTCACCATGATTTCTTTTATGAAAATATTGAATGCAGGCTCTGGAAATAAGAAAGACTTTCTACACATGCACTGTAGAATAATGCTTAAGCTCAAAAAAAAAAAAAAAACAAAAGAAAAGAAAGAAAGGTGACCTTATTAACCCTTTCTGCATAAAATTCCTGCAAACTGTCAGCATCCCACAAGATTCCATCCACCTGGCAAATCCTAGTGCCATACTTTGAACAAAGACATCTACCACAAGAACATTTCAGGCAGCTATTGAAACCATCTTTGGGATACAGGGCTTTCTTGACCAGCTCTGTACAGTTGACCCTTGAAAAACATGGGTTTGAACTGTGGGCATCCACTTATATGTGGATTGAAAGTATAGTATTTAGGTGTGGGGGCTGGGGGTCATATGACTCAGGTGTCCCTGGGCCCTGCTGCCTTCACAGCCTGGGGCAGCCATGGGATGCCAGAGTGTGGGGATTGGTGGCCAATGGGTCTGAGGCTGTGTCTACTGAGGCTAAGATGACTGCCTTTCTTGACTGGCCTTGACTTTTCCATACATTGTGTGACTCTTGCCCCATGGCCCTTTGGCTGACCTTACCGGAAGCCATGATGACAGCGGCCTTTTGCCATTAGATGCAGGGAGATGGTGGTGGAGGTGGATACAGCAGTCAGAGAACATCTGGCAGAGACAAATATGGACCACCTGTTCATACAGAATACGAGCTTATTGTAGAAAGTTTTTCCAGTCATTACAGTTGGCAAGATTTAAAGGATTTTATGCAACAAGCAGGTGAAGTAACCTATGTTGATGCTCACAAGGAATGCACAAGTGAGGGCGTTGAGTTCCACTCCTATTCTGACATGAAGCGTGCTTTGGACAAACTGGATGGTGCAGAAATATTAGGCTTATTGAAGGTAAGCTAGGCACAAGCCATAGGTGATCTGATTCTGGAAGCAGATCCAGGTATTGATCTAGAAGATGGTCACGAAGTAGGAGTTGCAGGAGCAGCCACAGTAGATCTCAAAGTATCTCAGAAAGTCACTCCTAATCCAGGTTGCGGAGCAAAGGTCGAGCATGTTCTCATTCAAAAGGCAGGAAATCTAGCTCAAGGAGCAAATCTATGCCCAAATCTGATCTGGGCTCCCATTCTTGTTCTCAAAGCAGATCTAAGGATGAGTATGAGAAATCTCCAAGCAGGTCTCGGTCCCGATCTTCCAAAGAAAATGGAAAAGGTGATATGAAGTCAAAATACAGATCAAGGAGCCAGTCTCGTTCCAATTCACCCCTACCTGTTCCACCCTCAAAGGGTCATTCTGTGTCCCCTCCACCAAAAGGAGCTACTTCAAGATCCCGTTCTAGATCTCATTCAAAATAAAGATCAGGGTCCAGGTTGAGTTCCAGAGATTAATCCAGAACTCTTCATTCATTGCACACTATTATGGAACACTTTTCTACTTGCTTAGGCAGTTGTTCTTCCACGTTTGTACTTGGCTTTTTTGCAAGAGGAATCTCCTGAAAATAGGGGCACACAGACATTTGATTTCTGGCCAAATTTGATGAAAAAGATGAGGCTCTAAGGAAATGGTGGCATAAAGTCAAAGGCCCTCTCCCTTCTTTGTAGAATTAAGATAACTTCGATTTTATAGCTTTTGAGCTAAAATAACTTTTGTAAAGATTAAGCTCATTTAGATGTTTTTAAAAGCATTTCAGCAGGATCTGCTGCAGGGTTTGTTGTTGTTGTTGTGTTATTTGTTTGCTTATTTTTAAATTAACCATTTCAAGCTTTGAATACTTAATGCTTTAGAGGGACAACCCAATTTTCAATTACGTTTGCTTTTTATAAAGCTTGAGTTATGTAAGCTTTAAATAAAAGTTTGCTACCAAAAAAAAAAAAAAAGAAAATACAGTATTCACAAGATGTGAAACCCAAGTATAGGGAGGGCCAACTTCTCATATACGTGGGTTCTGCAGGGCTGACTGTGGGACTTGAATATGTGTGAATTTGGGTATACCTGGGGGACCTTGAACCAATCCCCTGCATATACCAAGGGACAACTATAATGAAGTATAAAGCTGTAAAAGTGTCCTAGTGCACAAGAGGAGAATCTTGAATTTCCTGCTGCAGGACCACACATGGGTAATGTGCATGTTCTCATTCAGTAGGTAAATCAGATGTATAGAAATGGCTCACACATGCTGCCACCCACTTAAGCTGTACCAATGACAGCTATCTGGGAAGGATACCAACTCTTTTTTTCCCAGCCCAGAAGCAGTCTTAGCCCTTCTTCATGCTAGGCACCTATTGATTGGAACAGTCACTTAAGATGAAATGCATTTGCCATTCCTGATCTAAAAACATTCTTTCTGCAAATAAATAAATAAATAAATAAATTCACGTGGACATGATTCAAAAGTATGTTACGGTTGTCTTTTAGAACTGTGCCTAGCCTCAAGTAATTGATAAAACCTTCCTTCAGAACCTCAGCCACTCCCAACCCCCTGCAGTGCATACTATCTAAACATCCAATTGGCATTTACCATAGGCTTCTTGAGCTTTTATTTATTTTCTTAGGTGTGTAGGATTGCAGACCCCCTCACCAGTGGGGACCACATCTCATCCTATCTCTCTGTTATGCTGTCATATAGTGCTGTGATTTGTTTATGTAAGGTATTCAGAACCGTGCATGATGATGTCAAGATAATGCTTGAGGCCGGGCACAATGGCTCACACCTGCAATCCCAGCACTTTGGGAGGCTAAAGCAGGTGGATTGTTTGAGGTCAGGGGTTCAAGACCAGCCTGACCAACATGGTGAAATCCCATCTCTACTAAAAATATAAAAATTAGCCAGGCATGGTGGTGGGTGCCTGTAATCCCAGCTACTTCGGAGGCTAAGGCAGGAGAATCACTTGAACCTGGGAGGCAGAGGTTACAGTGAGCTGAGATGGTGCCATTGCACTCCAGCCTGGGTGACACAGTAAGACTCCATCTCAAAAAAGAAAAAGAAAAAGAGATAATGCTTGATGGAGAGCATTTGGAAGCAGGAGTAATAAAAGGACTAAGATGGTGCAGATGGCCCAGCATTGATTTGGGTCACCATTATTGAAGAACGACTCAGCTTCCACTCTTACTGCTCATGGGTCAGCAGTATTGCTTTGCACAAGAAAGGGAAAATATTCTAACAGAATGTTCAATTTTATTGTAAGTCTGACCCAGAGGAAAAGGGAGAGAGACAGGCCCAGGACCTGTCTATCGGTTGCTTTGTGGCAGAAAACAAGGTCATCCATGCATGACAGGACCTCTCCAAGACAGCTAGGCTCATGGGGCACCCTTCATGGATCTCCGAGATGGAACGAGATTCATAAAGCTGCCCCCTCTTGGTGGCTTGCTTCAAGTTTTCCTCTGCTCTATCAGATGTGGCCAGAAGCCTGGATTAGGGGTCTCAGCTGTTGAGCCCTCTGCCCAGGGTGAGGCGTCCTATCTGCTCCATCTGTCTGTGAGGCTTCCTAATCATCCTCTGTTCTTTTCTTCTTTTTTTTGAAACAGAGTCTTGCTCTGTCACCCAGGCTGAAGTGCACGGATGCCATCTCAGCTCACTGCAGCCTAAACCACCAGGCTCCCACCTCAACCTCCCAAGTAGCTAGGACTACAGGCACCATCATGCCCAGCTAATTTTATTTTCTGTAGAGACAGGGTCTTGCTATGTTGTCCAGGCTGATCTCAAACTCCTGAGCTCAAGCAATCTTCCCTCCCATCTCGGCCTCCCAAAGTGCCAGCCTCTGTGTTGTCTTGGCTCTCTGCCTTAACATATGAGCCCCACATAGTAGCACAGTTTCCCTTCGGGTACTCCCTCAGCCCTTAGCCTGTGCTTAGCAATTTAGGCAAGAGCTTCTTCTGCTAGTATTTTTGGCAATAAAAGAGGCATATTTATCAGATATATGTTATATATATCCTGTATTATATATATGTATGTGTGTGTATTTATTTCTTCAAGTAACATTCTATTGTATAATCTTTTTTGGAGGGTCACTTTTTTTAATTTGACAAATAATAATTGTGTCTATTTATGGGGTACAATGTGCTGTTTTAATCTATTTATATGTTACAGAAAGAGTCAATTAAGCTAATTAACATATTCATCATCTCAGCACTTTAGAAACAACAATCCTTCCTCAGTGTCCGCACAGCAATTCTACACCGCATGGAGGGTCATTTCAAAGTTCTGTGAGGGAGAAAGGGCCTCCAGTGAGTGAGTATGAAGAAATGTCGTTTTTCCAAACCTTAGTCTACTTCATAAAATATATTTTTCTTCCCTTGATTATTGGGACACGTTTTTAAAGTACAGAAAGTACAGAGAATAATGTAACAAACACTCAAGTATGCAAAGCACATAACTGAATTTTGTCATTTGCTTCTGATCTTTTAAATACAAGAAAAAATTACAGATAGAGTTCAAAGTGTCTTTGTACTCCTCCAGAGCCACTTACCTTTCTTCTTTTACCATCCTGAATTTTGTGTGTATCTTTCCAGTTTGTGTTCCTGTAATTTAATCATATATGCATTAATTACATGTTTCATGTATTTGTATGTGTGCTTATGTAAATGGCATCATACCATACACATAATTGTACAATTTCCTTTTTTATTTCAACGTATTTTAGCATATTTTTGGAAGAGAGTTGGTTCATTTGTTACAGCTATATAAGTACTTCATTATATGAATATATTCCAACTTGATGAACATTAAGTTGGTAATAGTTTTTGCTATTACAATAATCCTGCAATACTTAATACATGTCTCCTTGAACACATGGATGAAAGTTTATCTGGGCTACCTTAAAATGGAATTGTGGCCGGGCGCCGTGGCTCACGCCTGTAATCCCAGCGCTTTGGGAGGCTGAGGCGGGTGGATCACCTGCAGTCAGGAGTTCGAGACCAGCCTGACCAACATGGAGAAACCCCATCTCCACTAAAAATACAAAAAATTAGCCAGGTACAGTGGCGCATGCCTGTAATCGCAGCTACTTGGGAGGCTGAGGCAGGAGAATCGCTTGAACCTGGGAGGCAGAGGTTGTGGTGAGCCGAGATCATGCCATTGCACTCCAGCCTGGGCAACAAGAGCAAAACTCTGCCTCAAAATAAATAAATAAATAAATAAATTAATTAATTAAATAAAATGGAATTGCTAGGTATAGTTTCAACTTTACTAGTAGTGCCAAATTGCATTTGATATTCCCATTAACAGTGTTTGAGTGTTTCTAATTTTCCAGATAGCCATCAATACTTGATCTTTTCTGACATTTTGTTTTTATTGATCTGATACGTGTGAAATAGATCTAATTTTTGTCTTCGTTTGCATTTTGCTGATTACTTGTGAGGTTGAGCCTCTTTTTATATGTTTATTGGCTATTTGTGTGCCCTCTTCCATTAATTGCTTGCTCATGTCATTTACCCATTTTTTCTGATTTATTTCCAATCAATGTGTAGAATATCTTCATCTATTCTGGATACCAATCATGTGATAGTTATATGCATTGCAAATATAGCTTCCCAAGTGATTGTTCAACTTTTTTTTTTTTTTTTTGAGATGGAGTCTCGCTCTGTTGCCCAGGCTGGAGTGCAGTGGTGCAATATCGGCTCACCACAATCTCTGCCTCCCGGGTTCAAGTGATTCTCCTGCCTCAGCCTCCTGAGTAGCTGGGACTACAGGCACATGCCACCATGCTTGGCTAATTTTTGTATTTTTAGTAGAGACAAGAGTTTCACTATGTTGGCCAGGCTGGTCTCAAACTCCTGATCTCGTGATCCACCTGCTTCTGCCTCCCAAAGTGCTGGGATTACAGGCGTGAGCCACCGCACCCAGCCTTGTTCAACTTTTAATGTCATTCGTGATGTATTTTTTATACAGAAGTTTTAAATTTTAATGTAGTCCAATTTATCAATATTTCCCTTTGTGACTTGTGCTTTTTATGACATATACTGCATACACAAAGATATTCTAAAATTTTTCTAATAATTTTTAAACTCTGATTTCCACAGTCAGATACATCCATTTAAAATCTGGTTTCTGTCAATACTAAGAGGTAAGAATTTTTTGTTTTCCACATAGGGATCATCAAATCTCCTGACAGTAGTCATTAAATAGTTCAGAATTTCCCCTGATGATTTATAAGTCTATTTCTGTAGCAATCCCCATATATCCAGTCTGTTTCTGGGATTCCTCTTCTATTCCATCAATCTACTTATTTATTCTCATGCTGATATCACTCTGTTTTAATCACTGTAGCTTTTTTTTTTTTTGAGACAAGAGTCTCGCTCCGTTGCCCAGGCTGGAGTGCAGTGGCACGATCTCGGCTCACTGCAAGCTCTGCCTCCCAGGTTCACGCCATTCTCCTGCCTCAGACTCCCCGAGTAGCTGGGACTACAGGCGCCCGCCACCACGCCGGGCTAATTTTTTGTATTTTTAGTAGAGACGGAGTTTCACCATGTTAGCCAGGATGGTCTCGATCTCCTGACCTCGTGATCCACCCGCCTCGGCCTCCCAAAGTGCTGGGATTACAGGCGTGAGCCATCGTGCCCGGCCTAATCACTGGAGCTGTATATAATTATTTTTTATTTTTATTTTTTTTTTTGAGACGGAGTCTCGCTCTGTCGCCCAGGCTGGAGTGCAGTGGCGCAATCTCGGCTCACTGCAAGCTCCGCCTCCCGGGTTCACGCCATTCTCCTGCCTCAGCCTCTCCGAGTAGCTGGGACTACAGGCGCCCGCCACCACACCCGGCTAATTTTTTTGTATTTTTAGTAGAGACGGGGTTTCACCGTGGTCTCGATCTCCTGACCTCGTGATCTGCCTGCCTCGGCCTCCCAAAGTGCTGGGATTACAAGCGTGAGCCACTGCACCCAGCATATAATTCTTTATATCCGGCAGAGCAAGTATCCTTGCCCTGTATTTTTTCAGGAATGTCTTGGATTTTCATTAGTTTTACACTGCTACATGAATTTGATAATTAGTTTGTTAAAAATACATTAAGTATTCTGGTATAATTTTAATTGAAGTTGCATTAATTTAGAGACTAACAGTAAGAATTGACAACCTTAAAATATTGAATCTTCTCATCCACAGACAAGCATACCTCTCTATGAAAGTGTTTTTCAATATCCCGCAATAACATTTGATATATTTCCACATAAAAATCTGCACATAATTTGTTATGCTTATTCCTAGTTATTTTATAGTGTTTTGTATTGCAAATGGGTTTTTTCTATTGTATAGGTTGGTGCAAAAGTTATTGCAGTTTTTGCCGTTACTTTTAATGCAACGATTGTCAATTCTTACTAAGTTGGTCTCTGAATTAATGCAACTTCAATATTATCTAATTTGTGATAACTTATGTATAGGAATTTCACTATTTCTATGATGACCTTGTGGCCAGCAACCTTTTTTAATATAAAAATTTTATTTATTTATTTATTTTTATTGTGAAATGTATCATACATAAAAAGAGCATGCAAGCCGAGGTGGGCAGGTCACAAGGTCAGGAGATCAAGACCATCCTGGCTAACACAGTGAAACCCCATCTCTACTAAAAATACAAAAAAATAACCGGGTGTGGTGGTGGGGGCCTGTAGTCCCAGCTACTCGGGAGGCTGAGGCAGGAGAATGGCGAGAACCTGGGAGGCGGAGGTTGCAGTGAGCCGAGATCACACCACTGTACTCCAGCCTGGGCGACAGAGCGAGACTCTGTCTCAAAAAAAAAAAAGAGCATGCATAAGATATATGTACAACCTAAACAAGACTAATAACATGAACACTCACTCACCCACTACTTAGCTCAAGAGGTACAATATTGTCAGTCCTTTTTAAACTTTCTGTGCTTCTCTAATCCCTTCTTTCTCCCTTCTGTCAAAGGTAATACTAGCCTGAACTTTGGGTGAATCTTTCTCTTGCCTTTTTTCACAGTTTTAACACCTATGTATATCCCTGAACAATGTATTATTTTTGAACCTTAAATAAATGCAATTCTACTGTATACATTCTTCTGTGAGTCTTTTTTTTCCATTCAGCATTACACTGGTATCATTCATATTAATGTGTATAGCCACAGTTTATTTTCATTGCTATAGAATATTCCATTTTATGAATATACTATGCTGTTTTCCTCCGACAGTCATGCTCTGGACATCCTCATGCATGTCTCATGGTAAAATCTATGGAGAATCCCTTGTCATGAATCATATGCATGCTCAATGTTTCTGGGTAATCTCATGTTTTAAGTGCTTATTTTTTAGGTGCTTATAACAATTTATCTTCTATCAGTAGTTTATTATTTTTTAATTTTTATGTTTAGAAACAGGGTCTCACTGTGTCACTCAGGCTGGAGTGCAGCTGGCATGATCATAGCTCACTGCAACCTAGACCTCCAGGGCTCAAGTAGTCCTCCCACATCAGCCTCTTGATAGCAGGGATTACAGATGCATAACACCACACCTGGCTAATTTTTAAAATTTCTTGTGGAGACGGGGGTCTCACTATGTTTCCTAGGCTGGTCTCAGGCAATTCTCCCACTCCTGGACTCAGGCAATCATCCTACCTCGGCCTCCCAAAGTGCTGGGTTTATAGGTGTAAGCCACAACGCCCAGCCGAATTGGAGTCTCCATTGCTACATTGTTTCTAGGTAACAGTTTGGGATTCCAGTTCCTGATAAGATACCATGATGGCTTTAAATTCCCTTTTTGCTTCTGATACATTACCTTTTTTTTATTTTTCAGTCTGACTACATATTTACTTTTTTTTTTTTTTAATACAATCTCACTCTGTCATCCAGGATGGAGTTCAGTGGCATGAATACAGTTCACTGCAGCCTTGAACTCCTGGGCTCAAGTGATTCTCCTGTCTCAGCCTTCTGAGTAGCTGTGTGACCACAGGTGTACACCACTACACCAATTAATTTTTAAATTTTTTGTAGACACAAGGTCTTGCCATGTTGCCTAGGCTGGTCTTAAAGTCCTGGGCCCAGACAGTCCTCCTGCCTTGGCCTCACAAAGGGCTGAGATGCACCCAGTCCAAATTTCCATTTGTTTTCTGCTGATATTTTATCATATTTTATCTAGGGTTTCTATGGGTTTATTGTGGTTGAAAGTATGCTTTCCATAGCTCCTTGGTTGATATCCTTAACTGGAAGTCTTGTCCTTTCCCCCTAACTGTACAATTTTAGATACGCTTCTTATGGTCTCTGAAAATCCATGTTAATAATGAAGAAAAGAAATAACAACACCTGTATGACATGAAATCAACCTAAAGAAGTTGGAGATTTCCATTAGTTCAGTTCCTTTAGGTATACAGTGACCATCTCTGAGTACGCATTTGGCTGCATGTACTTGGGTCTGCTTGCCCATTCATCTCAATTAATTCCTAAGTCCTTGCCAATTTCACATTGTCCTCACACACCAAATTTTTTTTTTTTTTTTTTTTTGTAGAGACAAGGTCCCACTATGTTTCCTAGGCTGGTCTTGAACTCCTGGGCTTAAGCAATCCTGCCACCTTGGCTTCCCAAAGTGTTGGGATTACAGGCATGAAGCCACCGTGCCCCACCCTCACAGTAAACTTTTGATTCCCCCTATTCTGTACTCTTTTAACTGTGGTGCAGATTTGTTTTTTGTTTTTTGTTTTTTTGGGGACGGAGTCTCGCTCTGTCACCCAGGCTGGAGTGCAGTGGTGCAATCTCGGCTCACTGCAAGCTCCGCCTCCCGGGTTCCCGCGATTCTCCTGCCTCAGCCTCTCCGAGTAGCTGGGACTACAGGCGCCCGCCACCACGCCCGGCTAATTTTTTTTTTTGTATTTTTAGTAGAGACGGGGTTTCACCGTGGTCTCGATCTCCTGACCTCGTGATCCGCCCGCCTCGGCCTCCCAAAGTGCTGGGATTACAAGCGTGAGCCACCGCGCCCGGCCTGTGGTGCAGATTTGAAACAGGCTGTTGTCTTTCTGTTTTTTACATTGTTCTGAAGAGTCTTTGTTTAAGAAGTTTATTGAGGTATACTTTACATATGTAAAATTTGGCCTATGTAAATGTACAATTTGTTGATTTATAGTAAATTTATTAATTGGTGCAAACATCACTACAATCCAATCTTATAACAATTTCTTCATCCCAAAAAGTTCCATAGTACTCATTTTCAGTCCACTATCACACAAACCTCCAGCCTCAAGCAACCACTCTTCTTTCTGTATTCATAGTTGTACCTTTCCTAGAAATTTCATATAAATAGAATCATAAAATATGTACTCTTTTGTGTCTGGCTTCTATTATTACTTAGTATAATGTTTTTGAAGTTCATCCATGTTGTTATATATATAAATAGTTCATTTAGTTTATTCCCTTTTATTGCTTAGTAGAACACCACTGCATAGATATACCATATTTTGTTTATTCATTCACCAGTTAATGGACATTTAGGTTGTTTCCAGTTTTAAGCTCTTGTGGATAATGTTGCTATGAACATTCACATACAAGTCTTTGTGTGGGCATATGTTTTCATTTCTCTTGGTTATATACCCAGGAATGGAATTGCTCGGTTGTATGGTAATCACACACACAATCTTTTTTTTTTTTTTTTTTTGAGACAGAGTCTCGCTCTGTCGCCCAGGCTGGAGTGCAGTGGCGCCATCTGGGTTCACTGCAAGCTCTGCCTCTCGGGTTCACGCCATTCTCCTGCCCCAGCCTCCCGAGTAGCTGGGACTATAGGCGCCCGCTACCACACCCGGCTAATTTTTTTTTTGTACTTTTAGTAGAGATGGGGTTTCACTGTGTTAGCCAGATGGTCTTGATCTCCTGACCTCGTGATCCACCCTCCTCGGCCTCCCAAAGTGCTGGGATTACAGGTGTGAGCCACCGCGCGTGGCTTAAAGTTGAAACAACTTTTTAAGAAGCTATCAAACTCCTTTCCAAAGTAGTTGTACCACATTATAGTCCCATGAACTATTTTGAGAGTATGAATGTCTCCATATCCTTGCCAATGCTTTGTATTACCAATCTTTTTGATCATAACCGTTCTAGTGGGCATGAAATGATACATCATTGTGGTTTTAATTTGCATCTCAATTTCTATTTCCCCAATGACTAATGTTAGTCATCTTTTCACATACTCATTAGATATCTGTATATTATCTTTGGTGAAATGTCTTTTAAAATAGCCTTTTCAATTTTTATTGGATTATTGCTTATTACTGAGATGTAAAAGTTCATTTAAATACAGACAAATCTCATTTTATTCTGCTTCCCTTTAAAAGACTTCACAGATGTTGCATTTTTTTACAAATGAAGATTTGTGGCAACACTGAGTAAGGCAAGTCTGTTGGTGCCATTTTTCCAATAGCATGTGCTCATTTTGTGTTTCTGTGTTACATTTTGGTAATTCTCACGGTATTCCAGACTTTTTTTTTTCCTTTGAGACAGAGTGTTGCTCTGTCACCCAGGCTGGAGTGCAATGGTGCAATCTCGGGGCTCACTGCAACCTCCACCTCCCAGGTCCAAGCGATTCTCCTGCCTCAGCCTCCCGAGTAGGTGGGATTATAGGCACGCACGACCATGCCTGGCTAATTTTTTTGTATTTTTAGTAGAGACGGGGTTTCACCATGTTGCCCAGGCTGGTCTCGAACTCCTGACCTTAGGTGATCCACCTGCCTTGGCCTCCCAAAGTGCTGGGATTACAGGCATGAACCACTGTGCCCAGCCAGACTTTTTCATTAGTACTGTATGTGTTATGGTGATCTGTGATCAGTGGTCTTCGATGTTACAACCATGCCCATATAAAACAGTGAACTTAAATTATAAATGTTGTATGTGTTCTAACTGCTCCACTGACTAGCCATTCCCCTGACTCTCTTCCTCTGCTCAGGCCTCCCTATTCCCTGAGACACAACAATATTAAAATTAGGCCAATTAACAACCCTACAATGACCTATACATGTTCAACTGAAAGGAAGAGTCACATACGTCTCACTTTAAATTAAAAGCTAGAAATGATTATGCTTAGTGGGAAAGGAGTGTCAAAAGCCAAGACAGACTGAAAGCTAGACCTCTTGCACCAAACACCCATGTTGTGAATGTAAAGGAAAAGTTGTTGAAGGAAATTAAAAGTGCTACTCCATTGAACACAGGAATAATAAGAAAGTGAAACAGCCTTATTGCTGATATGGAGAAAGTTTGAGTGGTCCAGATAGGAGATCAAACCAGCCACACCATTCCTTTAAGCCAAAGCAAAATCCAGAGCAAAGCCCTAACTCTCTTTCATTCTATGAGGGCTAAGAGAGGTGAGAAAGGTTCAGAAGCTAGCAGAGGTTTATTCATTTGGTTTAAAGAAAGAAGTTGCCTCTCTAACATAAAAGTACAAGGTGCTGATGCAGAAGCTGCAGCAAGTTATCCAGAACTAGCTAAGATCATTAATGAAGGTGGCTACACTAAACATCAAATTTTCAATGTGGGCAAAACAGCCTTCTGTTGGAAGAAGATGCCATCTAGGACATTTATAGCTGAAGAAGAGAAGCCAATGCTTGCCTTCAAAACTTCAAAAGACAGGCATCTCTTGTTAGGTAGGGGCCAATGCAGCTGGTGACTTTAATGTAAAGCCAATGCTCATCTACCATTCAGAAAATCCAAGGGCCCTTAAGAATTATGCTAAATCTACTCAACCTGTGTTCTATAAATGGAACAACAAATCCTGGATGACAACACATCTGTTCATAGTGTGGTTTATAAAATATTTTAAGCCCATTGTTGATACCTGTTGCTCAGAAAAAAAGATTTCTTTCAATATATTGCGTCTCATGGACAATGCACTTGGTCATGCCAGAGCTCTGATGGAGATGTACAAAGAGATTAGTGTTGTCTTCGTGCCTGCTAACACAACATGATTCTGCAGCTCATACATCAAGGAGAAATTTTGACTTTCAAGTCTTAAAATTTAAGAACTACATTTTGTAAGGCCATAGCTGCCATAGATAATGATTCTTCTGATGGATCTGGGGCAAAATAAATCAAATCCCTTCTGGAAAAAATTTACCATTCTCCATGGCATTAAGAACATTTGCGACTCATGGGAGAAGGTCAAAATATCTACATTAATGGGAGTTTAAAAGAAGTTGATTCCAACCCTTATGGATGACTTTGAGGGGTTCAAGACTTTAGTGGAGGAAGCAATTTCAGATGTGTAGAAATAACAAGAAAACTAGAATTAGAAGTGAAATCTGAAGATGTGATTGAATTCCTGCCATCTCATGATAAAATTTGAATGGATAAGGAGTTGCTTCTTATGGAGGAGCAAAGAAAGTTGTTTCTTGAGATGGACTCTACTCCTGGTAAAGATGCTGTGAACATTGTTGAAACAATGACAAAGGATTTAAATATAACATAAACTTAGTTGATAAAGCAGTGGCAGAGTTTGAGAAGATTGACTCCAATTTTGAAAAAAGTTCTACTGTGGGCAAAATACTATTAAACAGCATTGCAGGCTACAGAGAAATCTTTCATGAAGGGAAGAATTGATCGATGTGGTAAACTTCATTGTTGTCTTATTTTAATAAATTTCCATAGCCAATCCCACCTTCAGCAATCACCACCCTGATTCCCTGATTAGCAGGCCATCAACATCAAGGCAAGACCCTCTTCCTGCAAAAAGATTTCACCTTGCTAAAGGCTGAGGTGATTCTTAGCATTTTTAGCAATAAAGTATTTTTAAATTAAGGTATGCATATTGTTTTTTTTTTTTTTTTGAGACAGAGTCTCTCTCTGTCGCCCAGGCTGGAGTGCAGTGGTGTGATCTCGGCTCACTGCAAACTCCGCCTCCCAGGTTCACGCCATTCTCCTGCCTCAGCCTCCTGAGTAGCTGGGACTACAGACGCCCGCCACCACGCCCGGCTAATTTTTTGTATCTTTAGTAGAGACGGGGCTTCACCATGTTAGCCAGGATGGTCTCGATCTCCTGACCTCATGATCCGCGCGCCTCGGCCTCCCAAAGTGCTGGGATTACAGGCTTGAGCCACCGCGCCTGGCCGCATATTGGTTTTTTTAGACACAATGCTATTGCACACTTACTAGACTACAATATTGCCATACATATAACTTTCATACGCACTGGGAAACCAAAAAATTTGTGGGATTAAACTTTTGTGATATTCGCTGTATTGTGGTAGTCTGAAACTGAACTGAACTTGCAATATTTCTAAGGTATGCCTATATTCTGGATATAAGCTACTTATGAGACATGTGATTTGACAATTTTTTCTTCAAGCTTGTGGCTTTATTTTGAAAATAACATTAAAAAAAGTCTGCAAGTACTGTGGCTTTATTTTTATTTGAAAGGCAAAAGTTTTAAATTTTGATGAAGTTCAATTTATCATTTTTTGACAATGTTATGAAGCATAGCTTTGGTGTCATAACTAAGAAATCTTTGTCAAAGATCACAAATATTTTGTCTTATAAGTTTTATAGTTTTAACTCCTACATTTAAGTCTATGATCTATTTTGATTTAATTCTTGTATATTACGTGAGGCAAGGATTTAAGTTCTTCATGTTTTTATTGGTATATGGATACCCAATTGTTCTAGTAATATTTGTTGAAAGGGCATTCTTTCTCCATTGTATTGCTTTGACACCTTAGTTGAAAATCAATTGATCACAAATTTTGGGTCTATTTCTGGACTTTCTCTTTTTAAAAAATGGATCTATATGTTCATCATCATGTCATCTGATACACAATTTAAAAATCTTTCTCTGCCTGGCTTATTTTATTTAACATAATGCTCTCCAGTACAATCCACGTTGTTGCAAATGACTGGGTCTCATTTTTTTATGGCTGAATAGTACTCCATTGTGTATATTTTCTTTCTTCCTTTCTTTTCTTTCTTTTTTGAGATGGAGTCTCTCTCTGTTGCCCAGGCTGGAGTGCAAGTGGTGTGATCTTGGCTCACTGCAAGCTCCATCTTCCAGGTTCACACCATTCTCCTGCCTCAGCCTCCTGAGCAGCTGAGATTACAGGCACCCACCACCACGCCTGGCTAATTTTTTGTATTTTTAGTAGACATAGGGTTTCACCATGTTAGCCAGGATGGTCTCGATCTCCTGACCTCATGATCCGTCGCCTCAGCCTCCCAAAGTGCTGGAATTACAGGTGTGAGCCACCGTGCCTGGCCTGTACGTTTTCTTTCTTCATTCATCTGTTGATGGACATTTAGGTTGTTTCCGAATTTTAGCTATTGTAAACAGTGCTGCAGCAAACATAGGAGTGCAGCTAGCTCATGTGCCCCATAAAGATATACACCTACTATGTACCCATAAAAACTAAAAAAAAAAAAAAAATTTTTTTTAAACCTATCATTTCCCGTTAAGAACTGTCTTAACTACATCCCATACACTTTGATATGCTGTTTTGACAAAGGTACCAAGAACATACACTGGGGAAAAGTCAGTCTCTTCAATAACTGGTGCTGGGAAAACTGGATATCCATATGCAAAAGAAGAAAATGAGACCCCAGCTCTCACCATATAAAAAATTAAATAAAAACAGGTTAAAAACTTAAATCTAAGACTTCAAACTATGAAACTGCTACAAGAAAACATCAGAGAAAACCTTCAGGACATTGGTTTGGGCAAAAATGTCTTGAGCTGTGTTTTTGGTTTTATTCATTTCAACATGTTTTCTAATTTCTCTTGTGATTACTTCTTTGATTCATGTGTTATTTGAAGTGTATTTTTAAATCCCAAGTATTTAGTATTTTCCAGGTTTGTTTTCTGTGGTTGATTTATAATTCTGTTGTGGTCATAAAACATACTTCGTATGTCTTTAATTTATTGAGAGATGTTTTGATCTCGTCTAGGGTCTATCCTGAAGAATGTTTCATGTGTGCTTATAAAGAATGTGAATCCCTCTGTTTTTAGGTGAATAAATAAAACGCATATATATAAAACACACACACACATAACATGTATATGTTAAGTTAAATTAGTTGATATTGTTAAAGTCTATATCCTTGCTGATTTTCTTTCTAGTTGTTTTATCAATTACTGAGAGAGACATACTGAAATACTCAACAAGAATTTTTGAATTTTCTATTTCTGCTTTCAGTTTTGTCAGTTTTGTAAAATGTATTTTAGAACTCTTTTTAAAGCTGCATTTACATTTTCAATTCTTGTATGTTCCTGATGTATTGAGTCTTTTATCATTATTAAATGTCTGTTTTCATTTCAAGTAATAATTCTTTTCCCAACATCTATTTTCTTTTATATTTATTTAGCCACTCCAGATCTCTTATTGTTACTGTTTGCATGGTTTATGTTTTCCCATCCTTTTACTTTCAACGTTTATTCTGTCTTTGAATCTGAAGTAGGTCTCTTATAGACAGCATATACTTGGAACTTGCTTTTTTATCCAATCTGACAATTTTTGTCTGTTAATTGAAGTGTTTAGTCCATTCTCATGTAATATAATTATTAATATTGTTAAATTTATGACTTCCATCTTGCTTTTTTGTTTCTAAATATCTCATGTCTCTTGTTCTTCAGTCTCTCTTTTACTGATGTTTTCATGTTAAACAAATATTATTATACCATATTAACATCTCTATTAATTTTTAGGCTACATTGTTTTCAGTTATTTTCCTGCTTATGACTCTAGGAATTAAAATATGCATCCTTAACTGAACAGTCTACTTCAGGTTAATATTGACTTCAATCTAGTAAAATAGAGTACTTTGCTCCAATGTATATACTTTTTTCCCCTGCCTTTGTGCTGTTATTATCACATATATTATATGTATATATGCTATATGCCCAATAATGCAGTGTTATAGTTATTGCTTTAATACTCATGTTTTAAAATAATTATGTTTTTTAAACAATAAAAAGAAATATGTATATGTATATATGTGTATGTACAGTTGTGTGTATACACACACACACAGGGTCTTTTTTATGTACCTTCATATTTATTATTTCCAGTGTTCATTCCTTTCTGGGGATTTGAGTTAACATCTCATGTCATTTCCTTATAGCCTGAACAACCACAGCGTCATTTAATATTTCTTCAAGAACTTTGCTAGCAACAAATTCTTTTCATGTCTGTTTATCTGGGAATGTGTTTAACTTCATTTTTAAAACTATAGTTTTGATGAATAGCGAATTCACAGTTGAGAGTTCATTTCTTTCAGCACTTTGAATGTGTAATTCCACTGCCTTCTTCCTTCTACTGTTTCTGATATAAATCCACCTGCTAATTTTATTGTTTCCTCCTGTGATGATATTTTTTTCTTGCTGGTTTCAAGATGATCTCTTTGTCTTTCAGCAGTTTAAGTATGATGTGTCTAAGTGTGGATCTCTGTGTTCTCCTGCTTGATCTGTTGAACCCCTTTTACCTTTAGATTATTATTTTTCAGCAAATTTGGGATTTTTGACGTTATTTTTTTCAAAAATTTTTGCCGCATTCTTTCTCCCTTATCCTTCTGAAATTTCCATTACATTGGTATATTTGTCATGTTCCCCAGGTTTCTGAGACTCCGTTAATTTTTCTCAAGCATTTTTCTTTCTGTTCTTTGTATTATTTTCTATTAATTTTTTCAAGCTTACTGGTTCTTCTGCCATCTAAAATCTGATGTTAAGCCCATCAAGGAAAATTTCTACTTCAGTTATTGTACTGTTCAGCTCTAGATTTGTATTCAATTTTCATAGTTTCTATTTCCTTTTTGAGATTTCTTATTTATTGAATCAATGTCATTATATATTCCTTTAATTGTTTGATAACTTAATATTTTGAACACATTTGGAATATATAATAGCTGATATTAAATCTTTGCTTGCTAAATCCATAATGTGTGTCTACACAGAATCATTTCTTTGACTGCTTTTTAATTTTCCAGAATATGGACCACATTTTCCTGTTTCTATGCATGTCTCATAATTTTTGGTTTACAGCTAAACATTTCTTTACATAATAGATTGTGGTGACCCTAGATTCTGTTTTATTTTTCTGAGAGTTGTTGTTTTTTAGTAACTTGCCTGGACTTAAACTATGGAATCTGTCTCTTCGGTGATATATGGCCACTGTTCTCAAATTTTTATTCTTATTTTTAGCCTGGCTTCCCAGAAGTCATTCCTATGTCTGCATAGCTTACTGGCAAGCCAACGATTCAGACAGAGGTTGTACTGAAACATCCAAGCCTGTAAGACTTCCACTTTTTGCTGATTTGTGTGTAGGTGAGGGAATACATTCAGATTTGCAGCTAATTCTCGTGTATCTCTTGGCTTTTACTTTTTGCTGAGCTCTCTCAGGTTTCCTCTGTGCATTTGTGTAATTTCCACAATATCCAGACAGCAGAGAGCTTATCTCAGCCCTTCTATAGCTCTGTCATTTCCAGGATCTCCCTGTTAAAGTTTTTGGCTTGTTCGTTACTCCCTCCAAACAAGACTGCAACCTCAGGCTAGGAAAGCTGCGGTTCTCCTCATTTGTTTCCCATAAAATTTGTTACTTTTAGCTGATTAAAGCATGTGTTATGGCCCCCAATACCAGCCATCTAGTAGCAAAGCTGTTAGCTTTCATGGCTAGCTTCAAAGTGGCAAAAATAAGTTCTTACCGATGGAGCTGGGAGCAAAGTATGTGAACAGCCCCAGCAGTGAAAGCCACAGACTCCCGCTGTTCTAACCTGTAGCTCAGAAAATTTCTCAAGAATAAATATTTCTCAATTTGTTTTCTATCTTTGGCTAATTCCAAAGCTCTAAAACTATTGTTTTTGACACTTTTGTCCAGTTTTATGCTTGTTCTTTACTGAGAGGATTCACCGATTTCTTCATGACACCATAACCTGAAATCTTTCCCTTCCTTTGGTTTTAGTGGCACTCGTAAGTTCCTCTTAGGCTCTCATGCCTTCTGGTGCCAGGAATATCAGGACTATCTGGATCTCATCTCCTGGCTTAACTGGAATCCATGATGCTCTTAGCCAGGCAACTTATTATTATTATTATTATTATTATTTATTATTATTATTATTTGGAGATGGAGTCTTGCTCTGTCACCCAAGCTGGAGTGCAACGGCATGATCTCAGCTCACTGCAACCTCTGCCTCCCAGGTTCAAGCAATTCTCCTGCCTCAGCTCCCCAAGTAGCTGGGATTATAGGCACCCGCAACCACACCTGGCTAATTTTTGTATTTTTACTAGAGACGGGGTTTCACCATGTTGGCCAGGCTGGTCTCAAACTCCTGACCTCAGATGATCTGCCCGCCTCGGCCTCCCAAAGTGCTGAGATTACAGGCGTGAGCCACCGCGCCCGGCCCTTAGCCAGGCAACTTATGTCCATGAACAGAACTTTCATCCATCTCTCCTCATCCTCATCATGGATCCTGGAAGCTTAGTTACAACAGAGTGAAATTTCCCTGTATGGAGTTATTTTTTTCACATGAAAAATTTTCTGCATGATAATGAGATTATTTATATAGCCAACGAATAAAAAATTTCATTTTACTGGAAGCAACCTAAACTTTGGATTTCATTCAAGACTGGAAATCTGGTAACTCTAGATATAAATGAGAGATAGACAAATAGTTTACTCAAAGTTCATGGAGGACAAAAAAAAATTGGGGTGGAAATCGTTTAAAAAAGAGTACAAATTAATGTAGGGATGTAATGCCCACGGTTATAAATCTCAATTCACAAGGCAATAGGTGTCCATAGTGTCTGGCAAGGTTGTGGCATGGCTCCTAAGCACTCCAAGGGGATAATATTTACTATTGATATTAAGCAAATTAGGAACTGGGATCAGAAAAGTTATCCTGAAAGTGTTAACTGTGGAATTGAATGGAGCTTCGAAACTAATTGTAAATTGTTGTGTTATAGTGGCTTTTACCGAAGAGCTATTCTTCTTATTTTACAGCATATTATTGGGTACCAAATGCATTTAAATACACCAAGAAACCAGAAAGATTCCCTTCTTAATTTTCCCTGCCCACACCATCCTCAGAGACCTGATGCTTTTGTGTAGGGCATCTAAAAACCCTATTCAGAGATCAATTTTTACCTTCAATTCACAACTAAGAGAAACTTTAGGTCTGATCAATTTACACATTCCAAGGGCTAGGAAAGAATAAGGATTCCCCTTTTTGAGGGGGTCGGGACAGCATCCTGAAGTAATAAGACAGTGGAGAATCCCACTCAATTCCCACAGTCCTGTGGATCCTCCCAGGACACTATGCTAAAGTCAGGAGCAGGGTTTGTCTGAGCTGGCTAGGGGTTGTAGGCCAGGCTAGAGATAATTAGGGTCCATTGTAGAATGTATGATGTGGAAGCGTGGAGGGGAAGCATCCAAGGCTGGGAGGACAGCTATTTTTAAAAGGTTTCTTGAAGGCATTCTTTTAAAAAAGATAAAAAAAAATCCAAGAAACTATGGGGGAACTATAAACCCTCATTAAAAATTATCTTGTCAAATTTTCAGATCAGTTTCAACCCTTTGAGATGGGTCACGTGGCTGGTGTTACTCATTCACGGGAGCGCAGGAAGTTTGTAATTCAAACAAGTATACATTTAATGCCTAGAATCTTTGAATCTTTTTAGCACTTTGCTAAATGTCATTAATACCACACAGTGGAAGTTCTCTTTGTCTTTTTGACATCAGCATTCAAAGGAAACTCTAAAATGTATTACAAATACAATGTACCTCATTTTCTTGCTTCTTGAGATACCTATTTTCTCATTCTGAAGTTGATATACATTTTTTTCCTTTTCTTCCTTTTTTAATTATTTATTTATTTATTTATTTTTTCTTTTTTTGAGACAAGGTCTCTCTGTGTTGGCCAGGCTGGGACGCAGTGACACGTTCTTGGCTCACTACAACCTCCTCTCAAGTGATCCTCCCACCTCATCCTCCTGAGTAGCCAGGACTACAGGCATGTGCCACCACACCTGGCTAATTTTTGTATTTTTAGTAGAGAGGGGGTTTTGCCATGTTGCCCAGGCCGGTCTCAGACTCCTGAGCTCAAACAGTCCACCCACCTCAGCCTCCCAAAGTCTTGGGATTACAGGCGTGAGCCACTGTGCCCAGGCTGGTATACATTTTTCAATCACCCTATTCATTTAATGAGGTAGTATTCTTTATTTCTTTGAAAATCTCTTATTAAATTGAGGGTGTATCTTACATTCTATGGGGTCTTAGAACAGTAGAGATAGTGAAACAATTAAGATCATGAACTCTGATCAGAACTGTTTGAATTCTGTCTTTGGAAACTACTGTTGCTGTGACTTTGGCCCAGATACTCTACTTTGCTAAGCCTCAGCTTTCTCATTTGCACAAATGGGGTAATGAAACCTACTTTTTAGGGTTTTGAGAATTAAATGAGATAATGTACATCAGATATAAGTGAATGCTCAGTTAATATAAACTATTATCATGATATACTCATTTTTTCTTCCTCTTTTAGCCCTGGATAACAAGGAGACGGATCCTCTGTCCCCAGGCTGGATCATGGGCATCTCGGTCACTGCAACCCTCTCCTGCCTCAGCCTCCGGAGTAGCTGGGACTACAGGCGCCCGCCACCACGCCTGGCTAATTTTTTGTATTTTTAGTAGAGACGGGGTTTCACTGTGGTCTCAATCTCCTGACCTCGTGATCCGCCCGCCTCGGCCTCCCAAAGTGCTGGGATTACAAGCATGAGCCACCGCGCCGGCCAGGATAACAAGTCTTATTAGGCTTATTCCCCAGAAATCAGGCTGAGGAAAAATTTATCAAACCGTTATTACATCTGGAAGGTCTTTTATGTACTCAGCACCATAACAGGTGCTTTGATAAAAGTTACAGAATCATGATATGAACTTTGCCCTTTGGGAGCTTATCACCCAGTTGAGGACAAAAATACACTCAAAGAAATGATCAAAGAATTTTTTTTTTTTGAGACAGAGTCTCACTCTGTCCCCCAGGTTGGAGTGCAGTGGCGCAACCTTGGCTCACTGCAAGCTCCGCCTCCCGGGTTCATGCCATTCTCCTGCCTCAGCCTCCGAGTAGCTGGGATTACAGGTGCCTGCCACCACGCCTGGCTAATTTTTGTATTTTTAGTATAGATGGGGTTTTGCCCTGTTGGCCAGGCTGGTCTCAAACTCCTGACCTCAGAAGATCCACCCACATTGGCCTCCCAAAGTGCTGGGATTACAAGCGTGAGCCACTGCACCCGGCCTAGAATATATATATATATATTTTTAAGTAAATGTTATTACATAAACTTGTATCTTATTTTGCAAATCAGGATAAAAGTGACTTAGCACTCCTTGAAAGAAAGGACTTTGGTTCATAGGAATAACATAGATTCTAAAGTCAGACCAGGGTTCAAATCCTGATTCTCCCATTTACTAGCTATGTAACTTTCGGGAAGTTACAGAACTTTCCTGACCTTCTATTCTCTTGTTGGGAAAATGGGGGTTACAATACCTATGTTATAAGGTTGCTATAGTAAGTCCATGACCTCTAGCTGGTACTTAATACGTAGCAGCAATTATTTGATACAGATTTGTTTTTTCCATAGCGCAGCACCTATCTCAGCAATCTGTACAAAAATATGTAATCAGTAAATGTTTAGTGAGATGAAAAATTAGCATTTGTTTTATATTTTCTTCTTCAGGCTGTTTTATTGACTGCTATAATATATGGCCTAACAGTGATCATCCAGGTGAAGTAAATTGGTGGACAATTGGTGAGCTGTCATATTTTCAAAACCTATCTATGATCTGGAAAAGATTCATGAATTCAAATTAACTGAAAGGTCATTGTCTTCCCTAGCTCACTGATGAATATTCTAGCAGTCAATTCTAGCAGGAAATGGTGTAAATTTCCTCCTTTACTGTGCTGTATGTGTGTTATCTTATGCCAGATTCTCCACACAGGCAAATATATTGCTTTCCGTGTTAAATGTTCTAGAGAAAAACAGCAAATTACAAAGTTAATTAGTGAGTCTTCCTATTAAGCAGATCACTTTATGGTTACTCTGTCAGGGAAACATTTGATAAATCAAAAAGAGCCTCCCTGTGAACTAAAAGTATCTTAAGCTTAACCTTGCACTAAGAAGAGCTAGGAGGGCTTTCTTAATACATTTCACAAACATGTGTGAGCTCCCACTGTGTGCAAGGAATTGTACTGGGGCTATGGAGTTTAAAAGATATATAAGGCCAGGCACGGTGGCTCACGCCTGTAATCACAGCACTTTGGGAGGCCGAGGTAGGCGGATCACGAGGTCAGGAGTTCACGACCAGCCTGACCAACATGGCGAATCCCCATCTCTACTAAAAATACAAAAAATAAAATAAAATAAATAAATAAATAAAAGATATATAAGAGCTATTCTCTACCTTCAAAGGGTTTTGTACTAAAGAAGGACACAAAAAATAACTATAATAAGGCAAAGTATTAGGTGGCTAAAGGCAGCCTGCTATGGTTTGGATCTGCTTTGTGCTCATCAAAACTCATGTTCAAATGTGATCCCCAGCATGGCAGTGTTGGAAGATGGGGCCTCGTGGGTGGTGTTTGAATCATGGAGCAAATCCTTCATGAATGGCTTGGTGCCTTTCTCAAGGTAGTGAGTGAGTTCTTGCTCTGGTGAGACTGGATTAGTTCTTGTGGGAACGAATTAGTTCCCACCAGAGTGGGTTGTTACAAAGCCAGGATGCCACTTGGGTTCTCGCTCTTCACATATCGACACTTCCCCTTTGGCCCTCTTTTTTTTTTTTTTTTATTATACTTTAAGTTAACCAAACACCTCATGTTCTCACTCATAGGTGGGAACTGAACAATGAGAACACATAGACACAGGAAGGGGAACATCACACACCGGGGCCTGTTGTTGGGTGGGGGGAGGGAGGGAGGGGGGCTAGCATTAGGAGATATACCTAATGTTAAATGGTGAGTTAATGGGTGGCCCTCTCTTACATGTTTTGACCTAGCATGTGGCCCTTACTAGAAGCTGAACAGATGACTGTGCCATGCTTCTGAGACTTCCCAGCCTGCAAAACTGTGAGCTAAATAAACCTCTTTTCTTTATAAATTACTCAGTCTTGGGTATTCTGTTATAGCAACACAAAATGAACTAAGAGAGGTACAACCTGCTTTGGGAATATGAATGAGGGAGAGATTAATTTCTGTTGGAGAGACTATGAAAACTCCAGGAGGAAATGCAACCTAGCTTTAATTCCTGATACAGACTGAGACCTCCTTAAGCTCTATTGGCTACTGAAGGCAGTAAATCTTATCTAAACCTTATATCTGCCTTAGGTAGAATTATTGATACTTTGGTGACTTTGCAAACAAAGCTGATCTTCACCTCTGACATAACTTCAGCAAATAATGACTTTTTCTTAAGCTTCCTCTTTAGCTCCCTTCTACAGGTTGACACTCTTGAGGAGAACAATCTTAAATATACCAGCCTACTTGATTCCTGATTAAAGTACAATTGTGGTATGTGTATCTTGTAATTTTTAAGGGTACTGTAGAATGATTTGGCTCTCTATTCCCGACAACCTATTTTGCTTCATAAAATATCAAATGTATCAATAAAACAAATTTCAAAAAGAAAAAAATACATGTTGCTTTAAAATATGAATATTTATGAAATATGTAAAACCAAGCACTTATAAACGCTGCATTTTAAATGCTCCTTTGGAGGATGTTTCTGGAAGATAGGTAAGTGAAGCCTTCTTAAAATAAATGTTTAATGAAGTTTGGAATGAAGACCCCTTCTTCTTTGTTTCCTAGTAAATCTCCCTCTAGTAAGCATAGGCATTCATAATTAGGGTCATCTGTCTTGAATATTTTTCTCTGCTGATTTGTTGTGGATAAAAGCTTCTAAAAACCTCTGAAAGGCAAATGTTAGTGGGAGGCAGTTTCCATGGTGACTTCAGGGTTTGTATTGTTTTTAGACATCATAAATATGGGGGCTGTTTTTGCTTGTTACTGTGCAGATCTTACTCATGGTAAGAAAGGTCATAGGGTAGAAGGTGAGAACAGTGCACCCAGCCCAGAACTGAGTGTCTAGTGGTGTTCATTTAGAATCTTTGTATCCCTCATGTCTATGTGTCTAATTGTATCATTTGATGCTGAATCTAATCTTGAATGGAAATGCAACTCAGATACCCCAGTCAAGCCTACCAGGGAGATATGCAGGCAGCATACACAAATGGAGTTGGAGGAAGGTTTGTCATTACAAGTGAATAAAAGTTGATGGTTACCTTAATAAAACAGAAAATATGTCACTTGTTTTCTGGACAAACTCATTCTCTCTCTAAGCAAAACTATTTCTATGCCATGTAAAAGTAGGAAGAAGCAGCTATTCCTTCCTTCAAAGTTAAATTTAGATTCATTTCCCTTTACTATCATAACATACATACTTATAAAACGTTAATATTAAGAGAATGAGAGACTGCATGTTATACAATATCTGCAATAACTTCGTTTAAATTATGACAAAGACTTCCAGATAATACGCCCTTATAGAGTTTAAATCTCTATTTTTTTTTCCTTCAAATGTCACCTGGCAACTTGTAAAGAATTTAACCCTGCCCAAAGTAATGTCTGGCCTTTGCCCTTGACTCCTGGGACTCTCTCAGGCCCTGGAATACCCTACCTGACAAAAGTGTCTTTGTCTGGGGGTTGTGGGCCACATTAGACAGTTTAATAATGTAATTTATGGTGGGGGCTTTGGGTCATGCAGTATCACAGGAGCTGGACCTCTAGAGGAGCTGGAGACTGAAATCAGCCGCAAGAGTAGACAGACAGGTCTGTATGACTGAGCCCCAGTAAAAACTCTGGACATCAAGGCTCAGGCAAGCTCCCCTGGTTGGCGATGTTCCGTGTGTATTGCCACACATTGTTGTCAGGAAAGTTAGCACTATCTACAACTCCACTGGGAAAGGACAACTGGAAGCTCCACATGTGGAATTTTCCTGGTGTCTGCCCCATGCATCTCTTCCCTTCGTTGATTTTAATCTGTATTCTTTCACTGTAATTAACCACGAGTATAACTACTTTCAGTGAGTTCTGTGAGTCCTGTTAGCTAATTATCAACCTGAGGGTAGTCTTGGGGGACTCATGAACTTGCAATTGGTATCAGAAGTGAGTGTGGTTTTGGGGACTGTTCCCTAATTTTGCCCAACTTTAGCTAAACTAGAACACTAAAACATGGGGAAATTGGTGAATTCCTCTCCTGTTGTAGGTTGGGTTCCCCAGAAAACAGATTTTGAGACCCTGAGATTTGTGTGCAGGTGGTTTATTGGGGAATGCTCCAGGAGCAACCTCTGTGAGGAAGCAAGGGAAGCAGGATTGGACAGAGGGAGGGGTTGAACTAATACAGTCATAACAGGAGGTCTCAGCCAATCCCATGGGAAGCCCTGGAGCTGGGATGACCTTTTAGAGTTGTCATGAACTGAGGCAGATGGACTAGGCCTTTACATGAACCCTCACCATTCTCTCCACCACAAACCAGTGATTAGATATGGGTTATACCCAGGGAGTATGTGTGATCTTTGGGGAGGCAGCAACCATTAGCCCAGGTAAAGGCCTGGGGAGGGACTCAACTGTGATCATCATCAGCCAACACTTCTAGCAGCTGGGAAAGTTAGTACCTCCAGCATAAAGAGAGGATCTGATCTTGCACCAGATTATCCACTACACCTTTCTTGTTAATTTTCTCTGGGTTCTACAGACTGACTGTCAGGGCCAGAGCCAACTTGACTGTCTCTCACTTTGTGAGATGAAGGTCATAAAACATGGTCTACATGCATCTCATTTGGAAAACCTCATAAAATTATGTGTCTCTACAAAATGAAATACTTGAGGAGAGACTGTTCCAATTCACCTCTCCACTCTTCCCTGGCAGAGGAAAGAGATGATGAAAATCTGTGGGAGCAAGGACAGAGAAAACAAAGTTAAAGTGATAAACACAAATTCTAGTGGAAGCATAATCACAAATGAATACAAGACATCACTGCAACTGTCACGTATGTTTGTGATGAAAATAGTTCCGAATTTTAGAAAAGTTCAAGTGCAGCAGATGCTGTCACTGCCCTACCCATATCCCCTCTGCCCATGCTGGAGGTTACCCCCAGAAAGTTCCTTACATAGCTTCCTGTGTCTGCCTAAGTGTTTTCTGACCACTTTCATCATCACTTGAGGCAGTCCAGAAATACTACAGTGTTAATGCCTCAGGAATTAATGTGGGACAAAAATTAGGGGATACATACCCCCAGCGTCCTTGCCCCACAGAGGGATATTTATGAAGTATATCCTAAGGGATGTCCTATACCGCCTACACTGTCCACTAGTCTGATTAGAGATGTGCTGTGAGTATAAAATACATGCTGTAGTTCAAAGGCATAGTATGAAAAACGAAATGTAAATGATGTCATTGATATTTTATTTATTTTTATTTATTTATTTTGAGACGGATTCTCGCTCTGTTGCCCAGGCTGGAGTGCAGTGGTGTGATCTCAGCTCACCGCAACCTCTGCCTCCTGAGTTCAAGCAATTCTCTGCCTTAGCCTCCCGAGTAGCTGGGATTACAGGTGCCCACCACCTCGCCTGGCTAATTTTTTGTATTTTTAGTAGAGGTGGGGTTTCACCATCTTGGCCGGGCTGATCTTGAACTCCTGACCTCATGATCCACCCACCTCAGCCTCCCAAAGTTCTGGGATTACAGGCGTGAGCCACCGTGCCCGGCCGTCATTGATATTTTAAATACTGATTAAAAATATTATTGAAATAATATTTTAGATATATTGTGATAAATAAAATACATTATTATCATTAATTCCATCTGTTCCTTTTTATTTTATTTATTTATTTATTGCTTTATTTATGAGACAGAGTCTTGCTCTGTTGCCCAGGCTGGAGTGCAATGGTGCAATCTCGGCTCACTGCAACCTCTACCTCCTGGGTTCAAGCGATTCTCCTGCCTCAGCCTCCTGAGTAGCTAGGACTACAGGCATGTACCACCACACCTGGCTAATTTTTGTATTTTTAGTAGAGAAGAGGTTTCACCATATTGGCCAGGCTGGTCTCGAACTCCTGACTTCAGGTGATCTGCCCTCTTCGGCCTCCCAAAGTGCTGGGATTACAGGCGTGAGCCACCGTGCCCAGCCCCTTTTTAGTTTTAAAAATGTGGCCAGAAAATTTTTAATTACATTTAAAAACGTAGCTTGCATTTTATTTCCATTGAACAGCACTTTTCTGAACAGTCTCAGAAAATCCTCAGAAAAATGAAAGACAGCTCATTAGCAAATCCTTTGTTGGTTTCCTCTCTTCTCTGTCTCACTTCCTCACTCCCTCATCATGCTTCCTGGGATCACTTGCCAAATAAACTGCCTATACCCAAACCCTTGATTCAGGGTCCGCTTTGCATGGGAGGGTGGGAGTGAGGGGCAAAATAAAGACATCAAGTGAGCTACTATTTTATAACCTGAACCCAGAAGATTCGTGGTGTTACTAGAGTTAGGATCCCTTCTTCCTTCCTCCCATCAAAAACCTCTCTTGACTCCCTAATGTACATAAGCTAAAAGTCCATACAACTTAGCATAACACAGAATACCCTTTACCATCTGCTCAAGATACCCCTCACTTTGGAACTCACAGTCTTGCTACACTGCACATCTTTCATCTCTCCTTGCTCTTATACGTTCTTTCCTCCAAGCCTGAAATTTACTTTTCCTTTGTTTTTCCTCTTCCTCTTCTGCAAAACTCTTATTATATTTTAAAGCCCAGCTCAAATGTTAACTATTATGTTAGATATTCCCCCAAAGTATCTAACCTCTTGGTATCTTACTTTTTGGTAATCCCACAATTCCCTCATCCATGTTTTAAAGCATAGTAAGCCAAATTATAACTACCAGCTTTGTCTATCTCCTACATTCTACCTACTATGTGTTCCTAAGAGTAGTCTCTTTGTCCAGTAGCAAGCAGGGTCTCTGGCACAGAAAAGCTGCTAAATGAAATTTGGACTGAAGATTCTGATGGGCCTTATAACAGAACTTCTCAAAGGTTTCTGTAACTGAAGCCCTAACTGAAAGGGATGGTGGGATGTGGGGTATGGAATGCATAGAATGGGAGTATTCACTACAAGATAAACTCATGCTAATCTCAAAAATCTCTTATGAATTTCGGCCTCCTGAAGTGCTAGGATTACAGGCATCAGCCACCGCGTCCAGCCAAATTTTGAATTTTGCCCTATAATCTATCTGTGTATTTTAGTATTAAAGATGTTTTAAATTGACACTAAGGAAACAAAACATGTGAATTCTTTTCTACTTGTCTCATTAGCTAATGGGCAGGCTGCTGCTGAGTTGAGTTTATTAATTCCAAACAAAATTGTGCTGAGCTCAAGTTAGCAAGAATTACCTGAAAGATTCAGTATGAGACAAACCCTTGCAATCTCTAGACAGACACAATATGTTGAAAGCCCAGATGTACATAAGTATGTGGATATAAATGGCAACAGCTTTGTTTCCCTCTGTTCCCCTCCCCTCCCTTCCCCTCCCCCGCTCTCCTCTCCTTTCTTCTCTTTCCTTTTCTATTATTCTCTTTTCTTTTCTTCTTCACATAAGGGAAATTCTCCAGGAGAGACACCCCAAAAACCTACCAGAGAGAGAAGCTCCTTGAAACTCGGTTAGGTTGAATGTTCTTTTGAGTGTATTTGCTTGCTGATAGGACAGCAGTGTTTTACCTTTCAAAATTAAGTTTGTTTCTTATGAAATAATCCATGCTAAAGAACATATATAACTTATATATAAGGTATAAAGGATAATTAATCACTCATACATTCAACACCATTGTAGCCTCCCCTGTTTCTTCTCTAATCTTATGCATTTTCTCTTCTCTCCCTGTGAGAGAGGAGTGACTTTTTAAGTTTTTTAATTTATATTATATATATATATATATATATATATGTTTTTTGTTTTTGTTTTTGTTTGAGAATGAGTCTTGCTCTGTCGCCCAGGCTGGAGTACAATGGTGCAATCTCGGCTCACTGCAACCTCCGCTTCCCAGGTTCAAGCAATTCTCCTGCCTCAGCCTCCTGAGTAGCTGGGATTACAGGCGTGCACCATCACGCCTGGCTAATTTTGTATTTTTAGTAGAGATGGGGTTTCACCATGTTGGTCAGGCTGGTCTCGAACTCCTGACCTCAAGTCATTCACCTGCCTCAACCTCCCAAAGTGCTAGGATTACAGGCATGAGCCATTGCACCCGGCCTTATTTATATATGTTTGTAGGGATGGGGTCTCACTCTGTTGCCCAGGATGGAGTGCAGCACACAATCATAGTTCACTATAGCCTTAATCTCCTGGGCTCAAGTGATTCTCACACCTCAGCCTCCCAAGTAGCTGGGACTACAGGTGTGCGCCACCATGTAAAGTTTTTATTTTTATATTTATCCGTCCTGTGTTTTTTATTTCCCATTTTGGTTTTACTATATATGTATGTGTCATTTAAAATGTGCTTAATTTTATGTTTATATACATTTAGGGACAGATCCGATTTTGTGGGTCTTGAAGCTTACATAATTTGAGAAGCCTTCTTTAAGCAAAAGAAAGTAAAATTAGTAATACCAAAGTAGATATGGGAATATATATTAATTTAGAGAAAATGCTCACAGTAATTATAATGCCACAGGACAAGAGGAAAAGTGTGATAGAAGAGATATCAGAGTCGAAAGAAAGAGTGGTCTTAATAGATTGTGGTTAATAATTTTTCCTCCATGGATCCTGCTTTTGGTGTTATATTTGAAAATTCATCATTAATCCCAAGTTAATGCAGATTTCTTACGTTTTTTTCTAAAAATTTTATAGCTTTACATTTCACATTTTACATTTTATAGCTTTACATTTTAGGGCCAGGCATGGTGGCTCACACCTGTAATCCCAGCACTTTGGGAGGCTGAGGTGGGAGGATCACTTGAGTCCAGGAGTTTGAGACCAGTCTGGGCAATATAGTGGGACCTTGTCTCTGGAAAAAATAAGCAAAATTAGCCGGACATGGTGGCATGTGCCTGTGGTCCCAACTACTCAGGAGGCAGAAGTGGGAGAATTGCTTGAGCCCTGGAGGTCGAGGCTGCAGTGAACCAAGATCATGCCACTGCAATCCAGCCTGAGCAACTGAGTGAGATCCCATCTCAAAAAAAAAAAAAAAAAAAATCCCACCATTTTACATTTAGGCCTATAATCCATTTTGAGTTAATTTTTTAATAAGTTGTAAGGTATGTGTCAAGGTTAATTTTTAAAATATGGATGTTCAGTTGTTCCCACACCATTTAGTGAAAAGACTATCCTTGAATTTCCTTGGCACTTTTGTCAAATATCAGTTTATTCTTTGTGTGGGTCTATTTCTAGGCTTTCTATTCTATTCAGTTGATTTATTTGTCTATCCCTTTGCCAATACCAATCTGTCTTAATTTCTGCAAATGTATAGTAAGTCTTGAAATAAGGTAGTGTGAATCCTCCAACTTTGCTCTTCTTTTCCAGAATTCTTTAGATATTCTAGTTCATTTGTCTTTCCATATAAATTTTAGGATCAGTTTGTTGATGTCTTCAAAATAGTTTGCAGTGTATTGGTTAGATTTACATTGACTTTAAGCATCAATTGAGTATAATTGACGTCTTAACAATATTGATTCTACCACCCTATGAACATGATCTATCTCTTCACTAATTTCTATCTCCTTTGATTTCTTTCATTAGTTTTTTTGAGTTTTTTGTTTGTCTGTTTTTTGGTTTTTAGTATATAGATCCTACACATATTTTATTAGATTTTATTTCTAAGTATTTCATTTTTTGGTTGCAATTGTAAATGTTATTATTTTTTAAACTCAAATTCCAATTGTTCATTGCTGACATTTAGAAATATGATGGATTTTGTATATTGCCCTTATAATCCCGTCATTGTAAATTTATTTATCAGTTCTAAAAGCTTTTTCTTAGAGACTTTAAAATATTTTCTGCATAGATAACCATGTCATTTTCAAATAGAGACAGTTTTATTTCCTTCTGTCTGTATGCCTTTTCAAAATATTCTTATTTTACTGCACTGGTGAGGACTTCTGGTATGTAGTTTAATAGGAGTAGTGAGAGAAGATGCCCTTGCCTTGTTCTCTAGATGCTAGTTTCTTGTTGCCTTGTTTCTATCTTAGGGGGAAAGCATATAGTGCCTCAATATTAAGTATAATGTTATCTGTAGGTATTCAATAGATCCTTTTTATTAGGTTATGGAAGTTAACTTCCATTCCTAATTTGCCGAGAATTTTAAAAAATCATGAATAGATGCTGAATTTTGTCAAATACATTTTCCACATTCATTAGGATGATTATATGGTTTTTACATTTAGTTTGGTTAAATATGGTGGATTACACTGGTTGATTGTTGAATGTTAAATCAGCCTTGAATTCCAAGAATAAACTCCACTTAGTCATGATGTAATCTTTTTTTTTTTTTTTTTTGGAGATGGAGTCTTGCTCTGTCGCCCAGGCTGGAGTGCAGTGGCGCAATCTTGGCTCACTGCAACCTCCGCCTCCTGGATCCAAGCGATTCTCCTGTCTCAGCCTCCCGAGAAGCTGGGATTACAGGCACCCACCACCATGCCCAGCTAATTTTTGTATTTTTAGTAAAGATGGGGCTTCACCATGTTGTCCTGGCTGGTCTCGAATTCCTGATCTCAGGTGATCCACCCGCCTCGGCCTCCCAAAGTGCTGGGATTACAGGCGTGAACCACCGCTCCCAGCCTCTTCTTTTTACATATTGAAGAAGTTGATTACTAATTGTTAGGGATTGTTATATCTATATTTTTTATTGGGGACATTGGTTCATAGTTTTGTTTTCTTGTAATATGTTTATCCTGTTTTGGCATTAGGGTAATGCTGGCCCTATCAAGTGAATTGGAAAATGTACCTTTCTCTTCTATTTTTAGGAGAGGTTTGTGTAGAATTGTTATTATTTCTTCCTTAAATGGTTGGTAGCATTTGCCAGTGAAATCATCTGAGCCTGGTGATTCCTTTCTTGGAAGATTTTTAACTACAAAATTTCTTTAATAGATATAGGACCCTTCAGGTTATATATTTTTCTTCAATAATGTTTTATAGTTTATGGCTTTCAAGGAATTAATCAATTTCATCTAAGTTGTTTAATTTATGGGCATAGAGACATTCATAGTATTCTCTTATTATCTTTTTAATGTCTGTGTAGTCTCTAGTGAAATTCCCCACTGTCATTCCTGATATTGATAATTCGTGCCTTGTATTTTCTTGGTCAGTCTCACTTGAGGCTTATCGATTTCATTTTTCTTTAAAGAACCAGATTTTAGTTTCATGATTTCTCTTTATTGCTTTTCTGTTTTCAATTTAACATATTTTATTATTTTTATTTTTTATTTAATTTTATAAATTTCCCTCTGAACATTGACAAAGCCTCTCTTCTTGACCAAACTTTAACTGGGGTCCTCTGAGCCTTCTTCTCAGCTACACTATGACCTTTGAGCCTCCCAAACTGTGTCTGTGGAAAACAGTTTAGCAAGCATTCTGCTAAGTTAGTTTAGTGAGAATCCCTTGAGATCTGATCACTCTCAATATCTGGTCAAATTCCTCATCCTCCACCATGCCCCAGGTGATATATGGTCACCCTGGCCTGCCCTCAGCAAGAATCCTGTTAGGTCAGTTTAGCAAGAATTGCCCTACTCTTAGTAACTTTTTGTCCTCCAACCCTCCATGCTGATCCTTGGCTATAAATTCCCACTTTTCCTTGTTGTATTCAGAACCAAGATCGGTTCTAAACTGAGATCTCTTTTTCCTTACTGCAATCATTGCTAAATAGAATCTGCTTTTATTACGTTGGTGCAAAACTAATTGCGGTTTTTGCCATTACTTTTAATACTACTTTACTGGCCAGCCCTGGTTTCCTTTAAGGGCACTGTTTTAGCTACATCCCACAGATTTATATGTTATATCTTCATTTTTATTTAGTTCAAAATATTTTTTAATCTCCCATGAGTGTGTGGTTTAATTTTCAAATATTTGGGAATGTACCAGATATCTTCCTGTTAATGATTTCTAGTTTAATTCCATTATGGTCTGAGAACATACAATCTATGATTTATCTTATTTTCAATTTGTTGAGGCTGATTTTATAGCCCAAATATGATTTTTCTTGGTGCATGTTCCATGTGCATTTGAATAGAAAGTATATTTTGCTGTTTCAGTTGGCATGTTCTATACATGGCGATTAGGTCTAATTGTTTGATAGTATTGCTCAAATCTTCTATAGCCTGGCTATCTCTTTCTTTCTCGGCTTGTCCTCTTCTTTAAAGCCAGATAGTTTGAATTTCTATCCCCGGGTTTCAGAGAGATTTGAAAGTTGGTATCAAGGACATGGAAGTTGCCTTCTTGACCTCAGAACAGGCCCACCTTGAAAGAGGTTCCGAGAAAACTACTGACTTTTGACTGCTTCTTGCATTATTAATCAATACCTCACATGCACTGGGTACACTGAAAATGTGCTGGATATGGTTGTTTGGTGAAAGTGTTCCTCTTAGGGTCAGTATTTGGTAACTATAATCTGGTAAGAAATGTGAGTTTGTTACTTTATTATGTCTTAGTTTAAAAATATGGAAAAAATGCAAAATATCAAGATCTTCTTATAGGGTGGGGTGCAGTGCAGGCCATTTTGTTCCTTTTTTTTTTTTTTTTTTTTTTTTACAAGTGCCCAACAAAGTTTGTTTCCAGATTTAGCCAGCAGTAGATTCTTCAACATTACTGCCTAATAGTAATCTTCTAAGACTTTGGGTTTCCAACATTATGTTATCAAATGTAGTGCTTTTCTGTTAAACCCAAAAGACCACTGCTCTGGTTATCTTGAAAGGCATCACAGCAATAGCTTCTCAGTTAGCTCAGTGCATTTAAGTGTGTGTACCAGCACTAGGAAGAAATAGTCTCTTGTGCCTTAAAATCTAGGCAAATCTGAAAATGTCTGTGGGGAATTGGATGAACATCGCATAGACATAATAGAAGCGATTTTCTTAGCTTTATTTTTAAAAACTGGTTTACCCTAACAATCAATCCAGGCTCTGGTAACTAATCAGCTTTTTCATCACCACTACCCAGATCCAAGCTACTATTATCTCTCACTTGAATTCCTGTAGCTTTCTAACCTGTCTCCCGATTTCACCCTTGCCCCCAAACTCCCTACAGCTTATTCTCCACACAGAAGCCAGGTGATTTGATGTCATTCTCCTGCTCAAAACTTGCCAGTGGTTTCCCATCTCAGAGTAAAACCCAAAGATTTTATTATGATCCTCAAGGGCCTGCATGGTCTGATCCCCTGATAACTCTTTGACCTAATCTCCTACCACTGTCTCCCTCAAACTCTTCATTCCGGGCTCATTGGCATTTTTGCCATTCCTTGAACTCATCGCACACACTGTTACCTCATGACCTTTGCGCTTGTAATTCCCTCTGTTAAGAAAGCTCCTTTGTTAGATATCCACTTGTTTCATTCTTCATTTTCTTTAGAGATCTGCTCAAAGGTTACTTTATTAAAAAGGCCTTTTAAAAATTTTACTTTAAGTTCTGGGATACATGTGCAGAACGTGCCGGTTTGCTACATAGGTATGCATGTGCCATGGTAGTTTGCTACACCTATCAACCCATCATCTAGGTTTTAAGCCCCACATGCATTAGGTATTTGTCCTAATGCTCTCCCTCTCCTTGCCCCCCAGCCCCCGACAGGCCCTGGTGTGTGTTGTTCCCCTCCCTGTGTCCATATGTTCTGATTGTTCAGCTCCCACTTATGAGTGAGAACATGTGCTGTTTGGTTTTCTGTTCCTGTGTCAGTTTGCTTCCAGCTTCAGGTGACTTCCAGTTTCATCCATGTCCCTGCAAAGGACATGAACTCATTCTTTTTTATGACTGCATAAAATGAGTTCATTCTTTTTTATGGCTGCATTCTTTTTTATGGCTGCATAATATTCCACGATATATATGTGCCACATTTTCTTTATCCAGTGTATCATTGATGGGCATTTGGGTTGGTTCCAAGTCTTTGCTATTATAAATAGTGCTGCAATAAACATATACCCAAAGGATTATAAATCATTCTACTATAAGCCCATGTATTTTTTTCATCTGCTGGCAACAATCAGTGTCTTTTGGATTTTTTTTTTTTTTTTTTTTTTGAGACGGAGTCTTGCTCTGTTGCCGGGTTGGAGTGGAGTGGTGTGATCTTGGCTCACTACAACCTCCAACTCCCTGGTTCAAACCATTCTCCTGCCTCAGCCTCCTGAGTATCTGGGATTACAGGCATGCCTCACCACGCCCAGCTAAGTTTTGTATTTTTAGTAGAGATGGGGTTTCACCTTATTGGCCAGGATGGTCTCCATCTCCTGACCTCATGATCTGCCCGCCTCTGCCTCCCAAAGTGCTGAAATTACAGGCATGAGCCACCATGCCAGGCCATCTTTTGGAATTTTTAACTGATCTGACCAAACCAACAGAAGAGCTGGTACTGCTATTAATATTAAGCAGGATAGTATACTAAGGAAAGTTGAAGAGTTTTAAAAAATCATATTGTTCCTCCCCAAGGTATTTTGGTGACTGCAAATCTGTATATCAACATACGTAACAGAATGTTTTCCCTCCGTTTCTTACTAGTCTAGGCCAATGGCAAGAATGACATAATGGTGTGGATATCCAGGAGGTTCACGTGATTTAAGGTCTCACTTATCATTATTGACTCATACAGCTGTAATACAAGGGCAATCAGTAGGTGTAGTGCTTCAACATCTCTATTTAAAAACTGAAAACCATGGTGACTTGTATTAATACTACAAAAAATAACTTGGTAGATGTACTCCCTGAATGCTCTGTTTGCATGAATGTTGCTAATGGGAACAGAGATGCATTAAATATGGGCTTGCAGGTGGTGTCTCATGGGATTGGTAATTAATTCACACAATAAAGCACTAACATACCTTTTCATGGGTAATTACAATACCGAATCACCAATAAAGCCTAGTAATATTTTAAATCTTTTAAGTTACAACCAGATGTGCAAGGTTTGGAATAATTCCTCTCAGTTTCTTACCAACAAATGCATGTTGTTTGTTTTATTAATTTCAATTGAATATTTTTAG
Source organism: Hylobates moloch (assembly GCF_009828535.3). Taxonomy (NCBI): domain Eukaryota; kingdom Metazoa; phylum Chordata; class Mammalia; order Primates; family Hylobatidae; genus Hylobates; species Hylobates moloch. Next base: position 41,098,031 of record NW_026652282.1, read on the forward strand.
TCTAAAATGGAAAGAAGTTGAGTGGCAATAAAATGGTGTCCATAAAAATAAGCCACTGCTCATTTTACATTTTTAAGTTAGCGTTTGGTCATCATAAAGCCTGAGCTACTCAGACTCATAACTTCTCTATTACTCTGAACATCTGAAATTTAGCAGTGAAAAGACCCTAAAAAGCAAATACAGGGTTTTCCCCTTAGAAAATTGCAAAAAAATGGCCTCTTAGGGGTGTTTCCCCACAATAATTTCCCTTTGAGTTTGGGGAGCCATTTCCCAAGTCTGCCCTCTCTTTCAGTGAACATTTACTCAGCCTTTGACCACCCATGAAATATCACTACCATTCTTTCCCTCTCCTACTCATTGAATTTTATGAGCCCCCATCCTGTTAGGATGGTGTCACTTGACATCACAGAGATGGATTTGAATATTTTGGGTAAATCTTGTACAGCTGTTTTCAAAGTAGTCATTGTAACTCTTTACTAGGTGACAAAATCAACATTTAATCCTTAAAATGTGAAATATAATAGAATTTACCAAAGTACATAGTATGTAGTAAAGATAAATATGATTTCAAGAGGGTTTTGTATATGTGTATCTATATGTAGGTATACACATACATATATATACATGCATACATACATGCATACAAGTATGTGTCTGCTAGGTCACCATGCATTTAATGCATATTTCTTCCTACTAGTTACGGTCAAAAAGTTTAAAGTCATTGCCCTAGAGTAGTTTTCCACAAAATGTGGTCTGGGATGCTTCAAAAAGATAGCTGGGCTCCATCTCAGACCTTTTAAGCAGTTCATTTGAACTGTGGTTCAAAGAGTCCTCACCTAATCTGAAAAACTAGCCTTTGTTAAAGTGCTAATGAGGAAGGGCTATACTCCGGAACAATTAAATCAGAGTCCCTGGTGCCTTCTCTACAAGATTTCAATGTGCATCCAGGATTGAAGACCACTGGGCTCTATAGTGGTCTTTGGAAACAGATACTAGAGTTCAAAGTCAAGTAGGAAAGAGATAGTAGAATTTGCCTGTGCTGCTTATCTCACTCCATCTATGCCAGTGGTTCTTAGACCTTAGTGTTCATCAGAATCACCTGGAGGGCTTCTTCAAACAGATTTCTGCACCCCACCCCCAGAGTTGTTAATTTCATAAGTTTGACTGGGGCCCAAGAATTTGCATATCTAACAAATTCCCATGTGATGCTGATTCTGCCACTCTGAAGACTACATCTTGAGAACCACTGATCTATGCAAAGGACCAGCTATATCCAGTTGAAAAGGGTACTTAAGACGTAATGTTAACTACAACCAACTAGGATTAACTCTAAATAGCAAGGCCGGTTAAATGCTTTGAAAAGTAATGTAGTCTATCACATTATTCTGGCTAAAGAAGAAAAGTTATGTGATTATGTCAACAAATGCAGAAAAAGCTTTTGACAAAATCCAACATCCATGTATACGAAAACTCTCAGCAAACTTCTTAAGGCAGATATTTACGTTGTTGACTTGAGATATTTCTTCTTTTTTAGTGTAAGTGTTTACAGCTATAAATTTTCCTCTGAAAACATATTTGCTGCCCATGAGTTTTTTTTTTTCATGTTTTGGTTTTAATTCATATCACTGTATTTTCTAATTTTCCTTGCGTTTTTTTCTTGACCCATTGGTTATTAAGGATTATTTTTGTTTAATTTCCTCATATTTGTTAATTTCCCATCTTTTCTTGTTATTGCTTTCTAATTTCATTCTATTATGGTCAGAAAACATATTTTGTATGATTATAACAATTTTAAACACCTTAACACTTGTTTTACGGCCTAATATATGGTCTATCCTGGAAAACATTCCATGTGCACTTCAGAGGAACATATATTCTGCCATTTTGGGGTAGAATGTTCTATGGTGTCTGTCAGGTCTAGTTGGTTTGTAGTGTTGTTAAGTTTTCTATTTTTTCTGCTGATCTTCTGTCTAGTTGTTCTGTCATTCATTAAAAGTAGAGAGTTGGAGTCTCCAACTATTAATGTTGATTTGCCACCTTCTCTCTTCAATTCTGTCAGTTTTTACTTCTGTAATTTGCGGGCTCTGTTGTTAGAACCCTCAAAATTCAGCATATAAGTTTATAATTGTTATATCTTGAGTTGATGCTTTTGCCATTATACTATATCCTCCTTTTTCTCTAGTAACAATTTTGCCTTAAAATCTATTTTGTCTGATATTAGTATGGCCACTCCAGCTCTTTTTTGCTTACTATTTACATGGAATATTTTGTTCTATCCTTTTATTTTCAACCTTTTTGTATCTTTAAAGTATATCTTTTGTATGCAGCATATAGTTGGATAATGTTCTAAAAACCAGTTCTGCCAATTTATGTCTTTTAATTGGAAAACTTAATATATTTATTTCTAATGTAACGAATAATAAAATAGGATTATGTCTATAATTTTGCTATTTGTTTTCAATGTCTTGTGTTTTTCGTATTCCTCAGTTTCTCCATTACTATCTTCTTTTGTGTTAAATAGAGACATATAGTACCATTTTAATTCACTTGTCATTCCTTTTCCTATATATTTTTGAGTAATTTTTGGTTGTTACCCTGGGTGTTATCAATAACATCTTAATTCATAATAATCTAGTTCAGACTAATGTCAACTTTAATTTCAATAGTATACAAAACTTTGCTCCTAAATAGTATCATTCCCCCCTCCCTTATGTTGTTTTTGTCACAAATTACATCTTTATACATTGTGTGCCCATCAGCTTACGTTTATATGTATTGCATTATGAGTTGTCTTTTGAATCATATGTGGGAAAAAAAGTTATGACAAAGAATATGTTTATACTGTCTTTTATATTTAACTATGTAATTACCTTAACTAGTGTTCTGTTTTTTTTTTTTGAAAAATTGCTATTTATTTGACAAAAAAGCTTTTGAATTTAATAAAGAATTGGCAATAACTGGCATGTACATTAATTCAAAATGTTTTCACTAAGCACCAAATAGAATAGTCCCCAATCTCTTCACCGAGAACCCCTTTGAAAGAATGCCTAAAACTTAATCAATTTATTTAGGTTTTTAATCAAGAAATCCATTAGCAACAATCTTCCTTAATGGAAAAATGTCTCACCTCCCATAACGTAAAACAAAAATTATACAAGCAAACAAAACTCAAAACAGAAAGAGATGATCAGAGCAAGCTTCAGGCCCTCATAGCTCACCTATGCCCCAACTGTCACACTGCTTAGAACAGGGTCTGCCTTATTACTTAAACTAATTCATTGCTGCAGAACATAACAACATTTAGCATATCACAGCTCCCACTACATCCCTCCCTGTCAAAAAAGTAAATAAACAGCATACAAAATATAAACTTATGCCAAATAAAAGTCAGCATCAACCTAAGGTTCCTACTGTAATATTACTACACTAACCCAGGATATTTTAATCTTTTTCTGACCTATTTACAAAAAAATCCTCATTTTGAGAGCTCTGGAAGCATTACAAATATTTTTGCATTAGATTCCTCTTCTTGAGGTAGTTTGAAGTCTTGAAACAGAGCAAATTTACATATTTTTCTACACTGCCACTGAAGGGTAACTATCATAAGAGGCCTACAACAAAAATCCTCATCCTCTGATTCTCAGGCTATTATAATTTTTCCGTCAGATCAAACAAACAATGGGAAACACACATGAAAAGATGATAAGTCATACAAAAATTTAAAAATAAGCACAACAACCATAAAAATGAATCGGTATCATCACACTAACACTCTAAACTTTGCTAGACAAAAAAGGAATTTACTTGGTTTACCCAAGCTATAGACATTTTATAGAGTGCTCAAGAAATTAACAGCTTGTAACAATAGTGGAAAAATTTTTGGTGGGAGCAGAAAACTAACATCAACTCCTTCTCTGGCAAAGACTTCTTCCCAAATGCCAAGTCCACAAGAAGGGATGTGTGGCAAACCTTGCACACCAGCCCTCTCTCAGGCTGACAGCCTTTGCCCTTTGCTCAGGTTGACTTCAGAGGTGGAGGGATATTGGCAGATGCCTGCTCAAGGTAGGCCAAAGAGCCCTGAGGGATGTCGGCTGGCTTTTTGTGCTGCATGTTGATGTCCTTTAGCACCTGCTGCCAATGCCTCAGCTTTGTCAAATGCTTCTGGACCAGTGCATCTTAATGCTGTAATTCATTCCATAGTTCTGAGATATCCTCTTTGATAACTTGCTCTGGTTTCCGGACAGATAATTGCAATCTTTTTTTAGGAAAAACAAAACAAAACAAAACAAAGCAAACATTGTCTCTCTTGCAGTATCCAGAAACTTCTGGATACACTAATTAGCACCAGTTCGAATTTCTTCCTGATCAGTGCCATTGACATAGTCCTGACTCATCAGAGAAACAAAGCAAGCCTTGAAAGATGACTCCAAGTCATCCGCCAAAGTACTATTAGAAGGGCTTGGAGCACCTGAGAAGTGAAGCCTAGCCTAGGAGGCCTGTCAGGGGTGGTCGGGCCCCTGGTGGCTGCCCAGAGAACATACTACCTAGTGGAGCCGCCTGTCTGGAATGACAGGGTCTTTATTTCCTCAAGTAAATTAGGTATAAATTCTAGGTATTGTCTAGTGTCCTTTCAGAAGTTCCTTTAGCATTTCTTCTTCTTCTTTTTTTTTTTTTTTTGAGATGAGGTCTCACTGTGTTGCCCAAGCTGGTCTCTAACTCTTGAGCTTAAGCGATCCTCCCACTTCAGCCACCCAAAGTGCTGAGATTACAAGAGTGAGCCACGTGCCCGGCCAGTGTTTCTTTAGTGCAGGTTTGCTAGTGGCAAACTCTCAGTTTTTATTTATCTAGGACTGTCTTAATTACTCCTACGTTTTTTAATTATGGTTTTGCTACAAATAGGAATTTTGGTTTATAATTTTTCTTTCAGTGCTTTGATTATGTCAGCCCAGTGTTTTGTGGCCTCTGTGGTTTCTGATGAGTTCATCTTACTGAGGATCACTTGTATGTGATGAGTGGTTGCTCTCTTGCTCCTTTCAAGATTCTCTCTTTTCTCTGGCTTTCAATAGTTTAATTATAATGTTTGTAGGTGTGGGTCTCTTTGAGCTTATTCTACTTGAAGTTTGTTGGCTTCTTGGATGCACAGATTAATGTTTTAAAACCAATTTGAAAAGCTTGGGGCCATTATTTATTCAAATATGTTTCTATTTCTTTCTCTTTTTTCTTTCCTCCTGGCCCTCCCATTATGCATATATTGCTGTGCTTCATGGTATCCCACATCACAGAGCAGGTCTCTGAGACTCTGCTCGTTTTTCTTCATTCTTTTTTTTTTTATCACTATACCTCAGAATGGATAATTTTCATTGATCTCTCTCTTTCTTTTTTTAATTCTCAACTTTTATTTTAAGTTCCAGGGTACATGTGCAGGATGTGCTGGTTTGTTACATAGGGAAACATGTGCCATGGTGGTTTGATGCACAGATCAGCCCATCACCCAGGTATTAAGCCCAGCATCCATTAGCTGTTCTTCCTGATGCTCTCCCTACCCCCATTCCCCACCCTCCAACAGGCCCCGTTTTGTGGTGTTCTCCCCATGTGTCCATGTGTTCTCATCATTCAGTTTCCACTTATCAGTGAGAACACGCAGTATTTGGTTTTCTGTTTCTGCATTAGTTTGCTAAGGATAATGTAATCGCACTTTATGTTCTTTGATTGTTTCTTCTGCCTGTTCAAATCTGCTATTAGTTCCTCTAGTGATTATTTCCTGTCAGTTATTGTAATTTTTAAGCTCCAGAATTTCTATTTGGTTTCTTTTTATTATTCCTGTCTCTTTTTATTTTCTATTTGGTGAGACAATTTTCTCATATTTTCCTTTAGTTCTTCAGGCATGTTTTCCTTTGGCTCTTTGAAAATATTTAAAATAGCCATTTTGAAGTCTACCTAGTAAGTCCAATGTCTGGATTTCCTCAGTGACAGCTTCTATTGGTTGCTTATTTTCCTGTGTGTGGGCCATACTTCCTTGTTTCTTTGCACATCTTCTAATTCTTTTGTTGAAAACTGGACATTTCAAAGAATACAATGTGACAACTCTGAAAATCAGTCCCTTACCCTCCCAGGGTTTCTTGTTGCTGCTTTAAGTAGCTGTTTAATTACTTATGAAGTAATGTTGTAAATTCTTTATCTTTGCATTTGTGGCCACTAAAGTCTCCACTTACTTAGCTTAGTGGTCAGATCATGGTTAGACAGCATTTTTCTTAAATGCCTAGAACCAAGAAGTCTTCAAGTCTTCCAGTCATAAGGGCCCCGTATGTGTGTGTGTTGGGGCATGCCTTCAACACTCTACCAATCAGTTTACAACTCTGTTTTAGCCTTCACTTCCTGCTTGTGCAGAGCCTTATGTTCAGTCAGAGATGAACGATTACAGTCATTGTCTCTCCTGAGCTTCTGAAAAGCCCTACACACATTTGTGACCTTTTAGATTCCCAAGAATATGTTGAAACTTTTCAAAACCCCTACAAGCATCTCATTCCTCAGCTTTTTCTTTTAAGCTTCCTGGCTAGTTTATTGTTTGCCTTAACTGCTATCCATCACTTCAGGCAACTGTGATGTTAAAACATTTGAGAAATGCCCCTCCACCATCTGGGTAGAAATGTTTAGCATTAGGAGAGTTTCAGTGAGCTCTAATAATGACAAGCTTTTCAAGCAGTATCTTCCAAGGAGCCATTTGGTAGTGACTCCTATTTTTGAGTGAAGCTTTGAAAGATCTCTAGCTCTGCTCTACTTTCTCTAGTACTGGGAAGGCAGGCTGTTACTTTTCATGGTGGTGTGGAGCATGGAAACAGAAGATAGGACTAGTGTTTTTATTGAGATGCAGCTGTTTTTCTTGACTAAACACTTCCCATGTGGCTAAAGCCATTGGTTAGTTTCCAGAGTACTGAAAAAGTTGATTTTAACAATTTTGGTTGGTTTTCACATTGCTTTTATGGAGAAGCAAAATTTCAGAGTTCCTTACTCCAACATTTTCACTGATGTTATCCCCTCATTATTTTTTGACACTTCATCTTATAATGGAAAATCATTTATTTTTAAAGCAGTGAATAAGTTACCTATTTGTGCTTCTTATTTGTTTGTTTTGGTAACCCAGCTGTGGGCTAGAATGTCTTTGTCAGTGAAAATCTTTATTTTAGAAGCCAAACACGATAAGCCATATTATTATTCTTTTCAATGTTCTCACTGAATAAGAAACAAAATTAAGAAAAATTTTAAAGTATGAATCACCATTTCTAGAACCATATATACAAAGAATCATAAATATACACAATGTTTTAAAGAAGGTAAGTTATATAGTTAATAAAAGAAATTCTGCCGTGAAGAATTTAGATTCTATATAGTGCTGAAATTGCAACACATAAGCTATATTCCAAGTAAAAATTAAGACTGACACAACAATGAACCAAATTGTATTTCGCCTTTCTTTGAAGATGCTATAAGTTTAGAATAATGTATCAACTTTCCCTAACTTGGACTTCTTTTTATTACTTTTTAAAGTTAATCTAAAACATACCAGTTTTGTTCTTGATCTGAGTTTTAGACTACTTCCACATTCTGTATATTCTTCCTAAAGGAAATTATAAAAACTTCTATGAAAATTTACCTGCAATAGGTTTATAAAGAAACTAATTAAAATGCAATTGAAATTTGAGTTATTTTTAACAAAAACTATCTATGAATTTCTCACAAAGTGTTTACATAATGACATAATCATGAACAGATCAAAAGTGAGATGTGGGTTTGATTTCAAAATCTTGTATAGTTTGTCAGAATATGGAAGTGTGTGTGTGTGTGTGTGTGTGTGTGTGTGTGTGTGTGTGTTTTAAAAGATGGCTTGCCTTATTTGGTATTTCGGCATACTTTCTATTTCCAATTAACATTAAAGGAAGAGTTGGCTTAAAATCGATCAGATTAGTGGCATATGGGTGGGATTCTGGAAGCATCCAAATATTCACACGAAAAATAAATGCAAACCCTGGAGGGAAATATGCCTTCTTGCATGGAGAACTTGGCCACACCATGTCATAGCTAGAACCTGTGAGAGACAAAATGTACAGGGTGCACTACATTTGTATCCTCTGTACTTTTAGCATTGCCATAACATGATTCTTTCTGTGCAAAATGGTGACAGGAATTCCACTGCCAATGTCTAGATATCAGATGATAATAGAAGCTCTGAGGACAATCCCTGAGTCTTTTATCCTCAGATTTTAGAGCCAGACATTGTCTTCATACGTCAGTTTGGGGAGTCTAGAATTTTTATTCTAGCCTATTTGGTAAATAGGTGTTTTACTTCATGGAAGAAACAGAGGAAGTGTTCTGATTATGATGGGTTAAAAAATCCAAAATGTACTGGGCCCTTCTGCATGCAAAGCAAGTCATTAAGTCATCATACAGTGAGTTAACATTCACAGCCATAGTCCTCCAGACACTTCAAGTATGAAGTAGACAGCATTGCCATGGTTACGCATAAAGGAGATCTGCACAAAGCAAGCCCATTGCATGGCATTATGTGCATACCGTGGGGTAGTGCAGAAGGCAATTAGGAGGCTGTATGTTGAGAGGATGTGGGAATATGAAAATATGCCTTGTCATAGAATTGTGCTGGCTTTCTAACTCAGTGTGTGAGCTCTGATGCAGTTTCATTTCTTAATGGTTCAAGGCATAATTAAGCTGAATTCTGACTATACAGAGACTCAGAATCATTTGCTTATTCAAGTATCAAATATTAATTGAGTACCCACCATGTGCCAGGAATGGTTCATGGTGAAACCACTGGGCATTGAGAAAACAGCTGACAAAGCATTTCCCTCCCAGTGAATGCTATATTTAAAAGTTCTCTTCACATTACAAGAAGCAGGTTATGCAGGTGAAATTTGTAATCGAAGAATAATAGAATTCATTTATTAATGCATACTAGTATGTTGCTCCTCATCCACCCTGTCAACATGGACCGTGAAGAATGCATAGCATTTAGATAGATAGACGGGGAAAGCCTTTCTTATGAGAGGAACAGCACGAGTAAAGGCATAAAGGCAGGACTAAATAGAAAACAGTGAGGAACGCAGATTCCTTAAGACAAAATAAGTGGAAAGTCTTGTCTCTCTGATAAGTAAATGGGCTGTTTCTTGCAGGAATGTAAGTCGTTTAAATGAGAACTAAAATGCAACCATAAAATTGTCACATTCTACCAGTAGACCTCGTCTCCAGGAATGTAGTCCAACATTTTGATCAAACCAGACATTGTATATAAAAGGACTTTGGACTGGGTGCAGTGGCTCATGCCTGTAATCCCAGCACTTTGGGAGAACGAGGAGGGCAGATCACTTAGGGTCAGGAGTTTGAGACCAGCCTGGCCAATATGATGAAACCCCGTCTCTACTAAAAATACAAAAATTAGCCAGACATGATGTTGTGCACCTGTAATCCCAGCTACTCAGGAGGCTGAGGCAGGAGAATGGCTTGAACCTGGGATGCAGAGGCTGCAGTGAGCCGAGATTGTGCCACTGCACTCCAGCCTGGGCGACAAAGTGAGACTCCATTTAAAAAAAAAAATAGCTCTTTGGAATTTTTAAGTGCTCTTACAAATGTCTTATTTATTCTTATCTTCCTTACCTAGCCCATCAGAGGAAGCAAAAATGAGAGCAGGAAGAAAACTGATGTGTTGACCACTATTTGTCTGTATCTTCTTGAATCTGGAATATCTTCTGAAGTGTTTTTTTCTTCTCTTTTCTTCTTTTATTTTTTCCTTTTCTTTTCCTATCTATTTATTCATTCAACAGATATTTAATGAGTACCCTTTTTTTTGGTCAGGTATGTTCTCTATGCTAGGGATATGGCAGTAAACAAAATAGACAAAAATTCCTGCCTTCGTGCAGCTTACATAGTAGTAAGGGGAGAAAAATACTTTATTAGATGATGATACATGCTGTGGAGATAAATTCAGCAGGGAAGAGAGTAGAAATTGTGTATGTGGGGCGGGGAGAGGAGCTTTAACTTTGATGAATTGACCTCATTGAGGTGACATTTCAGCAAAAATGTGAAGAAGTGATCCATTTAGATATCTGGAAGAAGAATGTTCTAGTCAGAGGGAACAGTTAGTGCAAAGGCCCTGAGGCAAGGTTATGCCTGGCAAGTTCAAGCAACAGCAGATTAGGCAATGTACCTAGTAAGAGCAGAAGTAAGAGAGGGAGAGAGTTGAAGGGAAAGAGTTGTATTGTGTGTGTGTGTATGTGTGCATGTGTGTAAGCTTTGTTTTGGTGGAAAGGGGTGCAGATGGTATAGGGCCTTACATGCTTTTACTGTGAGTGAGATGGGAAGCCACTGTTCATTCTGGTTTTGACATGGGTCTGTTTGCTAATGCAACCCACAAAAAAGATTAACAGGCTGTAAATGCTAATACGATAAACAGACATATTAATACATCAGTGATGTGGGGGGAATATGGAGCTTTGATTTGAATTCAGTGCATTAGTATCTATTTGAAACCTGTAAAAATAAGAGGAAGGACCCTGATCTACTACTTTGTGATAAATCTATCCATCTCTCAACTCTACCAAAGATAGAATGGTATCTGATGGATATTCATGACTGACTATCTATGACTCTTCTAAATGTAAAGGGATGTAGGAGGAGACCACCAGCATGGTTCCTCCTCAAGAGTTTCCATAAATTTCTTCATCCCCCTTTACTCCCTGCTCTATTACTAGTCTGGTGATCTAAAAACTTTGCCTCTCCCGTATACAAGGCATGCAGACTCCACAAGAGAAGGGGCCTTGTCTATTCACACAAGGTATTTCAGAGGCACAAAGAATCCTTGACCAAAGGACTTTGTTGGACGAATTTAGAAAATAAAAGGGTAACTTCTCAAATATAATAGTTGAGAATCCCTCATCCATGGGGAGTCATATTTTAATGTACCTTCAGGATGCCTTCTTTCATCAATAAATGACTACTGAACAGTAGTGGTGTACGGAGGGTTGGGTGGTGGAAAGCAATATGATCTGGATGCAAGCAGTAATGGAGTGTATTGTCTGTTGAGAATACAACAACAATAAAATCAACTACAACAATCCTATTTTTATTATTGCCATGAGCCAGTAAGTCTAAACTATATCAGTAATAATATAATCCTCCTGCCCAATATTTTGAGTCCTAAACAATAACGTGAAATTATTGATGAGTTTTTTTATTGTGATAAAATATAGGAAGGAGGAGCCAAGATGGTCAACTAGACACAGCCAGGAAGAACATCTCCCAGCGAGAGACCAGGACATCAGGAACACTGACACACACGCTGAGCAGATATTCAGAGGGAAGGCATTGAGAGTGGACAGAAGTTCGCAGATGTTGGCCTGAAGGGGGAGGAAGCTGGGAAGGCTGCACATTGCTGCTAAGTACCAGAATTCCTTCCTGGGTCCCAATGACCCCTGGGGAAGGGATGAGTTGAACAGGTGGGAAATGGCTTGCTTTTGCCATGGACGACTTCTGGAATTCTAGCAGCAGAAAACCCCAAAAGACACACGGACTCTTGAGCTCACAGGAAGAGCTGCTTAGAGAGGTGGCAGGGGCAGGACTCCAGCCTGAGTGGAGCCCAGAGCATTTGGTGCAAGAACATCTGCAGCGGAGCATGACCAGGAACACCCCTCCCCCAAGTTTCTCTGTGCTCCTCTAGGTGACTTTAGCCTTAGGGTGACTGCCAGACCTGGGCAGAGCTGGGCGGTCTTGCCTGTGGGACAAGGCCAGTCCCATCTGAGTGCCCCACTGTCTGCTGGCCTCTCCTGGGACCCCAGTCTGGCCACACCCACTTGCAGCCACATGCCCAACCAGAGTGCTTCCCAGGGGCCCTCATCCTAGCTTCTTTGCTGGAAGACCATGACTGACCATTGGAGAACACCAGCAGACCAGCCCCCACTGACACGTACCAGCCCACACACAGGATCCCTGCACCTTGGCCTGCCCTTAGCGCTTTGCCAGCACGCACTCACCCATGGCCTCCCGCCACCACTTTGCCAGCATGTACCTCTCTGCACCACCACTGCCAGTGCAAGCACACCACAATGTCCCCCTGCCTGCTGACACACAGGCACCCCACCAAACCATCACTGCCAGCACAAATGCACACGCAAACACTGGCAACCCCACCCTGATCATGCCACAGCTGCCACCCATGTGAACACCCACACAGATGCCAGCAACCCCACTCCCACCAGCACCCCACCCCTGCTGCTGCTACTGCTACAGCAAGTGTGTGCAAGAACAATGCCCTGCTCTCCCCAGTGCCCTGCACCAGCTGAAGTGCATGAACCCTACCATGCTACCATAGCTACTGGCACACACAAGCGAGCATGGATCCTGCTGCCACCACCCAGACAAAGTGCTTTGGCTGGCACCACCTACAGTGTTATGGCCAGTGGACCAGGAACACCTTGGCCCCTCTGGCACAGCAGGTTCCTAACCTCAAGGGGCTAGAGAACAAAGCCAAGGGCCTCAAACCGGACCCCTAGAGTTAGAGCATGCAGATAAGGGGTGCTGATCTGAGACTTGGCCTCCTAAATCTTCTAGAAATGAAGTCAGTTAGCTGAACCCACCTTATACCACAATAAAATCCCCAAGGACATCAAAGAAGATAAAAGCAAAAAACCCCATCCAAAGGACAGCAATTTCAGAGACTGAAGGAACATCAGCCCACACAGTTGAGAAAGAACCACCAAAAGAACTCTGGCAGCTCAAAAATCCAGAGTGTCTTCTTACCTTCAAATGACCACACTAGCCCCCCAGCAATGGTTCTTAACCAGGCTGAAATGATTGAAATGACAGACAGAATTCAGAATATTAAAAAGGAAGGAAGATCACCAACATTCAGCAGAAAGTTGAAACCCAGCCCAAGGAATCTAAGGAATACAATAAAACAATACAGGAGCTGAAAGATGAAATGGCCATTTTAAGAAAGAACCAAATTGATTTGATAGAGCCAAAAAACTTACTTCAGAAATTTCATGATACAATTCCAAGAGTTAACAGCAGAGTAGACCAAGCTGAGGAAAGAATCTCGGAGCCCAAAGACCAGTTCTCTGAATTAACTCAGTCAGACAAAAATTAGGAAATATAATAATAAAGAATGAACAAAACCTCAGAGAAATATGAGATTATGCAGAGAGACCAAACCTGTGACTCATTGACATCCCTGAAAGAGAGGGAGAGGAAGCAACTTGGAAAACATATTCTCCAAAGATGACATGAAAGAAAAAATATTAAAGGCAGCTAGAGAGAAGGGACAGGCTACCTAAAAAGGGAACTGTATTGGGCTAACAGCAGACCTCTCAGCAGAAACTCTACAAGCTGCTGGGTGCGGTGATTTACGCCTGTAATCCCAACACTTTGGGAGGCTGAGGTGGGTGGATCACCTGAGGTCGGGATTTTGAGACCAGCCTGACCAACATGGAGAAACCCTGTCTCTACTAAAACTACAAAATTAGCCAGGCATGGAGGCACATGCCTGTAATCCCAGCTACTCGGGAGGCTGAGGCAGGAGAATTGCTTGAACCTGGGAGGCAGAGGTTGCAGTGAGCTGAGATTGCACCATTGCACTCCAGCCTGGGCAACAAGAGTGAAACTCCGTCTCAAAAAAAAAGAAGTAGAAGAAACCCTACACACCAGAAGAGACTGAGGGCCTATATTCAGCATTCTTAAAGAAAAGAAATTCCAACCAAGAAGTTTATATCCAGCCAAAATAAGCTTCATAAAGGAGAAATAAGATCCTTTTCAGACGAGCAAATACTGAAGGAATTTGTTACCACCAGACCTGCCTTATAAGAGAGGTCCTGAAGGGAATGCTAACTATGGAAAGGAGAGACCATTACCAGCCACCACAAAAATGCACTTAAGTACATAGACCATTGACACTATTAAGCAACCACACAAACAAGTCTGCACAATAACCTGTTAACAACAGTATGACAGGAACAAATCCACATATATCTGTATTAATTTTGAATATAAATGGGCTAAATGCCCCAGTTAAAAGGCAGAGTGGCAAGTTGAATAAAGGGGCAAGACCCAACTGTAGGCTGTCTTCAAGAGACCCATCTCACATGCAATGACACCCATAAGCTCAAAGTAAAGGAATGGAGAAACATCTACCAAGCAAATGGAAAACAGAAAAAAGGAGGGGTTGCTGTTCCAATTTCACACAAAACAGACTTTAAAGCAACAATTATCAAAAAAGACAAAGAAGTGCATTATGTAATGGTGAAGGGTTCAATTCAACATGAAGACCTAACTATCCTAGATATATATGCACCCATCACAGAAGCACCCAGATTCATAAAGTGAGTTCTTAGAGACCTCTGAAGAGACTCAGATAACCACGTCATAAGAGTGGGCAATTTCAATGCCCCACTGGCCATATTAGACAGATCATTGAGGCAGAAAACTAATGAAGATATTTGGGACCTGAACTCAACACTTAACCAAATAGACCTAACAGACATCTTCAGAACTCTCCATTCTAAAACCTCAGAATATACATTCATCTCATCTGTATGTGGCACATACTCTAAAATCAACCACACAATCAGTTATGAAACAATGCTCAGCAAATGCAAAAAACTGAAATCATACCAACCACACTCTCAGACCACAGTGCAATAAAAATAGAAATCAATTGTAAGAAGATTGCTCAAAACCATATAAATATTTGGAAATTAAGGAACCTGCTCCTGAATGACTTTTGAGCAAACAATTAAATTAAGACAGAAATCAAGAAATTATTTGAAACAATAGCAGAATTCATCTTCCTCTCAAATGCACAGCCCTGAAAAAGAATGATATCATGTACTTTGCAGCACATGGATGGATCTGGAGGCCATTATCCTAAGTGAACTAATTAAGGAAGAGAAAACCAAATACTGAATGTTCTTGCTTATAAGCGGGAGCTAAACACTGAGTACACATGGGCATAAAGAAGGGAACAACAGACACTGGGGCCTACTTGAGAGTGGATAGTGAGAGGAGGGTGGGGATTGAAAAACTACCTGCTAGATACTATGCTTATTACCTGGGTGACAAAGTAATTTGTGCACCAAACCCCCGTGACACCCAATGTACTTATATAGCAAATCTGCACGTTTCCCTGGACCAAAAATAAAAGTTAAAAAAAAATAATATTTTTCAAAAATATCTATAAAACATGAAACTCACCATTTGCTTTCGATTCTTTTGGATGTATATCCAGGAGATGAATTGCTGGATCATATGGTAATTCTATTTTTTAATTTCTTAAGGAACCACCATACTGTTTTCTCTAGTGGCTGCACCATTTTACATTCCCACCAATAATGGACAAGAGTTCCAATTTCTCTACATCCTCAACAACACTTGTTATTTGATTTTTTAACAGTAGCCTTTCTAATGGGTGTGAGGTGGTATTTTGTTGTGGTTTTGATTTGGATTTCTCTTATAATTACTGATGTTGGGAATATCTTCAAGTGCTTTTTGTATTCCTATGTCTTCTTTGGAGAAATATCTATTCAATTCATTTCCCTAGTTTTAAATTGGGTTGTTTGATTTTTTTGTTCTTTAGATATAGTTTTTTAATATCTTCTGGACATTAACCCTTTATCATATATATTATTTGCAAATCTTCTCTCATTTCATGGGTTGCCTTTTCATTCTGTTGATAGTGCCCTTTAGTGCACATATGTTTTTAATCTTAATATAATTCAGTTTATTTTTTTTGTTGTTGCCTCTGCTTTTGGTGTCATATTCAAGAAATCATTGCCAAATCCAATGTCATTGAAGGTATTCCCCTACATTTTATTTTAAGACTTTAGAAGACTTCAGTTTTAGCTCTAATGTTTGGGTCTTTGATACATTTTGAGTTAATTTTTGTGACTGGTATAAGGCAAAATTCTAACTTCATTCTTTTCCATATGCATATACAGTTTTCCCAACTGTCTTTTCAACAAACTGTTGGGAAAACTGTATATGCATATGGAAAAGAATGAAGACTATTCTTTCCCCCTTCAAATGGTCATGGCAGCATTGGCAAAAAGCATTTGATTATATATAAGCTTATTTGAGGGCTCTCTATTCTATTTTGTTGATCTATATGTCTGTCTTTATGGCAATACCCCACAGTTTTGATTTCTGTAATTTTGTTGTAAGTTTTGAAATCAGGAAGTGTAAGGCCTTAAACTTCGTTGTTCTTTTCCAAGATTATTTTGACTGTTCATGGCTCCTTGAGATTTTATATGAATTATAGAATAGATTTTTCTATTTCTGTAAAAAAAAATCATTGGTATTTTGATAAGGATTGTACTGAATCTGTAGATCACTTTGAGTAGCATTGACATCTTAACATTATTAAGTCTTCCAATCCATGAACAAGGGATATCTTTTCATTACGTGTGTCTTTAATTTCTTTCAGCAATATTTTGCAGTTTTTTGATGTAGAAGTCTCTTGCCTTTTTTGTTACATTTATTCCTAAGTATTTTGCTCTTCTTGATTCTATCGTAGATGGAATTGTTTTCTTAATTTTCTTTCTTTTCAGATTTTTCATTGTTTATGTGAAGAAATACAACTGATTTTTGTGTGTTGGTTTTGTATCCTGCAACTGTGCTGAATTATTTTATATTAGTTACTTTTTTTTTTTTTTTGAGATGGAGTCTCACTCTGTCGCCCAGGTTGGAATGCAGTGGCATGATCTCTGCTTACTGCAAACTCCGCCTCCCAGGTTCACGCCATTCTCCTGCCTCAGCCTCTCTGAGTAGCTGGGACTACAGGTGCCTGCCACCACATCCGGCTAATTTTTTTTTTATTTTTAGTAGAGACGGGGTTTCACCATGGTCTCAGTCTCCTGACCTCATGATCCGCCTGCCTCAGCCTCCCAAAGTGCTGGGATTACAAGTGTGAGCCACCGCACCTGGCCTGTTCCTTTTTTTTTTTTAAGACAGGCTCTAGCTCTGTCACCCAGGCTGGAGGGCAGTGGCATGATCACAGCTCACTGCAGCTTCGACCTCCAGGCTCAGGTGATCCTCCTGCCTCAGCCTGCCAAGCAGCTGGGAATACAGGAACATGCCACCATGCCCAGCTAATTTTTTATATTTTTGTGGAGATGGGATATTGCCACGTTGCCCAGGCTGGTTTCAAACTCCTGGGCTCAAGCAATTTACCCACCTTGACCTTCCAAAGTGCTGGGATTACAAGTGTGAACCACCTCCTATAATAGTTCTAACAGAGTTTCATGTGTGCATGTGAAATCTTTAGGGTTTTCTACATATGAGATTATATTGTCTACAAACAGATAATTTTACTTCTTCCTCTAAAATTTGAATGCTTTTTTCTTCTTGGTTTTCTTGTTAAATTTCTCTGGCTAAAACTTCCAGTACTATGTTGAATAGAATTGGTGAAAGTGGGTATCTTTGTGTCACTTCTATTCTTGTGGAGAAAAAGCTTTCAGTCTTTCACTACTGAGTATGTTGTCAAATGGGGGCTTTTTTTTTTTATTATACTTTAGGGTTTTAGGGTACATGTGCACAATGTGCAGGTTTGTTACATATGTATCCACGTGCCATGTTGATTTCCTGCACCCATTAACTCGTCATTTAGCATTAGGTGTATCTCCTAATGCTGTCCCTCCCCCCTCCCCCCACCCCACAACAGTCCCCGGA
>NW_026652282.1:41115851-41149640 GCF_009828535.3 Hylobates moloch
GTTCTCATTGTTCAATTCCCACCTATGAGTGAGAACATGCGGTGTTTGGTTTTTTGTCCTTGCGATAGTTTACTGAGAATGATGTTTTCCAGTTTCATCCATGTCCCTACAAAGGACACGAACTCATCATTTTTTATGGCTGCATAGTATTCCATGGTGTATATGTGCCACATTTTCTTAATCCAGTCTATTGTTGTTGGACATTTGGGTTGGTTCCAACTCTTTGCTATTGTGAATAGTGCCGCAATAAACATACGTGTGCATGTGTCTTTATAGCAGCATGATTTATACTCCTTTGGGTATATACCCAGTAATGGGATGGCTGGGTCAAATGGTATTTCTGGTTCTAGATCCCTGAGGAATCGCCACACTGACTTCCACAATGGTTGAACTAGTTTACAGTCCCACCAACAGTGTAAAAGTGTTCCTATTTCTGCACATCCTTATAAATGTTCTTTATTATGTTGAAGTAGTTTCTCATATTACCAGTTTGTTGAGTATTTTTATCATTAAATGGTGTTGAGTTTTGTCAACTGCTTTTTCCACATCAATTCAGATGATCATGAGGTTTTTGTTCTTCATTCTGTTAATGTGGTGCATTACATTGATTTTCAATTGGGGAACCATCCTTGCATTCCAGGAATGACTCACTCATGGTATATAATTCCTTTACAGTTGAATTTGGTTTGCTCATATTTTGTTGAGGATCAGGGATATTGTATATAATTTTCCTGTAGAGTCTTTGTCTAGCTTTGGTATCAGGGTAATGCTGGCCTCATAGAGGAAGTTTGATAGTGTTACTTCCTTTTCAATCTTTTTGGAAGAGTTAGAGGAAGATTGGTGTTAATTATCCTTTAAATGTTTGGTAGAATTCATCAGTGAAGCCAGCTGTTCCTGAGCTTTTCTTTGTTGGGAGGACTTTGATTACTGATTTAATTTCCTTACTAGTCACAGATCTGTTCAAAATTTCCATTTCTCCATGATTCAGTCTTGGTAGCTTGCATGTTTCTAGAAATTTGTCCATTTCATCTAGTTTGCCAAGTTATTGGTATATAATTGTTTATATACATGTACTCTCATAATTTTTATTTCTTTAAAATGAGTAGTAATATCTCCTCTTTCACTTATAATTTTAGTTATTTGAGTCCACTCTCATTTTTTTTAGTCAATCTAACTGAAAATTTGTCAATGTTAATTCTTTTAAAGAACCAACTCTTAATTTTGTTAATTTCTCTGTTGTTTTACTATTCTTTATTTTATTTATCACTGCTCTTATGTTTATTATTTCCTTCTTTCTGCTATGTTTGGGTTTAATGTGTTCTTCTTTTCTAGTTCTTTAACATTTAAAGTTAGGTTGTTGATTTAAGATTTTTCTTCTTTTTTAATGTCCTTATAGCTATAAATTTCCCTTTTAGTGCTGCTTTCACTGTATTTCATTTTTTAAATGTTGACTTTTCACTTTCATTTGTCTTAAGATATTTTAAAATTTCTCTTGTCATTTCTTCCTTGACCCATTGGTTATTTAAGAATATCTTGTTTAATTTCCACATATTTGTGAATTTTGCAGTTTTCCTTTTGCTATTGATTTTTTATTTTCATTCTATTGTGATTGTAAAAGTTACTTTGTATGACTTCTGTCTTTTTAAATGCATTAAGACTCTTTTGTGGCCTCACATGTAGTCTGTCCTGGAGAATGTTACATGTGAACTTGACAAAAAAAAAAAGTGTATTCTGCTATTATTGGGTGGAGTGTCCTGTATGTCTTTTAGATTCAATTGCTCTATGGTGTTGTTCAAGTTCCCTATTTCCTTATTGATTTTTTCAGCTGGTTGTTCTCTCCATTGTTGAAAATGGGGCTATTGGAATATTGAAGTTTCCTCCTATTATTATAGAGATGCCTGCTTCTCTTTTCAATTCTGCAATATTTGAAGTTTGATGCATATATATTTATAATTATTGTATCTTTTTGGCTAATTAACCCTTTTTCATTATATAATATTCTACATCTTTTTGATGTTTTTTACTTTTTTTTTTTTTTTTGAGGTGGAGTCTCACTCTGTGGCCCAGGCTGGAGTGCAGTGGCATGATCACAGCTTACTACAATCTTTGTCTCCCAGGTTCAAGCAATTCTGTCTGCCTCAGCCTCCTGAGTAGTTGGGATTACAGGCACCTGCCACCACACCCAGCTAATTTTTGTATTTCTAGTAAAGATGGGGTTTTACCATGTTGGCCAGGCTGGTCTTGAACTCCTGACCTCAGGAGATCCACCCACCTTGACCTCCCAAAGTGCTGGGATTACAGGCATGAGCACTATGCCCAGCCTAAGTTTTTTACTTAAAGTCTATTTTGTCTGGTATTAGTTTAGTCACCCCCCCGCTCTCTTCTGGTTAGTATTTGCATGGAATACTGTTTTTCATCTTTTCATTTTCAATCTATGCATGTTTTTAAGTTTAATGAAAGTTTCATGTAGATAACATATTGTTGGATGTTGTTTTTCTATCCATTCAGCCAATCTATATCTTTTGATTTGGGAGTTTAATCCATTTACATTTAAAGCAATTACTGATAGGAAAGAACTTACTGTTGCTACTTAATTATTTGTTTTCTCCATGTCTTACAGCTTTTTTTTTGTTCCTCATTTCCTCCCTTACTGCCCTCCTTTGTGTGTAGTTGATGTTTTTTAGTAATACACTTTGATTCCATTTTCATTTACTTATGTATATTTTATAGATACTTTCTTTATGGCTACCCTGGAGACTACATGTAACATACTAACATTATAACAATTTAAGCTGATAATTTAACATCACTTGCACACAAAAACTGTACTCATTTACATCTCTTTCTTGTCCACTTTATGTTATTGATGTCACAAATTACACCTTTATATACTGTTTACCCATTAATATAGATTTGTAATTATTTTTTATTCTTTTACCTCTAAAATCTTGTAGAAGAATAAAAAGCAGAATTAGGTACTAAAATGACAATAATACTGGTTTTTATATTTGTCCATGTATTTACCTGTACTTTATATTTTCATATGGCTTTCAGTTACTGTCTACCATCCTTTCATTTCAACTTAAAAGATTTCCTTTAGCATGTCATGTAATGGTAATAAATGCCTTCAGCTTTTGTTTATCTGAGAATTTCTTAATTTTTCTGTAATTTTTGAATGACAGTTTTACCATATGTAGAATTCTTGGTTGACAGGTTTTTTTTCCCCCTTCATTCCTTTAAATGTATCATTCTACTGCTTTCTGTCCTACATGGTTTCCTCTGAGAAATTATTTTATTAAGGATTCCTTGTACATGATGAGTTACTTTTCTCACTGCTTTCAAGGTTCTCTCTTTGCCTTTTGACAGTTTGATTATAATGTGCCTTGCTGTGGATCTCTGAGTTCACAGAACTTCTTATATTTGTACATTTATGCATTGCCTCAAATTTGGAAATTATGCTAGGGGCAGGTGGGGCAAGGACAAGTAAAAATGTTACAAAATTTTCTACCATTTGTAATTTCAGTTTTTAAAAAATTGGGTATTTGCTTGGTTGCTGTAGATCTTTGAGTGATTTCCAGAGCTCCTATAAAGTCATTTTAGTCAGTTCCTAGTTGTTTATTTAATGATTTCATAGGAGGACAAGGGCTTAGAGCTTCGTACTGTGCCATGTTGCTGATGTCACTCCCATTATGAGATTTAATAATATACATGTAAGAATCAAATTGGCATATTATTAACTTTTTAATTTAAAATTATTATAAATTCACAAGAATTTTTTTAAAAAGTACAGAGAGTTCTGTATTCCTTTTGTCCAGCTTCCCTCAGTGGTAACATCTTACATAATCATATTGCAAGATCAACACCAGAAAGTTAACATTTGGCAGTTGAAAAATGACATTCATGGCTGGGCACAGTGGCTCATGCCTATAATCTCAGCACTTTGGGAGGCTAAGGTGGGTGGATCACGAGGTCAGGAGTTCGAGACCAGCCTGGCCAACATGGTGAAACCCCATCTCTACTAAGAATACAACAATTAGCTGGGCGTCACCTGTAATCCAAGCTGCTCGGGAGGCTGAGGCAGGAGAATCGCTTGAAACCAGAAGGCAGAGGTTGTGGTGAGCTGAGACAGCGCCACTGCACTCCAGCCTGGGTGAAAGAGTGAAACTCCATCTCAAAAAAAAAGGAATGACATTCACCCAGTACTCATACTCATTCCTAGAGGAATCCTCGTCTTCTCAAATTTTAAAACGGTGTCCATCTTGCCTCAAGGTTGTAACAGAGGCCCCGACTGTGTCAAATTCTAAAATAAGACTTGCACACAAGGTGACAAAAGTTGATTGGCTCCCCTCAGATCATTATATGCACAGGACATACAAGATTACCAAAGAGAAATTGTTGAGTTGATGAGGACTATTTCCTTAGAGAACAAGTTGTTGCAATACTATGATGTTTCCCATCTTGTTCCTTTTCCTTTAAGTCAAGTTGGAGTAATTTAAGAAAACTGCCTGGATAGCTGTACCCTCTGGAATTTGGGGGCTTCAGGGATTCAACTGGAATTGGATTTATAAGACTTCTTGAGGGCAAAGTGAGAAAAGATGCTACTGTAGAAGTGAACTGCATTCTCATCGAGTTGATGGGATGCACCAGAATAAGATTTCTTGAGAATCTGGTCCTTAATCCTGTCAGACTCAATGCCGTCTTTTTATAATAAATATTTTAACATTTCTCTTTAATATCCTGAAATGAAATATATGGATAATACCTACACACAACATTTCAAAAACAAATAAAGATGTAAACAAATAAAACTGTAATATGAAGGTGAAATGAATAAAAGCAATTTATAATAAAATAATAAACATTTCAATATACAAATTCTTTGGCATGACTATACTAGATCACATAATGAATGAAATGCTTGCAACTACTTACAGTGAACAAGTCTGGATTGAAGTGAGTAACAATATTTAACTGAATATGATCAGTACCTTTTCTTTATATTTAACCATTTGAAATAAGGATTAAGTGTATTTCTATACATACATACAGAACCACCATAATTATAACAGCTACTGATGACGTCTTACACAAGTGTGCCATATTGGTTATTTATCTACCACACATGATGTGTCTGTTAGTGAAATGATTTTTTGAAATGACGAACAACTCTTGGGAAAGTTCTGAACAAAACAATGTATAATCGTCCTTTGATTTATCCAGTGTTTTCAATTTTGGAAAATTTAGTGTATAGTAAATCAAGGCAAAAATATTTTATATTTATGTTTTTCTTTCATGTATACATGAATGTCCAGCAGGTCAGTTGAAAGCCATGCAATATCTGCAACAAGTGTTCATTTGCTGGCAGAAGCCTTGTTTCTCTGGCCTGTATATAGCCAATACCATTGAATCTCATCCCCCACCATTGCAACAGCCAAATGTGTCCCATGAATTTCCAAATGCCCCCAGTGAGTGGGCCTCTTCTGTTGAAAACCACAACTTTAGATTTTAGTGGACATTTTCATAACTGAAAACCATCAAACAAGTTATGAGATCTGTCCAGGATTTCATCAGGGCTGAGGAAGAAATTGTTTGACAGAGAAGTAGTAGTAAGAAAGAATAAAATTGTTTCCTGCTTGCACCCTATAGAGTTTAGCAGGTTTTAACAAACGATTAACAACGTATTAACAATGATGCTAGCAACACTAGAACAATGTTTATAAAGCATAAAAGTTATACTGATCTGAAGTTTATGGGTTGTAAGGAAATAAGAATGGCTGCAGGGGAATATTTAAGTGGCTATTTCAATCTTCTAGGCAAGAGCTGGGGCTAGGGTGCTAGCAATCAAAAACGAAAACACATCTAGGAGGTCAGGGTGATTGTACTTCCTGATGAACGGGTGTGGATGGGAAAAGGAGGGAAGCCATAATGGCTTTGACTGACTAAAAAAGTGATGAAGCCCTTGACTGGGATAGGGAAACACTTGAGAATATAATTTGATAAACCATTAAAAAGATAACTGTTTTCCCCTTTTACTAAAATATGTCTTATTAGGAGGAAGACAAACGTGTCATGTACATAGTTGAGGACTTCCAATTAGAAAATAGCCATCTCAGGACCAAGCATGGTGGCTCACGCCTGTAATCCCTGCACTTTGGGAGGCCAAGGCGGGCCGATCACTAGATGCCAGGAGTTCGAGACCAGCCTGGCCAACATGGCAAAACCCCGTCTCTACTAAAAATAAAAAAATCAGCCAGATGTGGTGGCACATGCCTGTAATCCCAGCTACTTGGGAAGCTGAGGCATGAGAATGGCTTAAAGCTGGGAGGTGGAGGTTGCAGTGAGCCAAGATCATGCCACTGCACTCCAACCTGGGTGACAGTGAGAGACTCTGTCTCAAAAAAAAAAAAAAAGAAAACATCTGTCTCAGAATCTTCACCATCGCTGTCATTAATACCTTTAAGCATAAACTGGGCTAAATCTACCTTTAAGCAATTTCCATCTGAGATTCAAATCTAAACTTTGCCTCTCCCTTGTTCTTAAACCAGGATTTCAACATAATTTCTTCATCTGTAAAACTTTCGTAAGAATAATTTCACAAGATAATATGAGAATTAATTATTGAATGATTACATAAGTCTCAGCAAATATTAAAACTGATATTTCAAGGGCTGCTATTAAAATGGAAAAGTGCTTTTTTGCTATCTCTGGATTCAGCAGGAGAAAAATTAACAATCATATGCTCATTCTCATTAAATCTGGGGAACAATTATGGAACTCTATGTGCCAGACACAGGTGTTGGGGGGAATTGTGCGTGGGTGGGCATAACGATGAGCCAGATGGGCATGGCTGCTCTCCCAAATAAGCCCCCAAGTTGTTGTCCATACATGGAAACAAAAACTGAAAGCAACCTGAATTAGTACTGAATTTAGACTAATTGAGGTGAACAAAATTGTCAAAGTATTATATCTATCCAAATTGTTGCAGCTCCTTCAAGGTGCCATTTTATTTTCTGGCAGAGGCCAGATATCATTTTTCTTTTTAAAGTTTCCTGAGGCTCCAAGTTTCCAATGTGGATGTGCCCCTTTTGGGCACTGCTAGAATGAACACACACATTAGTTCAGGCTCTGTGGGACAAAGTTGAATAAGGGAAAGAAAGGCCCAAATCACAAGATGAGGTTATACTTGGTCTAATGGCAAAGGAAGAGGCACAGCATGAGGGCAGTTGGGATTCAGTGTTGGGAAAGGAGGTAATGATGGGTGAGAGAAGCAAGCAGATGAGGGTACCAGAAATCATTTAGTCTATTACACTATTTTTCCTAGGTCTGGCTGATGGGGGAGCTGGCAGTGGAGTGGTTAACTTGGGAGAAACAGGATTTTATTGAGTCTGTCTAAGGTACTACAGCATTGAGAAGGTTTTCTCCTCTATTCCTCTTTTCCATTGCTTTACTAGTCACCCTTTCTGCCCTTTGCCTACTTTTCTCAGTGGTGAAGCTGGAGGAATCAAACATAACCAAGAGAAAGCACCCACCGGTGGTACTCACTGATTAAAATCTTCCCTAGTGAGCCATTTGGCCTTCACACCTCACCTCCTCACACAGGGATTTGGAGCCTCAGGAAATCCTTTGATAAACAGACTTCCTTTTGTCTAAATGAAAGCAACAAGGGGACAAAACCGAGACCTTAGAGGGAGTTGCAATCTATTCTTAACCTCTTTTGCAAGACAGCTTGCTTGGGCTGAGAAGATAAGTAGCGTCTGTTCTGAGCTGTTACTCATAAGTATTAGGTTGGGTTGAAGAAGTGACCATGTGGAAAGGAGGAGTAAATTAACTACACAAGTAAGTTTTCCCTTAATATTTCTGAATTACTTCTTCAATTCTATGAAAAATTAACAGCCTGCTGGACCTGTGCAAATTGTTGGGGGTCATGGTATGGCTGACAGAGATTATTACAAATAAAGTGCTTGCCTCTGGCCAAAGTTCACACCAGGCTCGTACATTCTTGCAGAATATTTGGCTATAGCAGGCCCTTTCAGTCTGAAGACCAAACGTATCTTTTGTACATCCATGGGAGCATGCATGAATTTGCTTAATGAGGCCTGGGGCTGTCAGTGGTATCTGGGCATAGGGCTTAATCAGCTGCACACAATTAGACACAGAGCATGTGCCCAAGAAGTGTTGGGGTGGGGACTCCAGCGTTATTTCTTTGCCTTATTCCACTGTCCCTATACTCCCCTGCCCACACACACAGACACATTCCCTGACACATCTTCCCTGCTCCTCATTCTTACAGCTATTTAGTGGCCCATGCCTGCACTCCCTCGGGCTCCCTTAGACTATGTCAATACCATCCCAGTTGATCTTGCTGCCTCTGGTTTCTCCTCAGAAGAGCCCTCTCACTGCTCACTGGATGCTCTCTGTAAACCAGGCATTAGGCCAAGTACTTCACATGTATTATCTCATTAACTTCAAAACAACCCTGTGAAGATGCCCAATTTACAGATGTGAAAGCCAAGGCCCAGGGAGCTTATGCAAAATGCCGTAGGAAACAGAGATGGTTGAGGTGGAATCGGCATTGCACTCAAGACTGCCTGATCCCCAATCCTGAGATCATAACCATCACAAATTCTCTAGTTCACCTTTCACACTGATCTTTGTAGTATGATCTTTGTAAAGCACACTTAGTACCATGTTATTCACCTCCTTAAAGCCTTCAATCATCCACCCCATTACCATGCCCTTAAATCAAATTAAACCATTTGCCTCAGATACTCAGACTGTTTCCATGAAATTGTTGTAGTTTCCCAACTTTGCTTGGCTCTAGTTTCTTATTCCATTTCAGTTCTGCCTAGGTCTCAACCTGTGGGATGTTTCTCTTCTATTTTTTCTGTCTCCTATCTGCTTGGATTTGACAATTAAGCTCAGCTTTTCCAGATTTGACTCTCGTAGTCCTCTAGGTACTCATGTGTCTCCCTTTTCTGATCTTGGTTTCTTTAAGCAAATGGCCCCTCATATGACTCCTTGGGCTTCTGGGATCTCGTCCTGATATTTGTTCCATCAATGTTCCCAAATGTCCACATGCCAAAATTTAGCTCCATGGATTGATGGAGTCCTTGACACTCTGACTCCAAATGAGTTTTCCAGCCTCACTTTCTGCTTCTTCCTTAGGGCATGTAAGCCTTTTAAAATGATTTTTTAAAAATAACGTTCAGAAAATTATCAGCCATTATATCTTTAAATATTGTGTCTATACTGTTATTTCTCTTTTCTTTTTCTGAGACTTCAATTAAATGTAAACAAATCTTATTATGGAGTTCTCTATGTCATTTATTCTCTCTTCTGTGTTTTCTATCCTTTTTTTCTCTCCATGTTTCAATCTGGATATTTTCTGACCTACCTTCTAGTTCACTAAATCTCCTTTCATCTGGAATGCTTATACACTGCTGGTGAGAATGTAAATTAGTACAACCTCTATGGAAAATGGTTTGGAGATTTCTTACATAACTAAAAGTAGACCTACCATTTGACCCAGCAATCCCACTACTGGGTATCTACCCCCCCAAAATGAAGTCACTATATCAAAAAAGATACCACAAAAAAGACATCACTGCATGTTTTTTACAGCACTATTCATAATTGTGAACATTGTATTTGCAAAACTGTTGTAAAAAGTAATTTGAGGTCTAAATTAATGTTATTGTCCTCCAGAGAGGATTTATGTTTGATTCCATCAAGTGCTTGTTGGCACTAGCAATAGGAAATCACTTCAATTCAAGTCCAGTGATGGGGTGATGACTCAAAGCTGAGCTAGGGTCTGAAAAATGAATATCTTCTTTAAATCCCCTTTAGGGACCCTAAAGGAGACTCCAATCCCTGTCTACCCAGCCCTTCGAAGCTGCTAATAATGTTACTGAGTGTCTCAAGTACTTAGTCTCCTCCTGAAATGAGAAAACACCCCAAGAGAAAACAAGGCCCCAGGGATGGTCTTACTTTCTGGAACCTCTGCTTTCACCCCATCTTGGCACTATAATTTTTCACTCTTTTTTTTTTTTTCGTTTTCTGATGCCTTTATGAAGATGGTTTTTATATTTTGTCCAGCTTTGTTAATTATCACGAATGGGAGGGTTGGTTTTACTTTTCTAGTCCCTGATTATCTGAACTGCAATGAAATCATATCATTTTTATAAGCTCCTGGCTTTCATTATAGAGAATTTCACAGATGTCTCACCCTCCAAAAACCTACAGTGCAAACTGGAAATTGCTGACAACTCTGTCATTTAAAGGATACAATTAAGCCCATATTGAGACAATATAAACAAATAAATTTACATATAAGCAAACTAGTTACAGTGCACCAAGATTTCCACTAACCCTCATTTTGCTCATAGCACAGGCTTCCTTATTCCCTAGTTATATTAACCTTATCTTACAGCTTTGTTTAATGAAGCATTATAGTATTTTGCCATGTTGGTTACTAGTAACCCACTACCCACAATATTTAAACCTCAGGATCCAGTTTACAAAATATAAACACATGGAGGGGGAGTGGATATACAGCAAATTGAGATTTTTCAGCGGTCACTGCTCCCAAATGGAGTGTACGTCATTCTGCTTCAAGGGATTCTTAGGCTATGAAGATATTGGTAGAATGTGGAAGATGTACAACAATTAATCTTCTTTGAAAGTACATTTAAATCTGAGTTAGCAAAATGGATTAAGGACTTAAACCTAAGACCTGAAACTATAAAAATTCTAGAAGATAACATTGGAAAAACCCTTTTAGACATTGGCTTAGGCAAGGATTTCATGACCAAAAATCCAAAAGCAAATGCAATAAAAACAAAGATAAATAGCTGGGACCTAATTAAACTAAAGAGCTTCTGCATGGCAAAAGGAACAGTCAGCAGAGTAAACAGACAACCCACAGAGTGGGAGAAAATCTTCACAATCTATACATCTGACAAAGGAGTAATATCCAGAATCTACCACAAACTCAAACAAACCAGTAAGAAAAAACAAATAATCCCATGAAAAAGTGGGCTAAGGACATGAATAGACAATTCTCAAAAGAAGGTATACAAATGGCCAACAAACATATGAAAAAATGCTCAACATCACTAATGATCAGGGAAATGCAAATCAAAACCACAATGTGATACCACCTTACAATCTTACATCCTGCAAGAAGGGCCATAATCAAAGAATTAAAAAACAGTAGATGTTGGTGTGGATGCAGTCAACAGGGAACACTTCTACACTGCTGGTGGGAATGTAAACTACTACAGCAGCTATGGAAAACAGTGTGGAGATTCCTTAAAGAGCTAAAAGGAGAACTACCATTCACTCCAGCAATCCCACTACTGAGTATCTACCCAGAGGAAAAGAAGTCATTATTTGAAAAAGATACTTGCACACGCATGTTTATAGCAGCACAATTCACATCTGCAAAATCGTGGAACCAATCAAAATGCCCATCAATCAACGAGTGGATAAAGAAACTGTGGTATATATATATATGAGATGGAATACTACTCAGCCATAAAAAGGAACGAATTAACAGCATTTGCAATGACCTGGATGAGACTGGAGACTGTTATTCTAAGTGAAGTAACTCAGGAATGGAAAATCAAACATCGTATGTTCTCACTGATATGTGGGAGGTAAGCTGTGAGGACACAAAGACATAACAATGATACAATGGACTTTGGGGACTTAGCGGGAAGAGTGGGAGTGGGTGAGGGATAAAAGACTACAAATACACTGCAGTGTATACTGCTCGGGTGATGGGTGCACCAGGATCTCACAAATCATCACTAAAATACTTACTCATGTAACCAAATACCACTTGTACCCCAATAACTTATGGAAAAATAAAATAAAATAAATACATAAAATAAATCTGAGTTAGAATAATAGTTTGAAATCTAGAATGGAAAATAAAGCCATCAGTGGAAATACCAGAAATACTGCTAAATTTGGAGGTCGGTATCTGAAATGGTTTTTCCTCTAGATAGATATTAGTTTTCTAGTATAAATAATTTATAAATACTTAAAATCATATTTGGTTTAAAATTTTAAAATATTTCTGAAAGTGCATTTGGATTATTTTATTTTACTATCATTCAATTTCCTCGTAGTTATGATCAGTATTATATGATAATACATGAGACAATATTTTTTAAAGAAAAACTATCTTACCTCTCAAGTTAGTTTTTCTCTTTCCCATCAGAATCTAACTCAAAACTTCAACACTACTATACTAAAGTATTCTCCTACTTAAAAACAAACAAACAAAAAACACAATAGCTTTTTCATGAAGGGGGAAGCAACATGCCCCATCACATTAAAACTTTCTTATTGATGCTTCCCTTAATCTACAATTGCACCAGCCCATCAAAAATCAATTATTGATCTCCCCAACAGTTCTCACACTTGTACTCTTGAGAGCTCCTACAGAAAATCTTACAACACACAAATATTTGCAACTGGAAATCCAAGACCTCTAACCTCAGCTGGATCATCAACTCTTTCTCCCACAGCAGTGATTTCAAACTTTCACCAATCTTATTAAACCTTCAACCCACAACCTTAATTCTCAGCAGATAACTTTTCCTCCTACTTCACAGCAGAAACTTAAGCTATCCCCTGAGTAACAGCAATTTTTTATCCCAGGGATTTTTATCAATATTTTTTCAACTTTTTTATTGAGGAAACTTTTAAACATACACAAAACTAGAGGGGATGGTATAATGAACCCTCATGTATGTATCATCCAGCTTCAATAATTATCAACTCATGGCCAGTATTGTTTCATTGATCACGCTGATTGCAGTTTTTTTTTAAACTGCCTTTTTAATCATTCTTTCTTACTTTCCTCCCATCATTTGTCTCAGTCCATTTTGTGTTGATATAAAAGAATACCTGAGACTGGGTAATTTATTTTTAAAAAGAGAGATTTATTTAGCTTGTAGTCCCGCAGGCTGAGAAGTTCAAGGACATGGCCTTGGCTTCCGGTGAGGGCTTTTGTGCTGCATTACAACATGGTGGAGGAGGTAAAGAGGTCCAACCAAGAGGAAAAACATTGCCTTATAACAACTTGCTCTCTCAGGAAATAATCTATTCCCTCAAGAACTAATCTAGTTTTGCATTAGCAAGAACTCACTACCAGGAGAACAGCATCAAGCCATTCATGAGGGATTGAGCCCTATGACCCAAATACCTCTCACTAGGCCCCATCTCCCAACACCACCACGATGGGGATCAAATTTCTACATGAGTTTAGATGGGGACAACAGACCACATCCAAACCATAGCATCACTGTAAAAGAAGTTTCCTTTCTGAGATTATTCTCTGTATCAAGATCTGGATCCTATCCCTTCCAGCCTCTTCAAACATTTGCTGTATTTAAAACATTCCTTGTATAGTAAGTGATTTCAGTCGGTATTTAAATATTATTAATTTATTTTTGTTTTAGGAATGCTGTGCTCTCTCTCTCTCTCTCGACACTGTATATCTTTTTGGCTAATATCCCATTTTTCACCTTCCATTTTTAGCCAAGAATCTAGAAAAGGTATTCCACTCTCACTGTTTCTGCTGTATTATTCCCTCCCACACCTCAATTCAAGCAAAAGGATTTCCAGCCACACCACGCTGCTGAAACTGCTCTTATTGAGTTCAGTGATGCTAACTCATTTTGGTAAGCCTTCTCAACTCATGTCCTGTGACTTGTGAAACATCTGACATGGATCCCTCTCTGTGACTAGCAAAGCTTCCTTGAACTCTTTCTTCTCCTTGATCCCATGAGTACACTTTCCCCTGTATTTCCTCCTACATCACTGGCCTCTCCTTTCTGTTTCCTTCGCTGACTCTTTGTTTCTTTCATGTGGGTGTTGCCTGGGATCTTTCCTTGGTTCTCTTTGCTTCTCATTTACACTATTTTGGAGCAATCTAACCCACTGCCTATGTCATCACCATCTGTATAGTTTTTCTCAAACGTTTGGAATCAAATGCGATAATGACACACTAGGACCAACAATTTTTTAATTAAAAGATACATTTCTGTTTATAAAATGAAAAAATGCAAAATTATTACTAATGAACTAATGACAATACTTTCATAACAGAGAAAGTGATGACATTTGCAACCTTTCCTTTCCGTATGTCTATCTCACTGAATGTTGAATAGCTTAAGTTTTAAGCAAAATCTCATATTTATCTGCTGCTTCTTCTTCCTCCTTTTATACTCATTTAGAAGGTCCTAATTCACAATTTTGAGATGTAGAAATGACGTCATGTGTTTGTTGCATTTACCAGTTTTGGATACCAGATTAAAGATAGACCAAAAATTATGAAGAGAATTCTAACTAAAAATTAATGTTTTGTCAGATGCTAAGCTGAATCGCATATTAGAAAAAATTAGAGGGATGAATGTTTTAGCTTGGGAAACAGCATTAAAAATATTGCTGATCTATTCTTTGGTCGTATTCCTCTCTGAAAGTATTTCATCATATTCAGATGTAGTACTTGGAGGTGATTTAAAAATATGCTCCATGATACATCAATTACTAGTTTTTTAACGAGTGAAGAAAATCATCCAGTGTTGGGAAAGAGTCAACTCTTGGAATTGAAAATTTTACACTACAATTCAGTCATCATAAGACATCCTATCTTATTATCACTGGAAAACCATGACTGTTGGTCCTGAAGTGACAAGATGTAATTGTTGAGTATCTTTCTAAGTAATTCAACTTGAACAAGCCACTTAGAATCAGAGACTTAGTCTTTACTGGCATTATTTGTGATGAAGAGGTATTATTATCTCAACAGTCATTTCAAATTCTCATGTGACCAAATTCCCCCAACACCCAGTTTAATTGAAAGTGGAAAAGCAGGCTTGAAATGATACACGTTCAGTGACCACATTTGAGTTGTCTTCACATTTTTCACTAAGAGGGGAGTGTTGCTATTCCTCATTTATAGATGATAAAACTGAGATTTAAAGAGGTTAACTGACTATGCCATTGATTACACAGTAGCAAACTGGAACTTGATCCTCATCATTCTGACTTTAAGTGCTAATCTTTATCAATGTCCTATGGGATCTCCCATGAGAGTCCCACTGCATGTAGCCAGAGTTCTTTTCTTTTTTTGAGACAAGTTCTTGCTCTGTCACCCAGGCTAGAGTGCAGTGATGCGATCACAGCTCACTGCACCCCCAGCCTCCTGGGCTCAAGCAATCCTCCCACCTCAGCCTCCCAAGTAGCTGGGACTATAAGCATGTACCACCACACCTGGCTAATTAAAAAAATTTTTTTTTTTTTTTTGTAGAGACAAGATCTCACTATGTTGCCTAGGCTGATCTCACACTTCCGGGCTCAAGTGATCCTCCTGCCTTGGCCTCTCAAAGTGTTGGGATTATAGACATGAGCCACTGTTCCTAGGCAGAGTTATTTTCTAAAACTCAAATAGAGCTGTCCATTTCTTCTGGCTAAAATCTCTCCATATCTCTCCATAGCCCTGGGGGAAAGTACAAACTCCCCCTCATTCATGTAAAGTGCCTCTAAGTCTGAATCTTGCTTCTTTCTCTGTTCTAATTACTATGGTTGCATAACAACGCTCCAAAACCTAGTAGCATAAAACAACCATTTATTATGTTTATGAATTCTTTGGTCAAGAATTCAGACAGGATGCAGACACAGAGAAGAAGGCTTATCTCTGCTCCATGCAGCATCAGCTAAGGCAGCTTGAAGCCTGGGGTCTGGAATCATCTAAGGCTTGTTGACTCACACATCTGGTGGTTGATGCTGGAAAGACTCCCACAGCTGAAGCTAAAATAGCTGGGGCTTCTCAAGCTCCTCTCTGTCTCTCTCTCTCTCTCTCTTTCTCTCTCTCTCTCTCTCTGTCTCTCTCATCTCTCAGTGTGGTCTCTCCAGCACGGCAGCACCAGAGCTCCAAGGTGTGTATAGCTAGGAAGAGAGCCAGGCAGACACTTTGATAACCTAACCTCTGAAGTCACGTAGAGTCAGTTCTGTGTATCTTTCATTAGAAGTGAATCACTAAAGCTGGCCCAATATTCAAGAGGATTCTGTGATCCTGTATGGGAAAGAGATGCTAATCAAATAGTCTCACAAATATATAATAAAGTATTGCGATACAAGGAGTTCTGACAGCATAGATCAGGATACCTGAACTGGTATGAGGGATCCATGGCCCAAGGAAAGTGGGATTTGAGCTGGTCCACCCACCAATCTGTCTATCCTATGGGCATCCAAAATAGCTTTATGTGTGTGTAGCATGACTCTAACGATTACTTACTCTAACTATTCATATTTGAGGACAAAGACTTTGTCTTATTCATCTTGATACCCCCTACATCTAGTACAGTGACTGGCATGTAAGCACATTCAATATTTGTTAAGAAGAAGAAAGTATTTTGGGAAATAAGAGTGACATTTGAAAGAACTTTCTTTCCATTTAAGTATGTAGGGAAAATCCCCCATGTTTCCCATTTTTGTGACAAGATCTTAGAAAGTGTACTAACTCTACTTGGAATGGTTTTTCTTAACTAGCCAAGGAAGGAGTGTTTGCTTTCCCCCTAGTTGAACTGGCCTTAGCAAAATAGGCAAAGTTTCTTTTTCATGTTCTCAGTCTTTCCTTTCTCTGTCCCTGTGCAATTTTAAAGCATGGCTCCAATGTTTTCTGACACTCCTACAACTAAAAGGTGAAATATATATCCCTTTCTTTTGAATCTGGGATCTGTGACTGCTTAGCCAGTTGAATATGACAGAAGCAATGTGCGAATTTCTGAGGCTAGGCCTTAAGAAATTGGAAGTTTCCACTTCTTGTCCCTTGAGATTATCACCCTCATAACCCAGCCACCATGCTATGAGGAAGCCCAAGCCACCTTATGGAGAGCCCAACATGAAGAGGAACTAATAGCCAGTATCAACTTGTCAGCTATATGAGTGAGCCATCTTGGAAGTAGATCCCCTGGCCCAGGTCAAGCCACCCCAGATGGCAACACATGGAGCAAAGACAAACCGTCCCCACTGAGCCCTGCCCAAATTTCAGATTCATAAACAAATGAAATGATTGTTGCCTTTTAAGCCATTAAGTCTCTTAGTGGTTTTGTATACAGCAAGAGATAGAACATTTCCCTTCTTTGACCCTTCCTTTCCCCATCTTTTCCCTCCCTGTTAGTTTCACTTGCTCTTCCCCAAATCTGTCACACAATCAACACATACTTTTTACTTCTTGGGAAAGGATTTGTTCAGTATTGTTATTCTTTTTATAAGATGAACAACTAAG
The DNA here is from genome assembly GCF_009828535.3 of Hylobates moloch. Classification (NCBI taxonomy): domain Eukaryota; kingdom Metazoa; phylum Chordata; class Mammalia; order Primates; family Hylobatidae; genus Hylobates; species Hylobates moloch. Next base: position 41,133,157 of record NW_026652282.1, read on the forward strand.
ACTCTATCTTGTTAATTTCCATATGGACTTAGTAAAAGCACAATACATTTTACTTATTTGGATTAGATTGATTTCAGTCACTTTCACCAGTTTTCTATTATTTTTAATAAAAGATGTTCACAGCACTCCCTATACCTACTAAATCAGATGTTCTAGAGTGGAGCCTGGAAAGCTACGTTTTTATAAGCTTCCCAGGTAATTTTTACACATATCAAAATTTGAAAATCTTGCTGTCCTGGTTATTTAAAGGTTGTTTGCTATTATTAAAAGTCCAATAATAACAGATGTTGGTGAGGCTGCCGAGAAAAGGAAATTATTTTATACTGTTGTTGGGAATGTAAATTAGTTCAGCTACTGTGGAAAGCAGTTTGGAGATTTCCCAAAGAACTTAAAACAGCTACCGTTTGACCTAGCAGTACCATTACTGGGTATATACCCCAAAGAAAATCAAGTTTTCTACCACAAAGACCCATGTACTTGTATGTACATTGTAGCACTATTCACAATAGCAAAGACATGGAATGAGCCTAGGTGCCCATCAGTGGTGGACTGGATAAAGAAAATGTGGTACATATACACCATGGAATTTTATGCTGCCGTGAAAAAGAATGAAATAATGTCCTTTGCAGCAACATGGATGCAGCTGAAGGCCATGATCCTCAGCAAATTAACTCAGGAACAGAAAACAAATATCACATATTCTCACTTATAAGTGGGAGCTAAACATTGGTTACTCATGAACATAAAGATGGGAACAATGAGTCGTCAGCAAAGCCTGAGTCCTGTCCTCTCACTCTCCTCCCCCGCTAGCATGAGCTTCACCACTTGCCCCACCTTCACCAACTACCGGTCCCCGGGTTCTGTCCAGGTGCCCAGCTACGGCACCCGGCCGGTCAGCCAGGCAGCCAGCATCTATGCAGGCATGGGGGGCTCTGGTTCCCAGATCTCCGTGTCCTGCTCCACCAGCTTCCGGGGTGGCATGGGGTCTGGGGGCCTGGCCACGGGGATGGCCGGGGGTCTGGCAGGAATGGGAGGCATCCAGAATGAGAAAGAGACCATGCAAAGCCTGAGAGACTGCCTGGCCTCCTACCTGGACAGGGTGAGGGGCCTGGAAACCGAGAATCAGAAGCTGGAGAGCAAAATCCAGGAGCACCTGGAGAAGAAGAGACCCCAGGTCAGAGAATGGAGCCATTACTTCAAGACCATGGAGGACCTGAGGGCTCAGATCTTTGCAAATACTGTGGACAATGGCCGCATCGTTTGACAGATCGACAATGCCCGTCTTGCTGCTGATGACTTTAGAGTTAAGTACGAGACAGAGCTGACCATGCACCAGTCTGTGGAGAGCGACATCCATGGGCTCTGCAAGGTAATTGATGGCACAAATGTCACTCGGCTGCAGCTGGAGACAGAGATCGAGGCTCTCAAGAAGGAGCTGCTCTTCATGAAGAAGAACAATGAAGAGGAAGTAAAAGGCCTACAAGCCCAGATTGCCAGCTCTGGGTTGACCATGGAGGTGGATGCCCCCAAATCTCAGGACCTTGCCAAGATCATGGCAGACTCCTGGGCCCAATATGACAAGCTGGCTCGGAAGAACTGACAGGAGCTGGACAAGTACTGGTCTCAGCAGATCGAGGAGAGCACCAGAATGGTTACCACACAGTCCGCCAAGGTTGGAGCTGCTGAGATGATGCTCACAGAGCTGAGACATACAGTCCAGTCCTTAGAGATCGACCTGGACTCCACGAGAAATCTGAAGGCCAGCTTGGAGAAGTGCCTGAGGGAGGTGGAGGCCTGCTACGCCCTGCAGATGGAGCCATCATTGTTATTTTCAAAGATTATGTTTGGGAAAGTTTGGGTGATATCATACTTACATGTCTTTGAGGCCAAGCAAGTTGTTGTATGCTGGTTTGCTTATTAAATCAGGTAGGCAGTTGTTGCCTACCGAATGCTCTTGGCTCCAGGCATCAGGTGGAGGATTGCAGTTACTTACAGGAGACCAGAGTAAGTTTAAGCAAAACATTCTTCAGTATTTACCCACTTGGCTCGGGTACACACACACACATGCAAGAGACAGGACATAATGGCTCATCTGGTACATGTTCTGGCAAATGGAGTAAATCGTTGAATCTGAGCCTCTTTAGAACACCCACAACTGGGGATCTTCATATATTTGGAAGAAGATGCCTAGAAGGAAATCCTAGTAAACATTTGGCCAAATTCCCCTGGTTTCTTCTGGGAATATTAGGGGCCTGACATCCTACTTCAATATTGAAGCAGATGTACTGGCTTATGGGCTGAAAGCTTGAAAAGAGATTTGGACATCCTGACTGAAAATCAGCCACAGTTTTTAAGAAAAGTCAACACACTCTGCAATTTATTTTCCTTTGGATGTGGCTTTTATGAGCATTCCATTAAGTGGAAAAGATTCAGTCTAGATTATTAAATCTCAATTAGACTGAATGCTTAGAGAACAGGGTATTTTGACATCGAAATTTATTAATTTACTTATGATTAAAAACATCCCATTCTCTTTCAACCCTTGTTATTAAAAAATAACAACACTCTAGAGTGTTCTGTCTTAATAAGAATAGTGTAGCAAATAGTCTGAATCTGTGTGAATTACTCAACCTCTCTGTGCCTCAGTTCCCTTGTTTTTTTTAAAAAGGAAGAATAATACTAACTCAAAAGATTGTTGAAGATTAAATTAGTTAATACATGAAAGTGCGTAGAACACTTTTTGGCACATAGTAAGCACAAGATAAGTGTTAGCTATTTTATTATTGTTTTTGTTATTCATTATTGTTATTTGTAAAGAAATTATATCACTAGGCAACTTTTCTTTTGGTACAGACCTATAGCTAAAGATGTAACTCGAAGAGCTATGGAAATCAAGTTGATGCAAGGAAAACCCGACTATTCCCTAGGAGGGAGATAAGGATCTTTTTTGTTCACCACTAAATCTTCATAATCTTGCATTGTGCCTGGTCTGGCACACGATCGTGCGCTCAATAAACCTTTGAATAAATGATGGTTCCTGAAAGTGGATGCTTGTTCCTTTTCTTGTCTTCGGAACCTCTGCTTAGAGCTTGAGTGTGGCAAGAGGGATCTTTAATGATTATCATTAATTAGATTCTGTGTCATTGAGTGTGACTATTTTCTTTCTTTTTTTGATATAGCAACAACACTTATTATTTTTTGTCTCCCCCCAGCTTTATTAAGGTGTACTTGACAAATAAAAGTAGTATATATTGACAGTGTACAACACGATGTTTGGATAGATGTATACATTGTGAACTGACTAAATCGAGCTAATTAACGTATCTGTCACCCTCACATACTCATCATTTTTCATTTCTTATTTCTTGTTAGAGGAACTCAATGGAAGTAAAGAGGAGATAAGTGGAACCAGAAACCAAGAAAGAGGTGAAACAGCTCACTGCAAACTTTGTAGTCTAAAGACCTTTGATTTATCTTTGAAGTGTATTTAAGTGATAAAAAGAAAACATCTCTACTAACCAGAGTGTGATTACAGGGACTAAATGTATAAAAGACAATAATCCCCTGCCCCCCCTACCTCTCCTTTCTGGGAAAGAGTGTAGGCGTGTAATTGCAACACTCAAATATCATCCAGCTTAATGTTTTGCTGTGCTGCAGAGCCCAGGCTCAGTTCTTGGTACAATCTCATTGAACTAAATATCAAACTTGATTACAAGATTGAATCCCCGGATGTTAAGTACATGAACTTTATTACTTAGTCCACCAAATATGGACATTTTCTATAAGCTTGTTTTTCTAAAGAGTTAGTTTGTATCAAATTAGAGATACCATGGAAATGAAGAGCTATGAGTAATAAATCCCTAAAGCCTTTGACAGGAGTAGGAGTTTCCAGTCTGTTCATCTGCCATGCTCCAGATCAGGAATATATGCATTCTGTTTTGTTTTCCCCAGTGCACCACTTGGGGAGATACTTCTGCAGTGTTTATTTAGAAAGCCTCAGGCTAGATTCAAACTAAGAAAAAAAATCACTGCTGTGTCGTAACTCACAGTGAAGCTGCCTTCTCCTCCTTCCCCCTTTTAGTCCCACCTTGATCCATATGTACAGATCTTTGTTGAATGTCTTGAGATGTAGGCAGGAGAAGGGGAGATTGTTGGTAAAAATAAAGGACTCTACCAACCGTTCTTTTCAAAGCAGATGGCTTGCAAGGAACTGAACATAGACTTGCATGTCCAAAAACATTATTCTATAAATTGCCTTTTGAAACTTAGATATCCAAATGAAAATAATAAAACAAAAATTAAGGCAGGAAAAAATATATTTCCTCATCTCCTGATTCAAGAAACCATGAGACATGAAGTATGATTTACTCTAATGGAGTGGGTTATCAGCACAATGAAGAAACTTATGCATCAGTTGGCTTTTGCAATGTAAAAAAAAAAACAACACCTCAAAACATAGTGCTTTAAAACAACCAATTATTTCACTCTTGATTCTATAGGTTGATGGAACAGTTCTTCTGGTCTGGGCAGGCTCTACTAATCTCTGCTGGCAGGTTGGCTGGAGGCTGGATGATCTAGGACAGACTCACTCGCATAGTTGGTGTTTGGCAGGGCAACAATGATGACTCATGATTCAGCAGGCTGGCCCTGGGTTGATCCCAGGGTTCTAAGAGTGTGAGGGAAGAAGCTGCAAACCTTCTTAAGGCTTAGGCTAACAATTATACATCACTTCCATAATATTATAGTCAAAACAAGTCTCAGGATTCAAAGGATGGGTAAGTAGATTCTATTTCTTGAAGGTAAAAGCTATAGACCATTGTGGCTATTTTTGCTGTCTCCAAGAGGAGGTGTACATGCAATACATGGCACTTTAATCACAATTGCACTAAACAAACCTACTGCTGGAGACAGAGGTGTGATGGTGGCAAGAGTGCTGGAAACTGGACTGTAAAGACGAAGGTCCTAGAGAAGATCCTACCATCAATTACTTCCTGACCTTAAATCAGTCCACTCTCCCTCTCTGGGTCTCAATTAAATCATTTCTAAAACAAAGGATTGGGTAAGATCAACTCTAAAGTTTCTTCCAGATTTCTAAGGACTAAGAATTTAACACACTCTCAGTCTTCAAAGGCAAGATTTCCTAGTTATAAGGGTTTCAAGGAGATGGTTCAAAATTCTAAAGTTTTTTTCTTTCCATTATGACTCTAATTTGGGGGAAAAATCACATGCTATGATTACAACCACGTACAAAGTATACTTATGCAAGAAAATATTTTAGAAATAATGGTATTGTGGTAGGATTTTGAGCTTTAAAAATCCTTTTAAAAAACTAAAAAAATTTGTTATTATCTTGACTTTTCAATAAGGTGGAGTAAGTACTTTCCATGCACTCTTCCTAAGAAGAAAATTGTTGCTAGAACAACAGGACCGCAATTCTCACAGCTTCCAGGAGCGACAGGGAATTAATTGCTTGTTTGACCTTTTCCATTCCCCAGTAGGCAGCAAAGAGATTGGCGAGAGGGATCCTTGCGCCCATCCCCTTCTCTCCCTGTTACATGCCCTGCCCAGACTCCCCACCAAAAGCATCACAGTTCTTGCTCAGAGGTGTACACTTAAACCTTGAATTGGAAGTTATTTTCTCTCAGATTGATAAAACTTTCAGGACGGATGCTCTGAGAAGTAGAGAAAAGAGGCAAAATCAAGGATTTGGTTAAGATTATTCATTTCTGTTTTAGCCAGGCAATGGTCATCAGAATCATCTTGATTCTTTTCAGGCTTATTTTACTTGACCTCACAGGTGAGTTTGACCTTTTTGATCAGCCCCTTTTTCTTGATGGTCCTGTCTCCCCTAGTTTCTGAAACATCACTCTAACTTCTCCTTCACAGCCGTCTTTTTCATGACTATTCACTCAAATATTGGTGATAGCTAACCTTTGTTTCTGGTCTCTGATCATCCTACATCGACCCTGAGTGAACTCACTCACTCCCATAATTTCAGTGACTGTTTATTTTCTGTTGATGCCTAGTTATATGTCTTTATCACAGACTTCTCTCCTGAACTTCGGACTGCATCCTGGGCAGCTCTACCACAACATCCCACAGGTACCTTAAACTCAACACGTTCCCAAACTTCTATGTGCTCAGCTTAGTGAATTACTATCCACCTAGTCACCCAAGATAGAAAATGGGGAAGCCACTTTCTCTCTCTTACTCTGCATTCAGAAAACCAGGCCTATTTTCTTTCAGAACTGCTCCCTGCCAATCCTCTGCTCTACTCAAAAGTATTTAACCCCTTGCAGGCTGCATCCTTCAGTTTCTTGTATCAGCTTGTAGCTAGGTTTATCCAATGAGAAACCCTGCTGCTAGAAACTAGCAAGACTCAAGCATGTGGACTTTATTTTTTTTAAACAAGAATGTTCTGCCACTCTGCTACTGAGTGCCCAGCCCACCAAATCAGAGGTCAGCATTAAGCTCTTAACTTGGCACCATTCTCTTGGGGAACCAACCAGTCACTTGGTAACAAGTTGATTACATTTGACCCTTTCCTGTCATGAAGGAGCCACCATTTGTTGTTACTGTTATATATATGGATATGCCTTCTCAAAACCACCATTTATGGACTTATAGAATGCCTAATTCACCATCATGTTATCGCACATAACAATGCTTCTGTCCAAGGGACATATTTTATTACAAGGAAAGTACAGTAATAAGCCATGCCATGAAAATTTGCTGATCTTAGCATGCACCCCATTACTCAGGAGCTGCTGGCCTGATTAAATGGAGAAATGGCTTATGGTATCATCTGGGAGGTCACATTCTGTGGAGCTTGTATACATCCCCCAGGATGTAGCATATGCTTTGAACCAGTGATGAATATATGGTATGTCTCTCCCTTATGTAGAATGCATGGGTCCAGGAATTAAGGGGCAGGAATGGGAATGGCTTTTCTTACTATTATATCTAATAATCCACTTGCAGAATTTTCACTTCCTGTCCACAACCTTCAGCTCTACTAGTCTAGAAGTCTTTGTTCCCAAGGAATAAATTTTTTCCACGCAGCCACATTATAAACTAGAAGTTGAGGCTCTCACCTGGCATTTGGAACTCCTCATACCACTGAACCAACAAGCAAAAGAAGCGTGAATTATATTTGTTGAAGTGATTGGTCATGATTAATAAAGGGAAATTGGCTTGCTGCTACACAAGGGCATAAAGACTATGGCTGGAACCCGGGAGATATATGGGTGCATCTTTTAGTACTTCCATGTCTGATAGTCAAAGTCAATTAAAATCTACAGCAACCCAATTAAGTACAGGACCACCGAAGATTCAGACTTTGTAGGAATAAAGGGTTGGATTACCCTATTGAGTAAAGAATGGCAACCAACATGCTGGTTACAAGGGCAAGAAGAAACAAAACATGTGGTGGAGGAAGAAAGTCGTATGTATATACTATGGCCACATGACCAGTTATAGAACAAGAATTGTAACTACCAGGCATATTTTATTATGTGTGTGTTAATCAACAACCTTTTCCCTACTATTTTGTATAAAGAGTGTTAGTAATAAGCACTTGGTAATTTAATTTGTAAGTCACCAGACTACAGGGAGCCACACTTGCTATTTATAGGAGGAATTCCGTAATGCCTGGAGCTCTTGGACTTGAGGTAGAAAAATGACAAATCAGACTTTGTTCCTCCCCTTGTTGGAGAGAGTTGGTGAGTTGTGTCATGGATAGTTGTCTCATGTCTGGCAGAGACGTGAATTTGTTAGATACGGATATGAGGTAAGAATGAATGCTGAGTAGTGAAATAGATGGACTATGTCAGTGTTGGGCAAGTTTGCCATCAGATTTATTTCATGCCCTTCTCCAGTTCTACTCTGTGTCTTAGGGGCTACATTTCCATTTCCCAGGCTCTCAAGTCATCTGACCTCAACTGGACTTGGCATTGGTAGGAGAGTGGAGCACTAGAAGGAGAAAGAACCTAGGGTGCTTTCACCCTTTCTCTCTGATGTCGGCAGATTTTCCAGTTGGGGCTACATCTGTGGCTTTAGCTCTTGCCAGGAAAGCTACTGTACTTCCAGCTTCCTCTGGGCAATCCTGGCTTCAGTAGTATGGCTGAAGCCCTTGTTTCATCAGTTGAAGGCTGGTGGAAGCTTCTTGCTATTGCCAATCTCTGGAGTCCTTCACTGAGCTCTGTTTCATTCCCAGCTCCTCTCTCACTTGTGTAACCAACTCTCCGCATTAAATCTCCCTACAGATACAATCAAATCTCTGTTCCTTAACACATCTTAAGGCTGTTCCCTCCTGCCCACCTCTTACATCGACTGCCTTACACATATCAGGCTCTCATTACCTTTTACCTGGGCTACTGGTCACACTTTTCAAACTCCATTCTACCATTCCTCCTCCTGCTCAATAACATATGTAGGCTCTATATCTTTAGTGTTCCGTTTCCTGTACTTCAAGCAAGAATACATTTTGGAAATGTAGATTCATAAATACAACTGGTCTTTGAACAACATGGGGGTTGGGACGGTGACCCCCTGCACAGTTGAAAATCCAGATATAACTTTTGACTCCCCCAGAACATAACTACTAATAGCCTAATGTTGACTGGAAGCATTACTGAAAACACAGTTGATTAGCACACACTTTGTATTATATGATTGTACACTGTATTGTTACATTAAAGTAAGCTAGAGAAAGGAAGATGTTGTTAAGAAAATCATAATAAAGAGAAAACACATTTACTGTCCATTAAGTGGAAGTGGATCATCATAAAAGTCTTCATCTTCATTGTCTTCATGTTGAGTAGGCTGAGGAGGAGGAGGAGGAAGAGGAAGAAGAGGAGTTCGTCTTGCTATCTCAGGGGTGGCAGAGGTGGAAAAAATCCACATGTAAGTAGACCTGTGCAGCTCAAATCCATGCTGTTAAGGCTCAATTGTAATCTTGTTTTAAAGACTAAACCGTTTAACAGTATGACCTAGTGAATTATGCCTTCTACTCAGTAGAGAAGGTGTCTTTAAAAACTGTGAAACCAGGAAAGAACACAGACCTACATAGTGGCAGAAATGACATTGGAAGTTCAAAATTCTTTCTTGTCCATCTTTGCTGAAATGGAGGTATTACTAGAATCAATTTGTCTCCCTAGCCTCAATCTTTCTTTTTCTATACTGCTCCAGAACATTGTTACAATGATGGTCAGATCAAATACTTTATTTTAGCTTTTATTTTTAAAATTTTTTTTCTGTTTTTAATTTTTGTGGCTACATATTATGTGTATATACTTATGGGGTACATCAGATGTTTTGATACAGGCACACAATGCACAATAATCATATTATGGAAAATGGGATACCCGTCTCAAGAACTTATCCTTTGTGCTACAAACAATCCAATCATACTCTTTCAGTTATATTAAAATGTACAATTAAATTATTATTGATTATAGTCACCCTGCTGTGCTGTAAAATGCTAGGCTTTATTCATTCATTCATTCTATTTTTCTGCACTCATTAACCCACCTCTCCCCAAACACCCCCACTACTCTTCCCAGCCTCTGGTAACCATCCTTCTACTCTCTACCTCCATGGGTTCAATTGTTTTGATTTTTACATCCCATAAATAAGTGAGAATATGCAATGTTTGTCTTTCTGTACCTGGCTTATTTCACTTAACATAATGACCTCCAATTCCATCCATATTGTTGCAAATGACTGGATCTCATTATTTTTTATGGCTGAATAGTACTCCATTGTATTTCTTTACCAATTCATCTGTTAATGGACACTTAGGTTGCTTCCTAATCTTGGCTATCTTGAACAGAGCTGCAACAAACACGGGAGTGCAGATATCTCTTCAATATACTGATTTCCTTTCTTTTGGATAGATACCCAGCAGTGAGATTGCTGGATTATATGGTAGCTCAATTTTTAGTTTTTTTGTGGAACCTCCAAACTGTTCTCCATGGTGGTTGTACTAGTTTACATTCCTACCAACAGTGTATGACTGTTCCCTTTTTCCACATTCTTACCAGCATTTAATGCCTGTCTTTTGGATATGAGTCATTTTAAATAAGGTGAGATAACATCTCATTGTAGTTTTGATTTGCATTACTCTGATGATCAGTGATGTTGAGCACCTTTTCATATGCCTGTTTGCCATCTGCGTGTCTTCTTTTGAGAAATATCTATTCAAATATTTTCCCCACTTTTTGATCAGATTATTAGATTTTTTCCTACAGAGTTTTTTTGAGCTGTTGATATATTCTGGTTATTAATCCTTTGTCAGATGGGTAGTTTGCAAATATTTTCTTTCATTCTGTAGGTTGACTCATCACTTTGTTGATTGTTTCCTTTTATGTGCAGAAGCTTTTTAATTTGTGATCTCATTTGTCCATTTTTGCTTTGGTTGCCTGTGCTCGTGGGGTATTGCTCAAGAAATCTTTGCCCAGACCAATGTTCTGGGGAGTTTCCCCAATGTTTTCTTATAGTAGTTTCATAGTTTGAGGTCTTTGATTTAAGTCTTTAATCCATTGATTTCATTTTTGCCTATGGCGAGAGATGGGGACTGGTTTCATTCTTCTGTATATGGATGTCCAATTTTCCCAGCATCATGTATGGATTATTGATTATTAATGTCAAAAACGAGTTCACTGTAGGTGTATGGATTTGTTTCTGCATTCTCTATTCTGTTACATTGGTTTATGTGTCTGTTTCTATGCCAGTACCATGCTGTTTGGGTTACTATACTTCTGTAGTATAATTTGAAGTCAGATAATGTGATTCCTCCAGTTTTGTTCTTTCTGCTTAGGATAGCTTTGGCTATACTGAGCCTTTTGTAGTTCCATATAAATTTCAGGATTGTTTTTTCTAGGTCTGTGAAGAATGTCTTTGGTATTTTGACAGAGATTGCATTGAATAGGTAAATTGTTTTGGGTAGTATGGATTTTTTAACAATATTGATTCTTCTAATCCTTGAACATGGGATGTGTTTCAATTTTTTGGTAACTTTTTCAATTTCTTTCATCAGTGTTTTATAGTTTTCATTATTGAGATCTTTCACTTCTGTGGTTAATTCTTAGGTATTTAATTTTATGGTGGCTTTTGTAAATAAGACTATTTCTTAAATTTCTTTTTTAGATTGCTCACTGTTGGCATACAGAAATGCTACTGATTTTTGTATGTTGATTTTGTATCCTGCAACTTTACTGAATTTATCAGTTTGAATAGATTTTTGGTAGAGTCTTCAGATTTTTCCAAATATAAGATCATATCATCTGCAAACAAGAATAATTTGACTTCTTCCTTTCCAGTTTGGATGCCCTTTATTTCTTTCTCATGTCTAATTGCTGTAGCTAGGACTTCCAGCACTATGTTGAATAACAGTGGTGAAAGTGGGCATCCTTGTCATGTTCCAGATATTAGAGGAAAGGCTTTCAGTTTTTTCCCATCCAATATGATGCTAGCCATGGGTCTGTTTTATATGGCTTTTATTATGTTGAGGTATGTTTATTTTATACCTAGTTTTTTCGAGGGTTTTTTTTTTATCATGAAGAGATGTTGAATTTTATCAAATGCTTTTTTAGCATCAATTGAAATAGTCATATGATTTTTGTTCTTCATTCTGTTGGTATGATGTATCTCATTGATTGATTTGCCTATGTTGAACCATCCTTGCACCCCAGGGATAAATCCCACTTGGTCATGATGAATGATCTTTCTAATGTATTGTTGAATTCAGTTTGCTAATATTTTGTTGAGGTGTTTTGCATCAATGTTTATCAGAGATATTTGCCTGTAGTTTTCTTTTTTTTGATGTACCTTTGTCTGGTTTTGATATCAGGGTGATACTGGCCTCCTAGAATAAGTTTGAGTATTTCCTCCTCTATTTTTTTGGAGTAGTTTGAATAGGATTGGTACCAGTCTTTCTTTAAATGTTTGGTAATGTCTCTTTTTTCATTTCTGATTTTATACATTTGGATCTTCTCTCTTTTGTTCTTAGTTTGAATAAAGGTTTGTCAATTTTGTTTAACCTTTCAAAAACAAGCTTTTGTATTGTTTTCTTTATTTCAAGTTCATTCATTTGTGTCTGATTTTTATTATTTCTTTTCTCCTACTAATTTTGAGTTTGGTTTGCTCTTGCTTTTCTAGTTCTTTGGGATGCATCATCAGATTTTTCATTGAAATTTTTTCCTTTTTTTTGATGTGGGGACTTATAGCTGTAAACTTGTCTTAGTACTGCTTTTGCTGTATCCCATAAGTTTTGGTATGCTGTGTTTCTATTATCATTTGTTTAAAATTTTTTCAAATTCCTTCTTAATTTCTTCATTGACCCACTGCTCATTCAGGAGCATATTGTTTAATTTCCATAAATTTTTACAGCTTCTAAAATTTCTCTTGTTATTAATGCCTAGTTTTATTTCCTTGTAGTCAGAGAAAATGCTTGGTATTATTTCAATTTTTTTAAATGCTTTAAGACTTGTTTTGTGACATAACATATGATCTATTCTTGAGAATCATCCATCTGCTTAGGAATAGAACATGTTTTCTGCAGCTATTGGATGAAATGTTCTGTAAATATTTGTTAGATCCATTTAATCTATAGTGCAGATTAAGTCTGATGCTTCTTTGTTGATTTACTGTCCAGTGTTAAGATCTGTTGAATGCTGAAGGTGGGGTGTTGAATTCTCTAGCTACTATTGTATTGGGGCCTATCTCTCTCTTTAGCTCTAATAATATTTTCTTTATATATCTGGGTGCTCCAGTGTTGGGTGCATATATATTTAAAATTGTTATATCCCCTTGCTGAATTGACCCATTTATCATTATATAATGACCTTCTTTTTCTCTTGTAATAGTTTTTGTCACGAAATCTATTTTGTCTGAGGTAAATATAGCTATTCCTGCTCCTTTTTTGGTTTCTATTGGCATGGAATATCTTTTGCAATTCCTTTATTTTCAGTCCATGTGTGTCTTTATAGGTGAAGTGTGTTTCTTGTAGGCAACAGATCAATAGGTCTTATTTTTTTCATCCATTCAACCATTCCATGTCTTTTGATTGAAGAGTTTAGTCCACTTACATTCAATTTTACTAGTATCAAGTAAAGACTTATTCCTGCCATTTTGTTATTTGCTTTCTGGTTGTTTTTGGTCTTTTCTTCCTTCTTTCTTTCCTTCTTGTTTTCCTTTTAGCGAAGGTGGTTTTCTCTGATGATATGATTTAGTTTCTTGTTTTTTTAATTTTTCATGTATCCATTTTGTTTCTTGAATTCCTCGAATCAGGGTCCCCCAAGAGCCTGCTTGGCGGCCAAACTTGTACCTAAGGTGCAAGATAGAGTCCCCTTTTCCCTCTGCTTTTCTCAAGCAGTAGGAGTCTTGACCCATAGCCACCACAGCTGGGAATGTGCTGAGTCTCACCTGCCTGCAAGTCTGAGTCTCACCCAAAGCCCTCAACTTAGAACTTTGGTGTCACTGCTGTTTATTCAGGGCCCAAGGGCTCTTCTGTTAACAGGTGATGAATCCTGCCAGGACTGGGTCCTTCCCTTCAAGGAAGCAGGTTCCCTTCTGGCCCAGGGTGTGTCTGGAAATGTTATCCAGGAGCTAGGGCCTGGAAAGAGGGCCTCATGACTCTGACTGGTGCCTTATCCTGCTGTGGTTCTCCTCAAGTGGAAGGAAGGGGTCTCTTTTGTAGCTATGAGCTGTGCAGCCTGGGGTTAGGAGAGGGGTGATGCCAACACTTTCTTTGCTGCCTTTGCTGGTGTCTCAGTAGGTCATCTTCTCTCCCTGCCCACCGTCCCCACTGCCCATCCATTGTCTCTGGGCCCAGCTCATCCCTAAGACTCACTTCGATGTAGCAGTCATTGTTGCCTAGACTATCTTTCAAGTTTATTTGGGGCCCCAGAACACTTTAGCCCATGGTGGCAAGTTTTGCCAGAACTCAAGTTCCCATCACTGGGATCAGCAATTCCCCTCTGGCTAGGGCTGGTTTAAATGTTCCTTTTGTGGGTGGGCATCAGCTGAGTTTAGTCAGGTTTTGCTTTCTGCTATAACAAGGGCAGCACTGAGTTCAATACCTCACAATTGGTGGCTGTCCCTCTCCTCAGGGCACAGAACCATTCTCCCCAACACACCACTGCTGCTGGGGAATGGGAGAGGGGTGGCAACAGTGATTCAAGACTGTTTTTCCTACCTCTTTGGAACCTCTTTCAGTGACATGAAGTAAAACCCAGGTACTGCGAGTGTTCACATGACTTTTGATTCTTACAAAGGTGCTTTATTTGTGTAGATAGCTGTTAAATTGGTGTCCCTCTTGGGAGATCAATGGAGACTTCTATTCAGCCATCTTGCTCCAGTCCTCCAGATAGTTTATTTTTCTCACAGTACCATCTTTGGATGCCCATTATGAATATTTTTGAGAACTCAGCATAATACGAAGGAAAAAACCCATCATCTGTAATTCCACAACTCCAAAATAATCATTGTTAGCAGATCACCAAATTGGAACCCTACTGTAAATCTTACTTTTTAATTGAATTGTTATTGAGATATTAATTGATTCATATGCAGTTGTAAGAAAAAATACAACAATCTTTGTGTACTTTATTCAGTCTCATCCAATGATAATATTTTGCAAAACAAAGTATAATAACACAAGCAGGATATTGACGTTGATACAATGTGGTAAACTGATTCAATTTTCTCCACTTCTGGTACCCATTTGTGTGTGTGTGTGTGTGTTTCTATGTATTAGAAACATGAATTAATATTAGCATTACATTCTATACAATTATATCATTATGTAGTTTCATGTTTCCACCACCACTGTCAAGATACAGAAGAATTCCAACACTATAAGTATCTCTCATGTTATCCTTTTATAACCACACTCACTTTCACACTTGATCTTAGCCAAAAGGCCGAGAAGCGATAATAACCACACTCACTTTCCTCCTCTCCTTCAATATCTCCAGGCTCTGGTAATTGCTAATCTGTTCTTCATTTCTAAAATGTTGTCATTTCAAAAAGGTATATAAATGGATTTATATATTATATAGTTTGTAATCTTTTGAGATTAACCTTTTTTACTCAGCATAATTTCCTGGAGATTCATTAGTGTAGTTATGTGTATCAATAGTTCTTTACTTTTTATTGCTGAGTAGTAGTCCATGGTATGGATATACCATGGTTTGTTTAACCATTCACCTGTTGAAAGACATATAGGCTGGTTCCAGTTTTGGGCTATTATGAATAAAGCTGCTATGAACATTTGTATACAAGTTTTTGCATGAATATAAGTTGTCATTTATTTAGGTAATATGGTAACTGCATGTATTCTTTTTAAGAAACTGCCAAACTATTTTCAGAAGGATTGTACCATCTGACATTTCCACCAGCAATGTATGCATGAACCTGTTTCTCCACATTCTTATCAGCAGTTGGTGTTGTCGCTATTTCTTATTTTTGCCATTTTGATAGGTATATAGGAATATCTCATTATGGTTTTAATTTACATTTCTATAATGGCTATTGATGTTGAGTGGCATTTTATTTGCTCATTAGCCATCTGGATATCCTCTTTGGTAAAATGTCTGTTCATATCTTTTGCCCAGTTGTGTTGTTTTTCCTTTTTTACTGTTGAGTGTTGTGATTTCTTTAGATATTTGAGATACAACTCCTCTATTGCATATGTGGCTTGCACATATTTTCTCCCAGTCCATAGCTTGTTTTATCCTCTTAAAGGGTCTTTCACAAAGCAAAAGTTTTAAAGTTTTTTTTTTATTATTATACTTTAAGTTCTAGGGTACATGTGCACAGCATGCAGGTTTGTTACATATGTATACATGTGCCATGTTGGTGTGCTGCACCCATTAACTCGTCATTTACATTAGGTATATCTCCTAATGCTATCCCTCCCCACTCCCCCAACCCCACGACAGGCCCCAGTGTGTGATATTCCCCGACCTGTGTCCAAGTGTTCTCACTGTTCAATTCCCACCTATGAGTGAGAACATGCGGTGTTTGGTTTTCTGTCCTTGCGATAGTTTGCTCAGAATGATGGTTTCCAGTTTCATCCATGTCCCTACAAAGGACATGAACTCATCATTTTTTATGGCTGCATAGTATTCCATGGTGTATATGTGCCACATTTTCTTAATCCAGTCTATCACTGATGGACATTTGGGTTGGTTCCAAGTCTTTGCTACTGTGAATAGTGCCGCAATAAACATACGTGTGCATGTGTCTTTATAGCAGCATGATTTATAATCCTTTGGGTATATACCCAGTAATGGGATGGCTGGGTCAAGTGGTATTTCTAGTTCTAGATCCTTGAGGAATCGCCACACTGTCTTCCACAATTGTTGAACTAGTTTACAGTCCCACCAACAGTGTAAAAGTGTTCCTATTTCTCCACATCCTCTCCAGCACCTGTTGTTTCCTGACTTTTTAATGATCGCCATTCTAACTGGTGTGAGATG
>NW_026652282.1:41154640-41158072 GCF_009828535.3 Hylobates moloch
TTGCCCATGCCTATGTCGTGAATGGTATTGCCTAGGTTTTCTTCTAGAGTTTTTATGGTTTTAGGATGAACATTTAAGTCATTAATCCATCTTGAATTAATTTTTGTATAAGGTGTAAGGAAGGGATCCAGTTTCAGCTTTCTACATATGGCTAGCCAGTTTTCCCAGCACCATTTATTAAATAGGGAATCCTTTCCCCATTTCTTATTTTTGTCAGATTTGTCAAAGATCAGATGGTTGTAGATGTGTGGTATTATTTCTGAGGGCTCTGTTCTGTTCCATTGGTCTATATCTCTATTTTGGTACCAGTACCATGCTGTTTTGGTTACTGTAGCCTTGTAATATAGTTTGAAGTCAGGTAGCGTGACGCCTCCAGCTTTGTTCTTTTGGCTTAGGATTGTCTGGCAATGTGGGTTCTTTTTTGGTTCCCTATGAACGTTAAAGTAGTTTTTTTCCAATTCTGTGAAGAAATTCATTGGTAGCTTGATGGGGATGGCATTGAATCTATAAATTACCTTGGGTGGTATGGCCATTTTCACGATACTGATTCTTCCTATCCATGAGCATGGAATGTTCTTCCATTTGTTTGTGTCCTCTTTTATTTCGTTGAGCAGTGGTTTGTAGCTCTCTTTGAAGAGGTCCTTCACATCCTTTGTAAGTTGGATTCCTAGGTATTTTATTCTCTTAGTAGCAATTCTGAATGGGAGTTCACTCATGACTTGGCTCTCTGTTTGTCTGTGATTGGTGTATAAGAATGCTTGTGATTTTTGCACGTTGATTTTGTATCCTGAGACTTTGCTGAAGTTGCTTATCAGCTTAAGGAGATTTTGGGCTGAGACGATGGGGTTTTCTAAATATACAGTCATGTCATCTGCAAACAGGGATAACTTGACTTCCTCTTTTCCTAATTGAATATCCTTTATTTCTTTCTCTTGCCTGATTGCCCTGGCCAGAACTTCCAACACTATGTTGAATAGGAGTGGTGAGAGAGGGCATCCCTGTCTTGTGCCCATTTTCAAAGGGAATGCTTCCAGCTTTTGCCCATTCATTATGATATTGGCTGTGGGTTTCTCATAAATAGCTTTTATTATTTTGAGATACATCCCATCAATACCTAATTTATTGAGAGTTTTTAGCACGAAGCGCTGTTGAATTTTGTCAAAGGCCCTTTCTGCAACTATTGAGATAATTATGTGGTTTTTGTCTTTGGTTCTGTTTATGTGATGGATTATGTTTATTGATTTGCATATGTTGAACTAGCCTTGCATCCCAGGGATGAAGCCCACTTGATCATGGTGGATAAGCTTTTTGATGTGCTGCTGGATTCGGTTTGCCAGTAGTTTATTGAGGATTTTTGCATCAGTGTTCATCAGGGATAAAAAAAAATTCTCTTTTTTTGTTGTGTCTCTGCTGGGCTTTGGTATCAGGATGATGCTGGCCTCATAAAATGAGTTAGGGAGGAGTCCCTCTTTCTCTACTGATTGGAATAGTTTCAGAAGGAATGGTACCAGCTCCTCTTTGTACCTCTGGTAGAATTTGGCTGTGAATCCGTCTGGTCCTGGACTTTTTTTGTTTGTTAAGCTATTAATTATTGCCTCAATTTCAGACCCTCTTATTGGTTTATTCAGGCATTCAACTTCTTCCTGGTTTAGTCTTGGGAGGGTGTATGTGTCCAGGAATTTATCCATTTCTTCTAGATTTTCTAGTTTATTTGCATAGAGGTGTTTATAGTATTCTCTGATGGTAGTTTGTATTTCTGTGGGATCGGTGGTGATATCCCCTTTATCAATTTTTGTTATGTCTATTTGATTCTTCTCTCTTTTCTTCTTTATTAGTCCTGCTAGAGGTCTATCAATTTTGTTGATCTTTTCAAAAAACCAGCTCCTGGATTCATTGATTTTTTTAAGGGTTTTTTGTGTCTCTATTTCCTTCAGTTCTGCTCTGATCTTAGTTATCTCTTGCCTTCTGCTAGCTTTTGAATGTGTTTGCTCTTGCTTCTCTAGTTCTTTTAATTGTGATGTTAGGGTTTCAATTTTAGATCTTTCCTGCTGTCTCTTGTGGGCATTTAGTGCTATAAATTTCCCTCTACACACTGCTTTAAATGTGTCCCAGGGATTCTGGTATGTTGTGTCTTTGTTCTCATTGGTTTCAAAGAACATCTTTATTTCTGCCTTCATTTCGTTATGTACCCAGTAGTCATTCAGGAGCAGGTTGTTCAGTTTCCATGTAGTTGAGTTGTTTTGAGTGAGTTTCTTAACCCTGAGTTCTAATTTGATTGCACTGTGGTCTGAGAGACAGTTTGTTATAATTTCTGTTCTTTTACATTTGCTGAGGAGTGCTTTACTTCCAACTATGTGGTCAATTTTGGAATAAGTGTGATGTGGTATTGAGAAGAATGTATATTCTGTTGATTTGGGGTGGAGAGTTCTGTAGATGTCTATTAGGTCTGCTTGGTGCAGAGCGGAGTTCAATTCCCAGATATCCTTGTTAACTTTCTGTCTTGTGGATCTGCCTAATGTTGACAGTGGGATGTTAAAGTCTCCCATTATTATTGTGTGGGAGTCTAAGTCTCTTTGTAAGTCGGTAAGGACTTGCTTTATGAATCTGGGTGCTCCTGTATTGGGTGCATATATATTTAGGATAGTTAGTTCTTCTTGTTGAATTGATCCCTTTACCATTATGTAGTGGCCTTCTTTGTCTCTTCTGATCTTTATTGGTTTAAAGTCTGCTTTATCAGAGACTAGGATTGCAATCCCTGCTTTTATTTTTGTTTTCCATTTGCCTATTAGATCTTCCTCCATCCCTTTATTTTGAGCCTATATGTGTCTCTGCACATGAGATGGGTCTCCTGAAAACAACACACTGATGGATCTTGACTCTTTATCCAATTTGCCAGTCTGTGTCTTTTAACTGGAGCATTTAGCCCATTTACATTTAAGGTTAGTATTGTTATGTATGAATTTGATCCTGTCATTATGATGTTAGCTGGTTATTTCACTCATTATTTGTTGCAGTTTCTTTATGGCATCAATGGTCTTTACAATTTGGCATGTTTTTGCAGGGGCTGGTACCAGTTGTTCCTTTCCACGTTTAGTGCTTCCTTCAGGAGCTCTTGTAATGCAGGCTTGGTGGTTACAAAATCTCTCAGCATTTGCTTGTCTGTAAAGGATTTTATTTCTCCTTCATTTATGAAGCTTAGTTTGGCTGGATATGAAATTCTGGGTTGAAAATTCTTTTCTTCAACAATGTTGAATATTGGCCCCCACTCTCTTCTGGCTTGTAGAGTTTCTGCTGAGAGATCAGCTTTTAGTCTGATGGGCTTCCCTTTGTGGGTAACCTGACCTTTCTCTCTGGCTGCCCTTAACATTTTTTCCTTCAATTCAACTTTGGTGAATCTAACAATTATGTGTCTTGGAGTTGCTCTTCTTGAGG
>NW_026652282.1:41158172-41166844 GCF_009828535.3 Hylobates moloch
TTTGGTCTTTTCACATAGTCCCATATTTCTTGGAGGCTTTGGTCATTTCTTTTTACTCTTTTTTCCCTAAATTTCTCTTCTCGCTTCATTTCATTGATTTGATCTTCCATCAGCGATACCCTTTCTTCCAGTTGATTGAATTAGCTACTGAAACTTGCACATGCATCACGTAGTTCTCGTGCCATGGTTTTCAGCTCCATGAGGTCATTTAAGGTCTTGTCTATGCTGCTTATTCTAGTTAGCCATTCGTCTAATCTTTTTTCAAGGTTTTTAGCTTCTTTGCGATGAGTTTGAACATCCTCCTTTAGCGCTGAGAAGTTTGTTATTATCGATTGTCTGAAGCTTTCTTCTCTCAGCTCATCAAAGTCATTCTCCATCCAGCTTTGTTCCATTGCTGTCGAGGAGCTGCATTCCTTCGGAGGAGAAGAGGCACTCTGATTTTTAGAATTTTCAGCTTTTCTACTCTGGTTTCTTCCCATCTTTGTGTTTTTATCTACCTTTGTTCTTTGATGATGATGACATACAGATGGGGTTTTGGTGTGGATGTCCTTTCTGTTTGTTAGTTTTCCTTCTACCAGTCAGGACCGTCAGCTGCAGGTCTGTTGGCGTTTGCTGGAGGTCCACTCTTGACCCTGTTTGCTTGGGTATCACCAGCGGAGGCTGCAGAACAGCAAATATTACAGAACGGCATATGTTGCTGCCTGGTAATTCCTCTGGAAGCTTCATCTCAGAGGGGCACCCAGCAGTATGAGGTTTTAGTTGGCCCCTACTGGGAGGTGCCTCCCAGTTAGGCTACTCAGGGGTCAGGAACCCACTTGAGGAGGCAGTCTGTCCGTTCTCAGATCTCAAACTCCATGCTGAGAGAACCACTACTCTCTTCAAAGCTGTCATACATGGACTTTTTAAGTCTGCAGAAGTTTCTGCTGCCTTATGTTCAGCTATGCCCTGCCCCCAGAGGTGGAGTCTACAGAGGCAGGCAGGTCTCCTTGAGCTGCAGTGGGCTCCACCCAGTTTGAGCTTCCTGGCTGCTTTGTTTACCTACTCAAGCCTCAGCAATGGTGGGCGCCCCTCCCCCAGCCTCGCTGCTGCCTTGCAGTTCAATCTCAGACTGCTGTGCTAGCAGTGAGTGAGGCTCCGTGGGCATGGGACCCTCTGAGCCAGGCATGGGATATAATCTCCTGGTGTGCTGTTTGCTAAGACCACTGGAAAAGTGCAGCATTAGGGTGGGAGTGACCCAATTTTCTAGGTGCCTTCTGTCACGGCTTCCCTTGGCTAGGAAAGGGAATTCCTTGACCCCTTGCGCTTCCCGGGTGTGGTGATGACTTGCCCTGCTTTGGCTCATGCTCCGTGGGCTGCACCCACTGTCCTGCACCCACTGTCCAACAAGCCTCAGTGAGATGAATCTGGTACCTCAGTTGGAAATGCAGAAATCACCCATCTTCTGCATTGCTCACACTGGGAGCTGTAGACTAGAGCTGTTCCTATTTAGCCATCTTGGAACCTCCCCCAAAAGTTTTAAATTTTGATGAAGGCCAATTTATCAGTTTTTCCTTTTGTGGATTGTTCTTTTGGTATCAATGTCTAAGAGCTCTTTGCTATGCCAGGTGTGGTGGCTCACGCCTGTAATCCCAGAACTTTGGGAGGCCTAGGTAGGTGGAAGTTCGAGACCAACCTGGCCAACATGGCAAAACCCCATCTCTACTAAAAATACAAAAATGAGCCTGATGTAGTTGTGCATGCCTGTAATCCCAGCTACTTGGGAGGCTGAGGCACAAGAATTGCTTGAACCTGGGAGGCGGACGCTGCAGTGAGTGGAGATGGCGCCACTGCACTCCAGCCTGGGCAACAGAGTAAGACTCAGTCTCAAATAAAAAAGAACTATTTTCTAGCCCCAGATCCCCCAAATTTTCTCCTATTTTTCTCTATAAGTTTTATAATTTTATATTTTACATTTAATTACTGATTTACTTTGAGTTAATTTTTGTATAAAGTGTGAGATTTAGGTTGAGTTTCATCTTTTTTGCCTGTGGATGTCCACCTGCTCCAGCAACATTTGTTGAAAAGGCTCTCATTTCTCCATTGAATTACTTTTGCACCTTTGTCAAAAGTCAGCTGGGTGTATTTGTGTGGCTCTATTTCTGGATTCTCTGCTCTGTTCTGCTGTTCTGTGTCTGTCCCTTTACCAATACCACACAGTCTTGATTACTGTACAGCTAGATGATAAGTCTTAAAGTCAGGTACACTGTTTTCTCCAACTTTTTTTTTTTTTTTTGAAAATTTTAGTCATTGCAGTTCATTTACATTTCCATACACATTTTAGAATAATATTGTCTGTATCTGGAAAAAAATCTTGTGAGACTTTCTTAGGAATGATATTAAATCTATATATCACTTTGAGCAGAACTGACATTTAATTTTTTTTAGTTTTTGTGGGTACATAGAACCCACAAAATATCTCATGAGGTACATGAGATATTTTGGTACAAGCATGCAATGAATAATAATCACATCATGGAAAATTGGGTATCTATGACCTCAAGCATTTATCCTTTATGTTACAAAAATACAATGATACTCTTTATTATTTTTAAATGTACTATTAAATTATTATTGACTAGAGTCTCTCTGTTGTGCTACCAAATACTAGGTCTTATTCATTCTTTCTATTTTTTTTTTTTTTTGGTATCCATTAACCAT
Source organism: Hylobates moloch (assembly GCF_009828535.3). NCBI lineage: Eukaryota > Metazoa > Chordata > Mammalia > Primates > Hylobatidae > Hylobates > Hylobates moloch. The sequence goes on from NW_026652282.1 coordinate 41,160,870, forward strand.
CCCCACCTCCCCTCACTGCCCCTCCCCACTACCCTTCCCAGCCTCTGGTAACCATCCTTCTATTAAAACTTGTATTTTTATTAAGTTTTCCAATACATGAACATGACATGTCTCTCCATTTATATAGGTCTACTGCCATTTCTTTCATCAGCATTTTGTGTTTTTCAGCATACAAGTCCTCTGTTTTTTTGTTTGTTTGTTTGTTTGTTTGTTTGTTTTTTGAGGCAGAGTTTCACTCTTGTAGCCCAGGCTGAAGTGCAGTGGCACGATCTTGGCTCACTGCAAACTCCGCCTCCAGGGTTCAAGCGATTCTCCTGCCACAGCCTCCCAAGTCGCTGGGATTACAAGCCCCCACCACCATCTCTGGCTAATTTTTGTATTTTTAGTAGAGACGGAGTTTCACTTTGTTGGCCAGGCTGGTCACGAACTCCTGACTTCAGGTGATCCACCCACCTTGGCCTCCCAAAGTGCTGGGATTACAGGCATGAGCCACCACACCCAGCCTCCTGTGTATTTTTTTTAGAGTCACATATAAGTACTTCAGTTTTTTTCGAGCAATGATTAATGGTACAGGCATACCTCTGAGATATTGTGGGTTGAGTTCCAGACTACCATGATAAAGTAAATATCACAATAAAGCGAGTTAAACAAGGTTTTTGGCTTCCCAGTGCATATAAAAGTTATATGTACACTGTACTGTAGTCTAGTAAGTATGCAATAGCATTATTTCTAAAAAATGTTCACACCATAATTTAAAAATACTTATTACTTAAAAATGCTAACAATCATCTGAGTCTTTAGTGAGTTGTAATCTTTTTGCTGATGGAGGCTCTTGCCTCAATGTTAATGGCTGCTGACTGGTCAGGGTGGTGGTTGCTGAAGGTTGGAGTGGCTGTGACAATTTCTTAAAATAAGACAACAATGAAGTTTGCCACATTGATTAATTCTTCCTTTCATGAAATATTTCTCTGTAGTATGTGATGCTGTTTGATAGCATTTTACCCAGAGTAGAGCTTTCAAAATTGGAGTCAATCCCTTTTCCATCCCTGCTCCTACTTTATCAACTAAGTTTATATAATATTCTAAATCTTTTGTCAATTCAACAATGTTCACAGCATCTTCATCAGAAGTAGATTTCATCTCAAGAAACAACTTTATTTGACCACTCATAAGAAGCAACTCTTTATCCATTAAAGTTTTATTACTATATGGCAGTAATTCAATTATATTTTCAGGCTTCACTTCTAATTCTAGTTTTCTTGCTATCTCAACTACATCTGCAGTTATGTCCTTTATTGAAGTCTTGAACCCCTCAAAGTCATCCATGAAAGTTGGAATTAACTTCTTTCGAAGTCCCGTTAATGTGATATTAACCCTGATATTAACAGGAGTTTAATCATCAGGAGTTAACATCATATTAACAGAAGTTTGAAAGAAGTTAATTCCAACCCTCATGTGATATTAAAATGGTGAATTCTTTCCAAAAGGTTTTCAACTTACTTTGCCAGATCAGAGAATCAGAAGCAGCTATTGCCTTATAAAATGTAGCTTTTAAATAAGACTTGAAAGTCAAAATTACTTCTTGATCTGTGGACTGCAGAGTAGATGTACTGTCAGTAGGCATGAAAATAACACGAACCTCCTTGTACATCTCCATCAGAGCTCTTGGGTTATCAGGTGCATTGTAAGTGAGCAGTAATATTTTGAAAGGGATCTTTTTTCTGAGCAATGGGTCTCAACAGTGGGCTTAAAATATTCAGTAAGCCATGCTGTAAACAGATGTGTTGTCATCCAGGCTTTGTTTTTCCATTTATAGAGCAGAGGCAGAGTAGATTTAGCACAGTTCTTAAGGGCCCTAGGATTTTCACAATGGTAAATGAGCATTGGCTTTAACATAAAGTCATTAGCTGCATTAGCCCCTCACAAGAGCCCCCTCAAAGAGTTCTTTGAAGCTTTGAAGCCAGGCATTGACTTCTCTCTAGCTATGAAAATTTTAGACGACATCTTCCAATAGAATGCTGTTTCACAAACATTGAAAATATGTTGTTTAGGGTAGTCAGATTCATCAACGATCCTAGCTAGATCTTCTGGATAATTTGCTGTAGCTTCTCCATCTGCACTTCCTGCTTTACCTTTCACTTTTATGTTATGAGATGGCTTCTTTCCTTAAACCTTATGAATTAACCTTTGCTAGCTTCAAACTTTTATTCTGCAGCTGCCTCACTTCTCTCAGCCTTCATAGAATTAAAAAGAGTTAGGGCCTTGCTCTGGATTAGACTTTGGCTTAAGGATATGTTGTGGCTGGTTTGAACTTCTACCCAGACAACTCAAACTTTCTCGATATCACCAATAAGGCTGTTTTACTTTCTTATCATTTGTGTGTTCACTGGAGTAGCACTTGCAATTTCCTTCAAGAACTTTTCCTTTGCACTCACAACTTGGCTGTTTGGTGCAAGAGGTCTAGTTTCCAGCCTATCTTGACTTTTGACATGCCTTTCTCACTAAGCTTAATCATTTCTAGCTTTTGATATAAAGTGAGACACATGACTCTCTTTCTTTCACTTTAACACTTAGAGGCCATTGTACGGTTATTAATTGGCCTAATTTCAAAATTGTCGTGTCTCAGGGAAGAGGGAGGCCTGAAAAGAGGGAGAGATATACCAGGCAATGGCCGATCAGTGGAGCAGTCAGAATACAGACAACATTTATTAAGTTCTCCGTCTTATATGGGCATTGTTTGTGGCACCCCAACACAATCGTAAGAATAACATTAAACATCACCGACCACAGATCACCATAACTGATATAATAATAATAAAAACATTTAAAATATTGCAAGAATAACCAAAATGTAATGACATAAGGAGACATGAAGTGAGCATGTACTTTTGGGAAAATAGCACCAATCGACTTGCTTGATGTAGGGTTGCCACAAACCTTTAATTTGTAAAAAGGCAATATCTGTGAAGTGCAATTCAGTGAAGTATAAAAAACCAAGGTATGCCTGCGTTATATTTTCACGTTCATTGCTAGTACATAGAAGTACAATTGGGTTTTTTATGTTTACCTAGTATCCTGTAATAGTACTCACTATTAGTTCTAGGAGTTTTGTAGGGGTCTTTCTGTTTGGTTGTTTTTGTTTTGTAGATGTCTTGGGATTTTCTGTGTAGATAATCATGTAATCCGCAAATAGGGGCTCCTTTATTTCTTCCTTCCTTTATAATTTGTGCAACTGTTATTTCCTTTTCTTGTTTTATTGAACTAGCTAGAACTACTAGCACTATATGAATAAGAGTAATGTGAGTGGACATTCTCGCCTTGTTCTTGATCTTAGTGGGGAATGCATTCAAGTTTTCACCCTTGAGTATAATGCTAGCTGTGGTTTTCTGTAGATGTCTTTTACCAAGTTGAGGAAGTTCCTCTGTATTCCCATTTTTCTGAGAGTTTTTATCATGAATGTATGGTGAATTTTTTCAAATTGTTTATCTGCATCAATTGATTTGATCTTATGATCTTTATTCTTTAGCTGTTAATATGGTGGATTACATTCATTACGTTCATATTTGAGCACTGAACCAGCCTTGCACAACTGAAATAAGCCCCACTTGATCATGGTATAATTCTTTTTATATATTGCTGAATTCTCTTTGCTACTATTGTGTTGAGGATTTTGTGTCTACATTCATTCATGATATCGATCAGTAGTTTTCTTTTTTATAGTCTTTGTCTGCTTTTAATCTCATGGTAATACTGGCTTTATAAAATGAATTGGAAAGTATTGCCTAGTCTTTCGTTTTCTAGAAAAAGTTGTGTAGAATTGGCATTAATTCTCCTTTAAATATTTGGTATTATTCTCCAGTGAAATCATCTAGGCTTGGAGATTTCTTCTGGGAAAATTTTAAAATTACAGATCCAATTTTCTAAATAGTTATAGGGCTATTTGAATTTTCTGTTTCATATTGGGTTAGTTATGATAGCTTGTGTGTTTTTGAAGAATTGATCTGTTTTATCTAAGCTGTCAAATTTATGCCTATAAAGTTGTTCATAGCATTTCCGTTTTTTTTTAATGTTTGCAGAGTCTACAGTTATATGCCTTGTTTCATTCCTGATATTGGTAATCTGTATCTTCTTCTTTTTTTCTTTGTGAGTCTTGCTAGACGTTTGTCAATTTTAGTGATCTTTTTGAAAAGTAAACTCTTCATTTTGTTAATTTTTCTATTATTCTTCTGTTTCCAATTTTATTGATTTCTCTATTATTTTCTTCCTTCTGCTTGCTTTGGGATTATTTTCCTGTTATTTTTCTAGATTCTTGAGATGGAAGCTTAGATTATTCATGTAAGATGTTTCCTCTTTTCTAATGTTAGTATTTAATGCTATGAATTTCCCTCTGCACTGCTTTAGCTGTGCCCCACAAATCTTGACCTTTATTTTTCTTTTCATTCAGTTCAATATATTTTTCAATTTCCCTCAAGACTTCATCTTTGACCCATGGATTATTTAGAAGTGGATTGTTTCATTTCCAAGTGTTTGCACATTTTCCTCTTGTCATTCTGTTATTTCTAGATTAATTACATCAAAGTCAGAGAAAACACTGCATCATTTCAATTCTTTTAAATTTATTAATGTTTGTCTTATAGCTCAGAATGTGGTTTATTATACTATATATTCCATGCACACTTAGGAAGATTGTGTACCTGCTGTTGTTGAGTGGGGTGCTCTCTAAATGCCCACTAGATTCTGTTGGCTGATGGTGTTATTGAATTCTTGTATATTCTTATTGATTTTCCATGTAATTATTCTATCAGCCATTGGGATAGGAGTGTTGAAATCTCCAACTATATTTGTCAATTTGTCTATTTCTCCTTTCAGCTCTATCACTTTTTGCTTCGTGTCTTGTGAGGTTATTTTGTTTAGTGCATGTGCACTCAAGTTTGTTATGGCTTCCTGGTGGACTGATCTTTCTATCATTGTGTAATGTCACTCTTTTTCTTTAGTAATTTTTATTTGATCTGAAGTTGCTTTATCAGATATTAATATAGCCACTTCTTTTTTACCTTAGCATCTGTATGGTTTATCTTTTTTGCATTCTTTTACTTTCAACCTACCTATGTCACTAAATTTGAAGTGAGTTTCTTAAAAGTAGAATATAGTTGGGCTATGCTTCTTTTTAATCCCCTCTTCCCGTCTCTGTTCTTTGATTGTTATATTTTCATAATTTATATTTAAGGTAATTCTTGATATGTTAGTGCTTAATTAAGTTTCCCATTTTATTGTTTGTTTTCTATCTCCACTAGGTCTCATTCCTCTTTGTTCAGTGTGTGTGTGTGTGTGTGTGTGTGTGTGTGACAGTGTTAAGATTCTTTTTTTATTTATGTATAGTATTTTTGGGTGTATGTCTATTTATAGTTTTGTAGTGATTGCTATGAGTATTAATATATACATATGTGACTTGTAACAATCTACTTTTTAATCAGCATTTTGCCACTTTACATGAAGTGTGGAAATCTCACTTCAATTCAGGTTCTTTTACCTTCACCACTTATAAATATTATTGCCTTGAGTATCATATTGTGCTAAAAATTTTGTTTCAATCATTAAACTCGATTTATAAAACTCATTAGAGAAAGCATAGTCTATTTCATTACCTATATTCCTGCTCTTCTGCTGTTCCTGAGACTCTACAGTTCCTTCTTTTATCATTTCCTTTCTGTTTGAAGAACCTCCTTTAGTCAATTTTTTATGGATAAGACTTCTAACAGGTTTTCTTAGTTTTCTTTTATTTAAGATCATTTTTATTTTCCCTTCATTTCTGAATAGTCATTTTGCTGGATGTAGAATTCACAGCTGGCATTGAGGCCTCCATGATTTCAGATAAGAAATCCCTTGCCATTCAAAGTGGTGTTCCTGTACATACAATGTGATAAATGGTTAGCTATAATGGAGTTTCAAGTCTCCTTTTTTTTTTTTTTTTTTTT
>NW_026652282.1:41166944-41207590 GCF_009828535.3 Hylobates moloch
CACGCCATTCTCCTGCCTCAGCCTTCCCAGTAGCTGGGACTACAGGCCCCCGCCACCACGCCCGGCTAATTTTTTTGTATTTTTAGTAGAGACAGGGTTTCACCGTGTTAGCCAGGATGGTCTCAATCTCCTGACCTGGTGATCCGCCCACCTCGGCCACCCAAAGTTCTGGGATTACAGGCGTGAGCCACCGCGCCCGGCAGAGCTGATCTAGTTTTATTCCTCTAGTTATAGGTATAATCCTAAGCGTAATGCTCAAGGAGCTAACAATCTCTTTTGTCCTTGGTTATTTGCATCTTCACATTCCTGAAGCATTTAACCTCATGTATTGGTTGAGAAGAATGAACGTAATGGGGGATGTCATGAGGACTCTTGAAACTTCAGGAATCAAGGGAGGGACTCAAGTGGCATAGAGAGCAGTCCTGGGAGACTAAAATTACCAGGGCCCTACTTTGGCATCTACGCTGTTTTGTCCTCATTATTTGTATCCTTTAAAATATATCCATTAAAAATAATCATTGGAGTAAACATGGATAAATTCTTAGACATGTCTTTGGATGGAAAATTAAATATGTTCCCAGATGCCCAGAAGGGCAGCATTCCCAGCACTGTGTTCCAGCAGTCACTCCTAGCTCTAGTTTATACGACTAAGAAGTAGTACTTTGAGCATCCGTTTCAGGTTGGGCCAGAAACAGCAACATACTTGCATTTGATTTCCAAGCCAACAGTGAACCAAAGGTTTGATCAATAGATTTTGCCAGAGGCAGAAGCAAGTTTACTGTGATAGTTTATTGAAAAAAATCTCCCCTTTGTGCTAAATGCATCACTTGGTTATATGTGTTTCTCTTGTTTTCACAGTTTCCTCTTCTTTCTTCCTTTCTTTTTTTCTTCTTCTCAAATAAGGGCTAATTCCATACACAGAATATATCAAAAATAAACAATTTTTGTTCAGTTAGCATCAATTTAACTCAAATTTTAATCAAAATGTATTTAGACAGAGCTATATATTTTCTAAGTGAATTTAAATGTACTGAAAAGCAAAACAAATGATAATGCGTCAAATAATACGCACGTATTCCGGTGAACACAATTTAATGGAATTTTCCTCAGTTGGCAGCTGGATTGATTTCTAATCCTCGCTGTGGTAAGGTTTTTCAAAGCACAGCCAGAAACCTGTGGTCCTTTACCACTTGGGACCAGTTAAACATTCCTGATTTGTGACCATTTTCCAAATGACTTGGAGAAATTTAACCAGGCTGCAGCAGTGTGAAGACCAGGAGTCTCCTGGGAAGGCTGTGGCTGTTATTGCCCACAGGTCAGCCTAAACCTAGCTCCAGGCCCACACAAGTCATTCCCACACTTCCAATACTACTTGGGGTACAAAACGGGACCTTAGGGCAGAGGACTGATGATGTATGGCCAGTTTCAGGCTCTGTCCACAAGAATATATTACAGCCTAGAATTTTAGCCCAGTTCTGAGCATGGTCAGAGGGCCTTTCATGTTCAGCATAATTCTAGGTGAGAGAGCCAGAATAAAGGAAAGCCACAACCACAGTGGTAATGGTGTCGTTTAAGATAGAAATATTTAATGTCTTCAGAAAGACTGAGGTTATTTCGTGTCCCTGTTAAGTGGTCTTCAAAGTTGTTGGTTTGGTTAATATGCTTTTTTTATTTGGATGAAATGTTGGATTTGTTTGCCAAATGATTGCCTAATCATATGGTATTTTGCCTTCTAAAATGGCCAGAAAGTTTTGTTTTGCTGCTTCTATATTTGCTTTATATACCTGATCCTTAGTGAAGTAGAATTGTTTCAGGGATTTACACGAATAATTATAATGAGGAGTCACCTCTGTTGGTGACATAAATCGCAGTTTTTTTCTTAGTTTTTCATATGTTTTTGGAGTTGATGATTACTTTTTCAAGCAGAAATGTTTGCTTTTTAGGTAGGCAAGCATATCAGTTTTTAATGTTATTGTTTCTGGATTTGGAAATTTAAAAGACCCTTCCCAATCCGAGATGATCAAATAATTTCTCCATGTTTTCTTCTAGCACTTACAGTGTTTCATTTACATCCCTGTTCTATTTAGAATTTATGCCAGTAGATTGTGTAGGTTATAAATGAAACGTTATTGTTTTCCAGATGGTTACCAAGCTTTTCCAAAATATTTTGTTGAATATCTATTTTTCAGCACTGATTTGAGAGGCTGCTTCTATCATATATTAAACTGTTGTATATAATTGAGTCTATTTCTGCTCCTTTTGTCTGTCTTAATATAATATCTATGCATTAATATTACATTGTTTTAATATTGAGGTTTTTATGATGGTAGAGATGGTCTTCACTACTTTATCGCTTGACTAAATTTTCCGGGTTACTTTAGCTTTTTAAGAAATTTTTCCATATGAGATTTACAGTGACCTTGTCTACTTTTTACCAACATCACGAAAAATAAATAAGTAAATAAAATATGCCGCAATTTGTATTGCTATCACATTGAATTTATGAATAAACTTAAAGAGATTGTATATCTTGTGTAAATTGAGTTTTCCTAACCAAGAAGATGAGTTGTTTTTCTAATCATTTCTTTTATGTACTTCAAAAGTGACTTAAATTATTCTTCACATAAATTTTTGATACTTCTTGGTAAATATAATCCTGTGCTTTTTTAATGCTATTGTTGCTATTGTGAAGGTGGTCTTCTCCTACACAATAAATTCTAACTAGTTGTTATTTAAGCACAGTATATGCTCAAATCTTGTAGCTTTCTTTAGACGAAAATGTCTGAGATATTGCAGAAACTTGACTGTGGTTCAGAGATACCTCTATTTACAAATGCCTCAATAATGAAGTCATTTTACTATAGTATACTATGCTAAATCAATTTACCTGGCAATTTGGCAGTCCATAAATAAAGCTTTAAAAATGTACATGCTCTTTGATTTATACATGTATGCTTACAAGCCATAAGAATGGATGTGAAGTTACCAAGATTGGCTGGCTCTAGGTAGTGGGGTTTTGGGAGGGGTTTACATTTCCTTATTTTCTGTTTGTTTGCATGTTTGAATTTTACATAACATGCATTACTTTTTAAAATGTTATTTTTTAATAAAAATTTATCCTCATAAATTATAGAAAAGATGCCCATATGCACAGTCACATGTCACCAAAATCCCCTGCTCCACACCTTGGATGTGCTGCTAAATAGTGAAAATGGGCAGCTCTGCTGAGTGAGCTGGGCCTGAGTTCTAATCCCATCTCTGCCATCTGCTAGCTCTGTGTTCCCGGACAAGTTACTTAACCTTTCTGGATTTCAGTATTCTCACCTATAATATGGGGGTTGTTGCAAAGTTATAGAAAATATAAGCAACAATATTTAGCACACAAAAAGAATTTTGGTAAAAGGTAGTTACTACCGTGATTCAACAGCATTAGGACAACCCTTGGCAACATCTGAAGTCTGAGCAAGTTTTCCCCTCCCTTTCGTCCCTCTTGGTGACTCCTTTATGGCCTCCTCAATAACTCTCCATACTCAATAGATAGATTTTTTGCTCTTCATTTCTTCCCCTATCTTTATTCAAAAGCCCTTCCTGCTATCAAAATAGGACATTTACAACTCTTGATTAATTAGCTGAGAGCAAACAGCATTCTCAAGTAAATGTTTAATCTTTTATGTCGAATGAAAAAAAAAAACTGTTCTTTACTAAAATAATTTCAGGTTAGGGTGATTTTGCTTCTTACACATCCCAGACCAATATTTTATGTTTTTCAGAGCATTTTACGTACTATTAATTGGTACTGAGTCACCTTTGCATCATTTATGATTTATTTTACTTTGATATGAATCACAGGCCTCACTTGATACTGTTAAATACATCTTCATGCCTCCTGTGTAACTTCTTCCAAGGGCAGTAACGTTTGTGCATACAATATGTGCTGGTCAAAACATATTTTGTTAATAAATACTTGGTTAAAATATACTTATGTTTAAAATGTGTAATGGGACAAAAAAGGGTGCTTTAGTGGCACGTTTTTATTTTTAATTTCTGTAATTCCGGCTCCGTTTGGGTCTATGTTATTCAAATGCATTATTGAGTCTAAACAAAACTACAGTGTAGGATTCTTAAATAGCAAGAAGACTAATCAACGAATAAAGGCAATTTGAGTGATACTTCAGCAAGGTTCGGAACTGGCTGCAGAGGCCAAATATCAAAGTCACGAAGGCCAGAAAGAAATAAGATTAAGTTCATAAAAAAGACTGCAGACTGTCTCCTTCTGGAAGACTGGAGATGGAGAGGGGAACCTAGTGTGCTAAATAAAGGCAATTCCAAAGATCTGGAGTCCTGCAGTAATGGTGCTGAACTTGATGATGACGTCCCCCAACAAACCCAGGGAAAGAGACCGACAGAGGGTGAAGGTGGGGCAGGTCTGCAAGGAGGGCTAAAGCAAGCCACGTAGAACAGAAGACACTGAGCAGCAGGCGGCTTTGTCCGCAGGGAGTATGTAGGGATGTGCCGATGGGAGGAAATGCCCGGCGCCGCTGATGCCCTGAAGGACCCCACCCGTCTTCACATGGAAAGGGAATGGGCTTCAGGAGACAGGTATACACAGGCTTCCAAGGCCAGAAACGCCAGCTTTAGGAAGAGAAACAGTGGAGAATGAGGCAAACACCCATAACAAACCGAATTACGTTCTTTAACGATAAACCCGAGACTTACTGGGGGCCTGTTAAATATTTGTGGCGCAGGTGAGGAGTCTTAAAAATCTCAAAGATGGCCTTTGTGCCTCAGTTTCCTCGTATATACTGGTGATAAAGAAGACTACACATATCTAATGGAGTTATGAAGATGATTACAATAGTGTAATCTATGAAAAATGCTCAGAAGAGAGCCTGGCACATAGTAAGTGTTATATGTACTTACTATTATTTTTCTGCCAATAACCCTGCTTTAATTGTAATGTGCAGCTTCTAAGGGAAGTTCAAGGGCATTTATGGAGGACAAGAGGATTATCCAATAGCAGAGCAGTGAAAGAACAAGGTTCTAGGACCACATAGCACACAATGACTTCATTACTTTGCTCCAAATTAAGGAAGCTTCCAGCTTCTTGTTAAGTTTAGAAAATTCGTGATGCTGTTGGTGGATGTTAGGAAGGGAAAAAGGTAGAGAGGGAGGTTGGTGGGAGGCACAGAGCTAAATTGAGTTTTGAAGACCTAGTCTCATATGAACCTTATTTTGACTTAAACTCTGTTCAGATAAACTCTTCACACTTTTCTTTGACTCAGATTTTCCTTTCCTTTCGTTTATTCATCATTTGCAACTTTAAAAAAACTGCAGATAGGTTTGACCATTTTCACATCCTATTTAACATAGCTCACCCAAGATATCACTGTGCAAATGCCAAGATGGATTCATGGGGCACTTACTGGCCCCTTCAGAAACAATTATGAAGCAGGCAAGTGGCCACCACAGACAAACAAGTCAATACTCCTTTTCTTTTTGGGGTTGCCGAACTCCCAGCAGAAGCTATTAACAATGATTATTTTTGCATCTCTTTGAGCTGTAAATTGTAAAAGTTCCCCATATCCCTACTGCTCTCCCAACATTTGCCTCCTCTGAGCACTACGGCTGAAAAACCCAACTAGTTAATGGGCTCTGTGTTTCTTTTACTTCCTAAGAGAACAACGCAAACTCTGTGAACCTTATTAGTAACTTTATTAGTAAGCTTGCTAGAAAAATAAAGCAGTGTAATTTTAATCCGTAATCCACAGCTAAGTATGTCTAAGATGCTTAGCATTATAGCAATTAGTCCTTACTCAAGATAATGAAGTCTTGTTCTAACTCTTCCCTCCCACCCTCCCTTCCTTCCTTCTTTCCTAGAAATAGCTGCTATGGAAATAGGTGGGATCAATATACATTTTTAAAAATAAACTTTTTATTTTAGGATAGTTTTAGATTTACAAATTTATTGCAAAGACAGTACAGAAAGTTACCATACACCCCACACCCAGTGTCTCCTATTATTAATATCTTACATTTGTATGGCACATTTGTCACAATTAATGAGCCAATATTGATGCATTATTATTAATTAAAGTCATGCTCTATTTGGATTGTTTCAGCTTATCCCTAATGTCGTGTACTTGTTCCTGCATCCATCCACCACATCATGTCTCCTTAGGATCTTCTTGGCTGTGACAATTTTTCAGACTTTCCTTGTTTTTGATGACTTTAACAGTTTTGAGGAATACTGGTCAGGCATTTTGTAGAATATCCATCAATTGGGATTTATTGATGTTTTTCTCATGTTTAGTTTGGCGTTATGGGATTTGGGGAGGAAAACCCCAGAGATAAAGTGCCCTTCTTTTCTCATTATATCATGTCATGGCTCTATACTATCAATAAGACTGCTTATCACTGTTGATGACCTTGATCGTCTGGCTGAGGTAGTGTTTGTCAGGTTTCTCCAATGTAAAGCTACTCATTTATTCTTCCTTCTTCCTACTGTACTCTTTGGAAGTAAGTTACTAGACTTAACCCATACTCAAGAGTTAAAGAGTTAAACTCCACCTCTTATTTATTTTTCTCCAACTTTTATTTTAAGTTCTGGGGTACATGTGCAGGATGTGCAGTTTTGTTACATAGGTAAACATGTGCCATGGTGGTTTGCTGCACAGATCAACCCATCACCTGGCTATTAAACCCAGCATCCATTAGCTATTCTTCCTGATGCTGTCCCTCCCCCGACCATCCCCAACAGGCCCTCGTGTGTGTTGTTCCCCCCATGTATCTATGTGTTCCCATCACTCAGCTCCCACTTATAAGTGTAAGCTCCACCTCATTGTGGGGAATATTTACATAAACTATTTGGAATTCTTCAGTACAGAAAATATGTCTATTCTCTTTATTTATTCAATCATTTATTTATATCAGTGTGGACTTGTAGATGTTTATTTTGTACTTTGGGTTATAATTCAACATTATTTTGTTCCTCAAACTCTGCTCCACCTTTGGCCATTAATAGCTCCTTCAGTCAAGTAGCTCCTGATCATGGTTTGTTTGTTAGCACTTCCTTACCTTTGTGGCCCTACAAGATGCTTCAGGCTTATCTTGTATATTTCCTGCCCTGTCCTAAAGTCTGCCATTTCTCTGAGGATCTTCTGGTTCCTTTCATTGGAGAATGGTTGAGAAATCAAGATCTGGGGGCTGGGCGCAGAGTAATCTCAGTGCTTTGGAAGGCTGAGACAGGAGGATGGCTTGAGCCCAGGAACAGCCTGTGTAACATGGTGAGACCTTGTCTCTAAAATAAATAAATGAATAAAAGATAGCCATGCTTGGTGGTGCTCACCTGTATTCCCAGCTACTCGAGAAGCTGAGGTGGAAGAATTGCTTGAGCCCAGGAGTTTGAGGCTGCAGAGTAGTATGATCATGCCACTACACTTCATCCTGGATGACAGAGTAAGACCCTGTCTTTTAAAAAACAAAACAAAAAAAGAAATCAAGAAATCAAGATCTGGATGCTAGATATACTCATTGCTACTAGGGTGTTATAGGGTGTCATTGCCTGTAGGTCCCTTAGTTGACAGCACAAGCAAAGCAAGGAGATATATGTGTGTATACAAACCTGTGTATATACACAGATCTATAAATATTTCTATGTACAACTCTCTATATTTATACTAAAGTAAACATGAGTTTATATTGATGTCTCCAACTCTAATTCATTACCACATGGATCATTCCAGCCTCTTCCCCTTCCCTATCTGTAATCTCCCACTCCAACAGTGAGAAAACTTGCTCCCACCATTCACCCTCTATGTATTAATACTTAATTGTTCAATTCCAGTGTACATGTACAGTGATTTTAAAATTACTACTCCATACATCATTGGGAAAAAAATTTATCAAGTAGAGTACAGTGCTTATGTGCAGTTCCTTTTACTTTTAACCTTACAGACCACTCATTTCCAAAATTACTTAGGTCAATACCTTAGTCCCTTACTCCCTTCAGGTGGGGTTGCTTCATATATTTATAATAGATTGTTTTGTCACATTCTGCATTCCACCCTGGAATCCCTCAATTTTCTAAATTATTGATTGCATAATTAAAGTTTACTCTTTGTACTGTAAAATTCTATGAGGTTTGACAACTTCTTAATGTGTTATATTCACCATGATAGTATCACAAAGAATAGTTTTACTGACTTAAACAATCCCCTGTGCTTCACCAATATGACCCATTCCCATACTCCCCAAACATCTAACAACCACTATTTATTGTCTTTATATAGTTTTGCCTTTTTCAGAATATCACACAGTTGCCATCATACAATCTGTAGCTTTTTCGAACTGGCTTCTTTCACTTAACAACTTGCATTTAAGATTCATCCTTGTCTTTCTGTGGCTTGACAATTCAATCCATTTTATCACTGAATATTTCATTATATAAATGTACCACAGTTTGTTTATTCATTCACCTATTGAAAGACATCTCAATTGCTTCCAGTTTTTGGTGATTATGAATAAATACGCTGTAAGCATTTACATGCAAGTTTTTGTGTAACATAAGCTTTCAAATGAGTTGGGTAAATACCTAGTAATGCAATTATCAATCACATGGCAATACTAGGTTTAGTTTTGTAAGAAACTGACAAACTGTTCTCCAAAGAAGCTGTATCATTTTACATTCCCACCAGGAATGAATGAGAGTTCTTATTGCTCTGCATACTGGCCATCAGTTGGTATTGTCAATTTAAAAAATTTTAGCTTTTCTCTTTGCCTAGGCACATTGTCATCAGGATATCCAAAATTAAGATGAAGGAGAGAATCTTAAGAACTGTGAGACAGAAGCACCAGGTAACCTATAATGGAAAATCTATCAGATTAACAGTAGATTTCTCAGCAGAAACCTACAAGCTAGCAGGGATAGGGGCCCTATCTTCAGCCTCTTCAAACAAAACAATTATCAGCCAAGAATTTTGTATCCAGTGAAACTAAGCATCATATATGAAGGAAAGATACAGTCTTTTTCAGATGAACAAATGCTGAGACAATTTGCCATTACCAAGCCACCACTACAAGAACTACTAAAAGGAGCTCTAAATCTTGAAACAAATCCTGGAAACTCATCAAAACAGAACCTGTTTAAAGCATAAATCACACAGGACCTATAAAACAAAAATACTAGTTAAAAAGCAAAAACAAACAAATAAAAAAAACCAAAGTACACAGGCAACAAAGAGCATGATGAATGCAACAGTACCTCACATCTCAATACTAACATTGAATGTAAATGGCCAAAATGCTCCACTTAAAAGATACAGAACCTCAGAATAGATAAGAACTCACCAACCAACTATCTTCTGCTTTCAGGAGACTTACCTAACACATAAGGACTCACATAAACTTAAGTAAAAGGGTGGAAAAGGCATTTCATGCAAATGGACACCTAAAGCAAGCAGGGGTAGCTATTCTTATATCAGACAAAACAAACTTTAAAGCAACAGTTTTTTTAACTTAAAAAAGTCAGAGAGGGACATTATATAATGGTAAAAGGCCTTGTCCAACAGGAAATATCAAGATCATATATGCAATATCAAATATCATAAACATATATGTACCTAACACTGGGGCTTCCAAATTTATAAAACAATTACTAATAGACTTAAGAAATGAGATAGCAACACAGTAATAGTGGGGGTCTTCAATACTCCACTGACAGCACTAGACAAGTCATCAAGACAGAAAGTCAACAAAGAAACAATGTATTTAAACTATACCTTGGAACAAATGGACTTAACAGATACATACATAACATTTCACCCAACACCTGCAGAATGTACCTTCTATTCAACAGCACATGGAACTTTATCCAAGATAGACCATGTGATAGGCCATTAAATGAGCCTCAATACATTTAAGAAAATTGATTATATCAAGCACTCTCTCAGACCACAGTGGAATGAAACTGGAAATCAACTCCAAGAGGAACCTTCAAAACCATGTAAATACATGGAAATTAAATAACCTGCTTCTGAATGAGCATTGTGCTAAAAATGAAATCAAGATGAAAATTTAAAAATTCTTCAAACCGAACAACAATAATGACACAACCTACCAAAACCTCTGGGATACAGCAAAGGCGGTGCTAAGAGGAAAGTTCATAGCCCTAAATGCCTACATCAAAAAGACTAAAAGAGCACAAACAATGTAAGGTCACACCTCAAGGAACTAGAGAAACAAGAACAAACCAAACCCAAACCCAGCAGAAGAAAGGAAATAACCAAGATCAGAGCAGAACTAAGTGAAATTAAAACAAAAAAAATACAAAAGATAAATGAAACCAAAAGCTGGTTCTTTGAAAAAGATAAATAAAATTAATAGGCCATTAAGAAGATTAACCAAGAAAAGAAGAGAGAAGGTTGAGTATGGTGGCTCATGCCTGTAATGCTAGCACTTTGGGAGGCCAAGGTGGGTGGATCACCTGAGGTCAGAAGTTAGAGACCAGCCTGGCTAACATGGTGAAACCCTGTTTCTGCTAAAAATACAAAAAAATTAGCTGGGCATGGTGGCACATGCCTGTAATCCCAGCTACTTGGGAGGCTGAGGCAGGAGAATCACTTGAACCTAGGAGGCAGAGGTTGCAGTGAGCTGAGATCACGCAGTTGCACTCCAGCTTGGGCAACAAGAGCAAAACTCCATCTCAAAAAAAAAAAAAAATACTTCACTAAGAAGAAACAGGAGATACTACAACTGACACCACTAAAATACAAAACATCATTCAAGGCTAGTATGAACACCTTTATACACATAAACTAGAAAACCTAGAAGAGGTAGATAAATACAACCCTACTAGCTTAAATCAGGAAAAATCAGATACCCTGAACACACCAATAATAAGCAGTAAGATTGAAATGGTAATTAAAAATAACCAAGAAGAAAAAGTCCAGGACCAGATAGATTCACAGCAGAAGTCTACCAGACATCCATAGAAGAATTGGTACCCATCCTTTTGACACTATTCCACAAGATGGAGAAAGAAGGAGCCCTTCCTAATTCATTCTATGAAGCCAGCATCACTCTAATACCAAAACCAGGAAAGGACATAACCAAAAAAGTAAACTACAGGCTGATATCCTTGATGAAGATAGATGCTAAGATCCTTAACAGAATACTAGCTAACTGAATCCAACAACCTATCAAAAAGATAATCCACCATGATCAAGTGGGTTTCATATCAGGGATGCAGGGATGGTTTAACATACACAAGTCAATAAATGTGATACACCCCATAAACAGAATTAAAAACAAAAATCACATGATCGTCTCGAAAGATGCAGAAAAGGCATTCAACAAAATTCAGCATCTCTTTATGATTAAAACTCTCAGCAAAATTGACATACAAGGGACATACCTTAATGTAATAAAAGCCATCTATTATGAACCCACAGCCAACATAGTACTGAATGGGGAAATGTTGAAAGCATTCCCTCTGAGAACTGGAACAAGACAAGGATGCTCACTCTCACCATTCCTCTTCAACATAGTACTGAAAGTCCTAGCCAAAGCAATCAGACAAGAAATAAAGTGCATCCAAATCGGTAAAGAAGAAGTCAAACTGTCACTGTTTACTGACAATATGATCATTTACCTTGAAAATCCTAAAGACTCCTTCAAAAAGCTCCTAGAACTGAAAAAAACATTCAGCAAAGTTTCCAGATACAAGATTAATGTACACAAATCAGTAGCTCTTCTATACACCAACAGTGACCAAGGGGAGAATCAAATCAAGGACTCAACCTCTTTTATAATAGCTGCAAAAAAATAAAATAGAATACTTAGGAATACACCTAACCAAGGAGTCAAAAGACCTCTACAAAGAAAACTACAAAACACTGCTGAAAGAAATCATAGACACAAGCAAATGGAAACACATCCCATGCTCATGGATGGGTAGATCAATATTGTGAAAATGACCTTACTGCCAAAAGCAATCTACAAATTCAATGCAATCCCCATCAAAATAACACCATTATTCTTCACAGAATTAGAAAAAACAATTCTAAATTTCATATGGAACCAAAAAAGAGCCTACATAGCCAAAGCAGGACTAAGCAAAAAAACAAATCTGAAGGCATCACACTACCTGATTTCAAACTATACTATAAGACCATAGTCACCAAAACAGTATGGTACTGGTATAAAAATAGGCACATAGACCAATGGAACAGAATAGAAAACCCATAAATAAACCCAAATACTTACAGCCAACTGATCTTTGACAAAGAAAACAAAAACATAAAGTGGGGAAAAGACACCCTTTTCAACAAATGGTGCTGGGATAATTGGCTAGCCACATGTAGGAGAATGAAACTGGATCTTCATCTCTCACCTTATGCAAAAATAAACTCAAGATGGATTAAGGACTTAAACCTAAGACCTGAAACTATAACAATTCTAGAAGATAACATTGGAAAAACCCCTCTAGACACTGGCTTAGGCAAGGATTTCATGATCAGGAACCCAAAAGCAAATGCAATAAAAACTAAGATAAATAGCTGGGACCTAATTAAACTAAAGAGCTTTTGCGTGTCAAAAAGAATAGCCAGAAGAGTAAACAGACAACCCACAGAGTGGGAGAAAATCTTCACAACCTATATGTTGACAAAGGACTAATATCCAGAATCTACAATGAACTCAAACAAATCATTAAGGAAGAAACAATCCCATCAAAAAGTGGGCTAAGGACATGAATAGACAATTCTCAAAAAAAGACATACAAACAAACATATGAAAAAATGCTCAACATCACTAACGACCAGGGAAATGCAAATCAAAACAGCAATGCAATATCACCTTACTCCTGCAAGAATGGCCATAATCAAAAAATCAAAAAACATTAGATGTTGGCATGGATGTGGTGAACAGGGGACACTTCTATACTGCTGGTGGGAATGTAAACTAGTACAGTCACTATGGAAAACTGTGGAGATTCCTTGAAGAACTAAAAGGAGAACTATGATTTGATCCAGCAATCTCATTACTGGGTATCTACCCAGAGGAAAAGTCATTATTCAGAAAAGATACTTGCACACACATGTTTATAGCAGCACAATTCACAACTGCAAAATCGTGGAACCAACCAAAATGCCCATCAATCAAGGAGTGGATAAAGAAACTGTGGTATATATGTATGATGGAATACTATGCAGCCATAAAAACGAATGGATTCACAGCATTTGCAGTGACCTGGATGGGATTCTAAGTGAAGTAGCTCAGCAATGGAAAACCAAACATCATATGTTCTCACTGATATGTGGGTGCTTAGCCATGAGGAAGCAAAGGCATAAGAATGATATAATGGACTTGCGGGGAAGAATGGGAGGGGGGCAAGGGATAAAAGACTACAAATATGGGGCAGTGTATACTGCTCAGGTGATGGGTGCACCAAAATATCACAAATCACCACTAAAGAACTTTCTCATGTAACCAAATACCACCTGTACCCCAATAACTTGTGGAAAAAAATTTTAGCCTTTCTAATAGGTGTGTAGTTGTGTCTCATTATTTTCCTTTGCAATTCCCTAATGATAAATGATGTTGAGCATCTTTTTATATGCTTATTTGCCATCTGTGTAATCCCTTTTGATGAAGTGTTCATTTATATCTTTTCCTGTTTTTAATTGGTTTGTTCCTTTTCTTATTACTGAGTTTTAAGAGTTCTTTACATATTTTGGACATGTAGCCTTGATCAGATATGTGCTTTGCAAAATCCCTCAGTCTTGGGTTTGTCTTTTCATTTTTTCATTTTCCATTTGCAAAGCGTAACATATTATTTTTAATAAAATACAATTTAACAATCTTTATTGTTATATTAGAAATTCATCACAAAACGCCATGTTATGTGAATATTCTATTCTTTATATAAAAATTTTATAACTTTTTATATTACATTTAGGTCTATAATCCATTTTGAGTTACTTTTTATGTAAAGTCTGTGCCTAGGTTAATTTTTTTGCACATGGATATTCAATTCTCCCAGCACTATTTGTTGAAAAGTCTATTCTTTCCCCCATTGAATTGTCTTTCCTCCTTTGTCAAAGATGAGTTGATTATATTTGTGTGAGACTATTTCTGGACTCTGTATTCTGTTCCTTTCATCTATGTGTCTGTTCTTTTGCCAATATGATGCTGTCTTGATCACTGCAGACTTACAGTAAATCTTATGTAGAGTAACACGAGTGCTACAACTTTATTCTTCTTTTACAGTGTTATGCTGACTATTCTTGGTCTTTTCCTTTTCCATATAAACTGTAGAATTAGTTTCTTGATATTTATAAAACGGCCTGCCAGGGTTTTCACTAGGATTATATTGAATTTATAGATGAAGTTGGAAAGAATTAACATCTTAATAATTGAGTCTTCCAATCCATGAACATCGGGTATTTTTCCATTATTTAGATCTTCCTTGATTTTCTTCATTAGCATTTTGTAGCTTTCTGCATACAAATCTTGTGCTTATTTTATTATGTTTATCTCTAAGTATTTTAAACTCTAGGTGCTTTTTTTGTTTGTTTGTTGCTAGATGGAGTTTCGCTCTTGTTGCCCAGGCTGGAGTGCAATGGTGTGATCTCGGCTCACTACAACCTCCACTTCCCGGGTTCAAGCGATTCTCCTGCCTCAGCCTCCTGAGTAGCTGGGATTACAGGCATGTGCCACCATGCCCAGCTAATTCTGTATTTTTAGTAGAGACGAGGTTTCACTATGTTGGTCAGGCTGGTCTCAAACTCCTGACCCCAGGTGATCCACCAACCTCGGCCTCCCAAAGTACTGGGATTACAGGTGTGAGCCATCACACCCAGCCCTCTAGGTGCTATTATAAATGATATATATTTTTTCACATTTCAAATTCCATTTGTTCATTGCTGGTATATAGGAGAGCAATTGACTTTTATATTGCAACCTTGCTATACTCACTTATTAGTTCCAGGAGATTATTGTTGATTCTTTGGGATTTTCTACATAGACAATCATGTCATCTGTGAGTAGAGAGAGTTTCAGTTTTTCTTTTCTAGTCTGTATATGTCTTATTTCGTTTTCTCATCTTATTTCATTAGTAAGAACCATGTTGAATAGGAGTGGTGAGAGAGGACATGATTGCTTTGTTCCTGATTTTAGGGGAAATCATCCAGTTTTTCATTATTGAGTATAATTCAGCTGTACATTTTTTGGTAGATGTTCTTTAATTGAGTAAGTTTCCCTTCGTGCCTAGTTTGCTGAGAGTTTTTGGTATTGGATACCGATTGGACTCAGTATTGGATTTTGTCAAATGCTTTTTCTACATTAATTGATATAATTCTATGGTTTTTCTTCTTTAGACTGTTGATGTGGTAGATTACATTGGTTGATTTTTGAATGTTCAACCAGTCTCGCACACCTCTCTAAATCCCACTTCATTGTGGTAAATAATTCTTCATATACATTGTTGAATTTCATTTTTAATATTTTATTATTAAGGATATTTGTGTGTATGTTCATGAGAGATATTGGTCTGTAATTTTCTTTTCTTGTAATGCCTTTATTTGGTTTTTGTATTAGCATAATGTTGACCTCAGAGCATGTGTTAGGAAGTGTTACCTCTTCTATTTTTTGGAATAAATTCTGGAGAATCAGTATTATTTCTTCCTTCAATATTTTAAAGAATTCACTGGTAAAACCATCCGAACCTGAAGATTTCTTTTTTGGAAGGTTATTAATTCAAATTTTCTAGTAGTTACATTTTAAAATGTTAAAAAAAAAAAAGTAAATTTCAGGCTGGGCATGGTGGCTCACACTTTGGGAGCTGAGGTGGCTCCCTCAGCATTTTGGGACGCTGAGGCAGGTGGATCACTTGAGGTCGGGAGTTCGAGACCAGCCTGGCCAACATGGTGAAACCTCGTCTCTACTAAAAATACACAAATTAGCCAGGCATGGTGGTGGGTGCCTGTAGTCCCAGCTACTCAGGAGGCTGCGGCAGGAGAACTGCTTTAACCCAGGAGGCAGAGGTTGCAGTGAGCCAAGATCACACCACTGCACTCCAGCCTAGGAAACAGAGTGAGACTCAGTCTCAAATAAAATAAAAGAAAACAAAAGAAATAAGTAAATTTCATTTGAAAATATACTTATTTAACTTAATATATCCCAATTATTAACACTTCAATCTGTCATTAATATTTAAAATATTGATGAAATATTTTATATTTTTTCATATTAAGTCTTTGAAATCTACTGTGTATTTTATACTCACCACACATCTCAATTTGAACTAGCCATATACCAAATGCTCAATAGCCACATGTGACTAACGGCTATCATATTGAACAACGTATGTCTAAGGCCTGAACCAAAGCTGTAGTTACTGTTGAGTTTTAATAATAACTATTTTATCCTCTCTCCGAATATTAATAATGGAATATAGATTGACTATTTTTAAGAGGAGACATTCTAATACTTCCTCTTAAGAGAGAACCACATTGGCCGCTATCAGAAAATAAGCCTTGGTAATAAAAACATAGTATGTGTGAGATTGTTTCTCATGTAGTAAATGTAAATTAATTTTCTGGAATGTCACAAAATTTTCAAGAGGTGAATAAATCAAGTTGCAAAGTGGTAACTGGAAAATTACAGTTTTCTGTTACAAAGTAACTGCAACAGATTTAAATTGAGTCAGTATGCTCAAAGAACTGTAAAAGCAAAGCTATCTACCAGCAAAGTGACTTGACTTTGTTGCACTAAGCCATTTATTGTTAGCAAACATTTTCAATATGGCCTACTCATCAAATACAGTGGAGCAATCAGCTTTGTTAAACATCATCCCTGTCTGATGTTGGCTCAGTAAGGTTTTTGCCCCTTTTTGTATCAGTAGCTTTCCTTTTCCAGACCTGTCTCTACTAGTCTTCAGAAAGCCCAAACATTATGAAACCAACAGGACATTGAACAGTGGTTCCAAAGTATTGATTTGCATTCAGCCAGGAATGCAAAAGACACAGCAGGGGTAGCAGGAATCTGTTATTCCTGGCTCAGGAGTTCAGTAGCTCACAGGTGTCTTAGCCTCCATGAGGTTCCCCAAATCTTGCCAGCATACCATCAACATCAAGAACGAGCTTCTTATTTTTGTTGTTCTCACCATTGTATCTCAGATACCAAGAAGAAACCATACTGTAAGTGGTTAAAAAATAACAGTTGGGTGGATGGATGAGTCAATGAACAAATTCATGCATGAATAAATGAATAAAAATCAAGTTCTGCATTCTCAAGGATCTGCAGTCCTCCTGCCTGCTTAAGGGGCAAGCTCCAGGCCAAATTCTGAAGTCCAGAAGCTTTGTCTTTGATTTCTTCTCATCTCTTTTTCTTAGTGCCGTTATGTCCCCATGAATTCTACCCTGTGTCCTATTCCCACATTATCTCCTAGTCTTTTGTGATAGTATTATTATTTCTATTACACAACTATAAAAATAGAGGCTCAGAGAGAAACTCTGAATTCTAATCTTGGCTCTGACTTTGTACAACAGGATGATCTAGAATATCTCTCCTCAATCTTAAGACTCATTTTTTTTTAACAGCTGTATTGAGGTACAATTGATATAAAAAGAACTGCACATACTTAATGTGTACAATTTGATGAGCTTGGTCATGTGTAAATACCTGTGATACCATCACCATGGTCAAAGTAATAGACACATTCAACACCTCTCAAAGTTTCCTTATGTCTTTTTGGGTTTTTGTTTGTTTGTTTTGGTAGTTTGCTTTGTGTGTGGTAAGAACACTTCACATGAGATCTACTCTCTTAATAAATTTCGAAGTGCACAATACCATATTGTTAACTATAGGCACTGAGTTGTGCAGCAGATCTCTAGAACTTATTCACTGAGCATAATTTGAAACGTTATGGGCATTGAACAACTCCCCATTTCCCGAAACCCCAGGATCCTGGCAACCACGATTGTAGGCTCTGCTTTTATGAGTTTCACTATTATAGATACCTCATATATAGTGAAATTGAGTATTTGTCCTTCTGTGACTGGCTTATTTTGCTTAGCATAATATCCTCCAGGTTCATCCATGTTGTTGCAAAAAGCAAGATTTCCTTCTTTTTTAAAGCTGGATAATATTCCATTATGTTACATACTAGGACTCAGATTAATGCCTTCTATTCCGACATAGCTTGGATGACTGCCACTCAGCCACTGTGTGGATATAGGCAATTTTTTTTTGCCTTCCATTAGCCTTAGTTGCCTGACCTATGAGGTCTGAGTAAATACCTGATGGGGCAATTTATGTAATGGGTTTCTATTTATAAAAAAGTAAATAGATGAAACAAGGCTCATCAACCACTTAGCATAATGCCTAGCATATGACAAATACTTCATAAACATTAGCCACTATCATTTCTATTATCTCCAAACTATCAAATTGTTGTACTGTCTTTGCTGAAAAATAATAATAATACTGAAATAATAAACAACTAGCAAGAATTGGCCAGGACATGTTCAAAGCTACTTACATATATTAGCCCACCTGATTTTCACAATTATAATGTCCTCATTCTACATGTGAAGAGACAAAAACTCAAAATGTATAAGTAACTTGCCTAAAGTCACAATGACTAAGTGGTAGAGTGGAGATTTGAAGGTGTATCTTTCTCGTTTCAAAGTATTTTCTCTTCCCACTATATTATAAAAAGTCTTCTATCACCAAAAGTCTATGACTTCCATTATTTGATTTATAAAAATTTGGCAATTTAAAAAAATCCATCAAAGGCCAACTCGTGTACGGCTTGTGCTAGGTGCTATGGAGGGTACATGAGTAGGACATGGTCCTTAGCCTCTCATATGCTGGCAATATGAAATGAACATTTCATTCTGGCCAGTTTTCCTTGGTGTTCTTTTCTGCTATAATTCTAGAACTGAGTAGCCATTTCTCTCATTCTCTCATTTTATAAACTGTTAGTTTAGAAATGTGTTTCTAAGAATCACATTTTCTAAATTAACAGTGCTAACAAAAGCTGATTATCTCATCACAGTACATTGTCAGCATCTATGCTTCAGCTTTTTAATTAGCTTGAAATTATTATTACTAAGTGACCCTTCATGTAACAAACCATTTCAAAAAACATTTGCTGACAACCTGCAATAAGCTAGATGATGTCCAAAAAACCCCAACAAAACAACCTTAAAAGCCCACCCATGTTTCAGGGTTGTGGTTTTGTCTTTTTTTCTTAAGAAAGATTAAAACTTATAGGGGCTTCTCCCACTCTCCCATCTGTAAAAAGGTCTGTTCTATGGAATGCCTGCTGTGATACATGGTGCTTGACGTATAAGCTAATATAAAGTATAGGGTATGAGGAATGAGCTTGTTTTTCTAAAAATTGATTTTAAAAAATGGATTGAGAGATCCCAATCAAATGGATTACGGTTTGAAGAAAATAGTCTGAGAAACTGAGCTAACCAATCCACAGAAATCCTGTACTTACTGTTTACATGAAACACATTTTTAAATCACTTTTTATACTACCAAAAATTTATGGCAATGCTTCCTTTGTACCCCCTGCTCTCATCCAAATGAAGAGACATTAGCATAATAAAAATACTTGGGCAATTTTTATTGAATTTGTTCTCATTTCTCATGCTTCTGGTTTCTGTGGTTTCAGAAATAAAAAAAATGAAAGGTTTAATTACATTATTTTCACATTGATCCGGAAAGAGGAATATGTATAATAGGTTTTTATGTAGAAACTGCCCCTGTCTACCTCCCTGTTCAGAGTATTCCAAAATTTATATTTTAAATCAGGGCACATACTTTGTTAACTAAAAAGTGTCTTTCCATCTCGGAGTCTGTCAAAAACCAGATCCTTCTGACTTTACCAAGACCCCTGCTCTTCAACTAGTCTCTCCATTATTAACTACTGTTTCTTCTCTAACCAAGCCAGTAGGTTGCTTAGGTTAAACTTGTTGCTTAGGTTATTTGCAGCTATCATTCTCTCTAACAGATGACCACTAAATTGTTCTGAGATCAGTTGGGTAATAGATGACTGAAAGTTTGAGTTGTGAATAAAATTCTGCTCAAATCACTTGTTGATAAAAAGTCAACTACTTTCATTAACAGATGAGGACTCACAAACATTAATAGATGGAGACTCATAGTCATCACTTATGCTTTAATTAACATTTCCACACCCAATTATTCTAACATTATAAAGAAATTTCAAAGTTATGGGGGTGGTTGAGAATCCCACTGATCTAATCCTGAGGGTTGTTCTCTGTGGAAAACCATGCCTCCTTTTCTACATCTACTTTGCCCTCATATTAATGTCTTTGCAGTCCAGTGATTTATAGCTCACAGACTAGACCACACCCACAGACCACTCAATTCTGCACTTTTCCTGCCTTGTGCAAGGTTGTTCATTCACATTTATCAAATTTCCAAATGACCAGCTAGGTGAGTGATGGTGTGTGCAACAGAAAAAGAATTGCAACAGATCTTGAAAGGTTGAGGTGACTGGGCTCAGTCAGAGCAGATGAAATGCAACAAGAATATATGTAAGCTTCCTCACTCTGGCCTGAATAACTCAACTGTGCAGGCTTGGAGTGAAGGGGTCAGAGCTTTTCAGGAATATGTATAGTCAAAGGTGTAGGAGTTAATAGAAGCGTAAGGTCTAGTGTCTTTTGTTTGGTCTCTGACTGCTTCGCTGTATGGAATTTTGACTTAGAAAAGAAAAGAAATAACTTGGAATGTGTTCAGAGGGAGATGAAGAAGAGGTAAGATAAAAGAAGAAGGAAACAAGCAAAGGGAAAGATGGGGGAAAAGAAAAAGGAGAACCATAGCAGACAATCTGTCTTCTAGTATCTGAAACAGAGGATCAGAAATTCCGTCTCCGAATTCAGGCCTTTCAGCCTATTTCCATCCCATCTCTTCCCTGCCAAGCCCCTCCCATGTCAAGAACTGGAAGAGTGTTCAGTTCAGGCAGTTTAGATGGCAAAATAAAGAGTAAATACAGGATAAATATCCTTGGTTGAGGAGAGCAGTCTCTAGTAACACATGGATTCTGTCTTGTAATGTTTTCCTAAAGAAAAAAAAGGTCACGTTTTCCGATTTTCTCATAGAGTGGGCAAGTATAACCACTGTATCAACACAGCAGACTTTAATGGACCTGACATATCATTTTAAGAACCTTGAAACAAGGCTGGGCGCGGTGGCTCACACCTGTAATCCGAGCACTTTGGGAGCCCGAGGCGGGCAGATCACAAGGTCAGGAGATTGAGACCATCCTGGCTAACACGGTGTAACCCCGTGTCTACTAAAAATATAAAAAATTAGCCAGGCATGGTGGCACACACCTGTATTCCCAGCTACTCGGGAGGCTGAGGCAGGAGAATCGCTTGAACCCAGGAGGCAGAGGTTGCAGTGAGCTGAGATCGTGCCACTGTACTCCAGTCTGGGCAACAGAGCAAGACTCTGCCTCAAAAAGAAAAGAAAAGAAAAGAAAAAAAGAAAAGAAAAGAAAAGAACAGAACCTTGAAACAAATTATTTACACCAATAGGCAAAAAGGTCTCAGTCTAGGCCAGCAATCCATGTCTCGATGGTTCCAAAATATGTATTTACCTAATGTGCCAATACAAGTAATGTCGCCTGGTGCAGTGGCCACTCATGTAATCCCAGCACTTTGGGAGGCCAAGGTGGGTGGATCACTTGAGCCCAGAAGTTTGAGACCAGTCTGGGCAACATGATGAAAGCCCTTCTGTACAAAATATGCAAAAATTAGCCTGGCATGGCGGCACGTGCCTATACTCCCAGCTACTCGGGAGGCTGAGGTGGGAGAATCACTTGAGCCTGGGAGGCAGAGGTTGCAGTGAGCTGAGATCAGGCCACTGCACTCCAGGCTGGGCGACAGAGCCAGACCCTGTCTCAAAAAAAAAAAAAAAAAACCCTTGAAATTAATGTAAAAATATAAGTGCTTACACGCTGAGCCAAGAGATGAAATTCAGTATCCCTTGATTTTCTTTTTGAGCTCTAACTTTTTAAATTACTGTAAAGACACTCATCTGGCCAGGCACGGTGGCTCAAGCCTGTAATCCCAGCACTTTGGGAGGCTGAGGTAGGAGAACTGCTTGACACCAGGAGTTTAAGATTAACCTGTGCAACATAGTGAGATCCTCGTCTCTAAAAAAGTTTTAACAAATTAGCCGGGCATGGTGAAAGGTACCTGTACTCCCAGCTACTTTGGAGGCTGAGGCGGGAGGATCGCCTAAGCCTGGGAGGTGGAGGTTGCAGTGAGCTATAATCCCACCACTGCACTCCAGCCTGACTGATAAAGCAAGACCCTGTGTCTTAAAGAAAAAGATATACTTACCTTGTATTTAAATCATATTGAGTTTTACTTTTAAACTGAATTACTTTGATCTCATTTTGAATTCTTAAAACTTTTAAGAAGGAATAATGGTGGTGGGTGTTAGCAGTATGGGATAACAGATATTGAAATGATGCCTCACATTTGGGTTACATTTTTAACTTTTCAAAAGACTTTCATATCTTTTTATTTAATTTTTTTTTAAATCCCTGGAAATTCACAGAAAGGAGACCAAACTTTGAAAAGGATGGAATAGAAGGCACTGAAAAGTCAAGTGGCTCATCTTTACAATCCTGGTTGGCCAACTTGAAACTCAAGTCCCTTAAAATTATTCCACTGTATTTCTTGAAGAGTAGCCCTCACAATGTTACCATGTAATATTTTCTGTAGAAAAGGAGACCACGGTTAAAGAAGGACATGCTGCAATATATAATCACCTTAGAGATTCACAATGACATGGTCATATTAAAGGTTCTGAGAAGTTCTATGTTAAAGAAACATGTTTAACTTTGTCCTGTGAAAAACACTGGAAAAATTGCTCTAGATTTGTGCTGCTTTTGCAATGGGCTAGGTCTAAATTCCCTAACTTCTATGCAAAATAGTACCAAGATAAAGCAGAACAAGTTGAACACCAAAGAGTTTACTCCAATCTGGACATCAAAAAACTTAGAACAGTATTTCATTTCTTATGTCTGAAGTGAGATTTTATTTTTATGGATCTCATTAAATGATGTGGTTCAAATCATTCATAGCAAATGCTAAGAGACTGTTTTAGCACATTTCAACATGTCAAATTGTACTTGGCATTAGACCAAGAACAGGACAATTTTTCTGTGTTTTCAAAGAGGTTGGTTGGTTGTAGGGATTTAAGACAATGCTTTTATGCAATGGTATGTTGGGATGTAGTGACCGGAAATGTTTTTGGGAGAACACTGCCTTTTCCATAGAGCAAGTTTGGTACTCTTTTGAAGTCTAGTCATGCCTTTTTAGTTGTGTGTTTTGTTTCAGATTTTTTTTTCCTACACATATTGTTGGATATAAAAAAAAAGAAAATTTCTGTTTTCCTTATGCGTATGATGCACTTAAGTATTAAGAGGTTTGAAAAAGAACAAAATTGCTGTCCATTACATTTTGGATTGGACAAGGGTTCTCGGAAAGCTTTTTTAGTTAATAAAATGACTCAGAAGCTTTTTATTTCTAGCTATTTTTTTAATAAAAAATGGTTTTTCCTCTTCTACCTAGAAAAAGACATCAAGACTTTCAAAATTATCTTATTGTTGAACCAGTGGCTTTTGTCCTTGAAGAGTAATGGATTGCTTGTTTCTTGGAGTCTTCCTGGAAGAGGAAGGGAATGGATGTCCAGGGCAAGTTAAATATACAGGATTCAAGCCCTGTTGCCTTAAATAGAATGTTAGTTTCTGGTCAAGAGTTCTCTTGGCTCCACAGAGTGTTAGATGTCTTCCCAAAGAGAAGGTAACCATCCCCTACCTTATTAGCTGGGGGCTGGAAGTTCAGGAGAAGCAATGGATATTATCAGAGAAGCAAAGTACATTCTTAGCTAGCTATGCTTCTGTTAGTATCTGTAGAAACCTTGGACTCCAATCCCCCAGGGAATCGGCAAGACCTTTTAGTACTCATTCTAAATAAACCAACCTGCTGAATGTAGGGAAGTTACTTCTGTTAGAAAACCTCAGCCATTAATTTGGCTCCTTTATTTTCCTTCCACAGTACAGAAATATTTCCAAAACCTGAAGTGGTTCTGATTAGTGGTGAAGTCAAGAAGCCTTCAGCTCCAATTAAAATGGGCATTAAGTCATTTTGTGTGGTAATGGCTTCAGTATAAAAGCAAGTTAAATTTCTCTTTATTTTTGATCATGAATTTGGCTCTTGAATTATTCTATTCACCAGCAATGTTGGCACAGCTTTCTGGGCTGCCTGCGGAGGAGGTGTTCATGGGCTTCCCAATTAACACCCTGTTAAGCTGCACACCTGTGGTGAAATTACCCTCAGATCACAATATTGAAGTTTTGAATCTCATGACACCTATATTATTGTCCTGAAAGTCAAACTTAAAATTATATAAAATTATTCCTGGTGTCCTTTCAAAGGCAGTTTGTTTCTATGGTATTCTTGTGGAGCAGTCAAGGGTAGAGGTGTATGTGGGGGAGTCATGCAGCAATTTATTTATTTATTATGAACTTTATTGAGGTATAGCTCACATACCATAAAATTCATCCATTTTAAGTGTTCCAAGTCAATGATTGTTAGTATATTTACAGACTTTTGCAACCACCATCAAAATCCAATTTTAGAACATTTCCATCACCCCAAAAAGAAACCAATACCCACTAGCCATCACTTTCCATTCCCACACCCAGCCCTAGGCAACCAACAATCTACTTTCTGTCATATAGATTTGCCTTTTCTGAACATTTCATAGCATGGTCAAATTCTGTTCCATACAAATGGAGTCATGCAAGATGTGGTCCTGTTTATCATTAGTCTACAGACATTTCGGTTATTTCTACATTTTGGCTATTATGGGTAATGCTGACATGAACACTCACTTATACAAATTTGTGTGGACATAACAATTTATATTTAATATACCAAAATCAGATTAAAACTCAGCTTAGATCTCCAGCCAGAACACTATTATTAGTGGAGCTGTGGGGGACTGTGACATTTTCAGAGTAAATGGTAGTTATATTAAAGTGCTGATAATCAGAACACTAATTAATTTGAAAATTCATATAAATTCCCAAGGATTTTATAAAAATTTGGAGTTTTATGAGAATTTTTAGGTCATGCCTTTTCCATGTCCACTAGCAAAAAGCTTAGCATTTTCCAATGGCTATAAGGTATAGGGCTATGAAGGTCAGGGTGTGTGCCAGCCTGAGTTCTGGGGACTGGTCTGGGATTCGAGAGTTCTCTATGCGTTTTCTATAGCCTTCTGTGCTACTCTGGGAAAATCTTGTGAGGCATACTCCTCAGTTTCATTTTTTACAAAATGGGGACAAATGATTCCCATACAAATCCCAAGGTGGTTATAAGGTTAAGCATTTTCCAGTCATTTAAAGCACCTCAAATGAAATAGAAATATACTATATAAGTGTAAAAAATTTTGTTGGCAAAGATGAAAGGAAGGTTTAGTCAGCCTTTTGTTCTTTCTGGAAAACCTAAAAAATAGATAAAACCACAGAGTTTAATTTTGTACATTTGTGCTGGCAAGAATGTGATATTCATTTCCTCCATGGCCAAAAATGTTCATGGTTCCAGTAATGTTAAGCCCTTGATTGGAGGAACTGTTTTTCTGAGCTCCCCAAAGATTTGCTAACTGCATTCTAAAATGAAATCTTTTTACCTTCTCATCGCAATACAGCAACTATTTGGTTTAGAGCAGAAAAGGAAAAAAGTTATATAGAAGGAAATTAACCCAATAAGCAATTAACAAGCAAGTCCTCATTGAATGAGATACAAGGTGTTTCTGCCCTTAAGGAAGTTACTATTCTGATGGGGTTCAAAGAGAATTAACAAGACAGAAACTATGCCTTATTTCCTTTGGTACAACCTCTATTTCCGTTCCAGAATGGTATCTGCCCTATTGAAGATAATTTTTTTAAAATGGTAAACTTTTAATTCTCATAAAGATGTAAAAATTAGCACATTTTTAAGGTTTCATTTAACTCATAATGAGGGGCAAGGCAGATGTTATAACCAATTCAAAGGAGAATACAAAGAACAGACATATGTGTGTATATATATATATATATTTTTTTTTTTCAGGAATATTGAAATGAATGTGCAAATGGAGACTAAACTGACGTCTTCCACAGTAGGAGAGGGGAGTAAATTAAACCCCTAGCAGAGGACAGAATTTGCATGTCTATAAATAAGAATTATTTTGCATTGCTATCAGTTATCTATAATTTAGGGAGCTGTAAAATAGCTCCCATAAAATCAGAATCAGATAACCTGAAGGAGTGTCCGCTAGACCAGAGGGTCAGCAAACTAAGGCTCTCAGATGAAATCTAGCACCATGCCTGTTTTTGTAAACAAAGTTTTATTTGAACACAGACACATCTACTCAGTTATGTATTCTATATGGCTGCTTTCACACTATAATGCTAGAGTGGAGTAGCTGGGACAGAGACACTATGGACTTCAAAGCCTAAAATATTTATGATCTTGTTCTTTTGCAGAAAAAGTTTGATGACTCCTTCTCTAGACAATGCATGTTTTCCACTGAGACATGGTTTTTCTGTATAGTCTCTAGAGTGCTCAGAAAATATTTTTAAAGTTAATGGATAAAATAATCAGACAATAAAAACTAGAATTTACAGAAGGAAATTGATAAAGGTCTGTAAGAGTTTGTGAAAGAGTAGGGCAGGAATTTGACTTTGAAGAAAATATTGGGATAATATCAGGGTACAGGGGAGAAGAAAGCTGGGCAGTTCTAGACAGGGACAAAGGCATGTGAAGAGATGGGATGACCCAGCCTGTTAAACGTCCAGGCTAGTTGGAAGTGAAGAGTTGGACTGGTTACATGATAGGAGTTAAGAGGTACATCATTTATACACAAATTTTCAAATAAAGAGCTGGCTGTGTCCCCAGTTGCTTTCTTAGTGTGGAATCAGCCTGTGGGCACCTAGAGATAAATAGTATGGTTTGAGGTGTCCTGACGCCTCCTCACAAAAGATTTTATGGATTCACCAGACTGTCCTGGTGTCTGAACTTTCCAAATCTAGTCACTCCTCTGGTTATACCATATTGAAGGCAGCTGTTCAAATGTCAATGGGGTTCATCTTGAAAGAGTAAGTTATATAACCCTATTGGTTATTAACACCATAGCTCCTATTAGATGATTAGGTTCCTCAGAATAGGAAGAACTCCACCTAGAGGGAGGCCCCAGTCAAGATGCCACTTTGAATTTTGGCTGGTTTTGTTCTGCACCACAAAATACTTTGGGACATGGGAAAGGAGTATCTTCAAAGCATCCATCATGCAAATACCTGTAGTTGGTAGATAGTTTTGCCCCTAAAGGTTTCAATGAAGAACTTGGCTGGAAGCTTAAGGCCATTCTCCTGAAATCATACCTCTATGAGTCTCTTTGAATTTCTCTGTTTCTCTGGCATATTTTTGCTTTAATTGGCTCTCAGAAGAGGCAAGAAGAAATCTAGGAGCATGAAACCCTGTCTCACAGAAGGAGCTGGTAGAGACTGTCCTCCCAGAGGTGGGGTTTCTTTGCTAAGTGGCTCTTCAAAAGAGAGGAAGGAACTGGCAAAGGAGGATGCAACTTCCTGAAATGCTTGTATTAGTCTCTTCTCACACTGCTATAAAGAACTACCTGAGACTCGGTAATTTATGAAGAAAAGAGGTTTAATTAACTCACAGTTCTGCAGGCTTAACAGGAAGCATGGCTGGGAGGCCTCAGGAAACTTACAATCATGGCAGACAGCGAAGGGGAAGTAAGCACGTCTTACCATGGCAAAGCAGGAGAGAGAGAGCATGGGAGAAGTGCCATTCACTTTTAAGCCATCAGATCTCATGAGAACTCACTTATGAGAACAGCAAGGGGGAAATCCGCCCCCAAGATCCAATTACCTCCCACCAGGCTCCTCCCCTGACACGTGGAGATAACAATTCAATATGAGATTTCAGTGGGGACACTGAACCAAACCATATCACTGCTTCTCCCATTTCACTCCTCTTTCTGCTCACTTGCTCAGTATTTCCCATAGTGCTCAGCAATCTAAGTTGATTCATATGTTTGGTGTACAGCTTTTGGAGACATTCGAGATATATATTAAATTAGTTCACCAATAAGTACTGTGCTACAGGGTGTGGTGCATACAGGTATGAGACTAGCCCCTGCCCTCAAGGTGTGTGCAGGAGGAAGCAAGACACAAACATGCGAAGACATCACTAATAAGTATGACAAGAATTTTTATTAATATTATGGAATTCCTATACTTGGAACTCACCAGATACCTTAATCATGAGTTAAGTTTTTCATCAAAAGATGAAAAACTAATATTTGAGACAGTTTAATCATCCTTTAGATCAGCAGTTCTCAACCCTGGCTGTTTATTAGAGTCAAATAAGAGGTTTTTTCAAAATGCCTTACCTTAACCCAGATATTCTGCTACAGATGAATTGTGGTAGAGCCCAGGTATTAGTATTTTGAAACTTTTGAAACTTTTCTTTTTTGAGACAGGGTTCTGCTCCATCACCAAGGCTGGAGTATAGTGGCATGATCATGGCTCATTGCAGTCTCAGTCTCCTGGACTCAAGTGATCTTCCTGCCTTGGCCTCCCTAATAGCTGGGACTACAGGCATGCACCACCACACCCAGCTAATTTTTTTATGTTTTTGTAGAGATTAGGTCTCACTGTGTTGCCCAGGCTGGTCTCAAACTCCTGAGCTCAAGCAATCTTCCTGCCTGGGCTTCCTAATATGCTGGAATTGTAGGTGTTAGCCACCATGCCTGGCCTTGAGGCTTGTTTACTATGAAATAAAATACAAATTTTAAAAGAACATATAATGAGAATGTATAGTTTAAGAAATTGTTTTTTAATGAATACCAGTGTCATCAATATCCAGGCCAAGAAATAGAACATTTCCTACACTCCATCAGTCTCCTTTCCATGACTCCATGTGCTCTCCCAATCACAATCTCATTCCTCCCTTAAAAGTAACCATTATTTAGATTTTTATGGTCATCATTCATTGCTTTTCCTTATAGTTTTACCACATATATACATATACCAAAATATTAAATATGAGTTTGATCTCTCTCTGAAATGTATTTAAATGGAATTCTTCACATTCGTTGGTGTCTGGCTTCATCACTCAGCATTGTGTTTGTGAAATTGATCTAATTTGTTGTATATTGTTTGTTTTCATTGCTCTGTAGTATTCCATAGTTACTATTGGAATACTATACTATCATGACTATTTCACACTTCATTTATCCATTCTACTACTGGCCAACATTTGCCTTGCTTCCAATTTTGGGCTTTTATGAACATTCTTGTACATGTCTTGATGTATTTAAATATGCCTTCCTGATGGATTTATACCCATGTGTATTATGGTTAGGTCATCAGTTTATACGTTCAGCTTTAGCAAATATTGCCAAACAGTTTTCCAAAGTGGTTGTACCAACTTACAGTTTCACAAGCAATGTCTAAGAGTTATTTTTCTTCCATGATCTCACTAAAGCTTGTTATTATCAGTCTTTTTTTAGCTTTAGGCTTTCTGATAGGCTAAATTTTAAACACAATTACTATAAGACCAACAGGCTCATATCCCATTGCACAGTAACAGACCCATTACACTGAGACAACAGGGTTTGCAGAAGAGAGTTTAATGATAGCAGGGTGCTGAGTGAGGAGATGGGAGGAGATCCTCAAATCCATCTCCCTGAGGAAATCTGGGCTGGAGTTTTTAAGAGGATCGTGGAGGGGGAGGGGCTGGAAAATTGAGGTCATTGATTGGTCAGGGCAAGATGGTTGAAATCGTCAGGATTTGGAAACTGCATTCTTTGCTGAGTCAGTTCCTTGTGGGATCCTTCAAACTAGCTGGTGTCAGTGGGGTCTTTCAGATCAGCTGAGCCAGTAGTTTCATCAATAGGAAAGACCTGAAGGAATATCTCAAAGGGAAAACTTAATATTTCATAACATTTAAGTCATTATCTATAGAACAGTTAAGGGGAACTATAATCTAGGGTCTATGGGATTCTAGGACAATAGGCACCAAACAACTATGAGGAAACAGGTCAGAGAGCAAATTGACCTCATGATTAATGCTAAATGTGCTGCAAGCTTGGTTTATTTATCTCCCTCTCTCTTCTTCCTTGATTAATTTTATAAAGTTTATAGGGATGGTTTCACAATATCTTAATGGGGTTTTAATCTGTGTTTTCCTGATTGCTAACAGTGTTGAGCACCTTTTCTTATTTATTGACCATTTGAATTTCTTCTTTTGTTAAGTGCTAGTTTGAATCTTTGCTCATTTTTCTATTGGGCTGTCTGTCTTTTTTCTGTTGATTTGTAGGAGTTATTTGTGTATTCTAAATACAAGTCCTTTGTCAGTTATGTATTTTGCAAATGTCTCTTACCACTCTGTGGCTTGTCTTTATGCTCTCTTACTGGTATCTTTCTATGGACAAAATTCTTAATTTTAACGCAATTAAAGTTATCAAGGTTTTTAATGTCAATATGACTTCACTGTAATAAGAAGAGAGCCATAAAGATAAAGAGATATTTTGCCAAAGACTAGATGAATCATATTTGCAGTCAGTTATGGAAAAATAGAACACACATGATATTGATATGTTTTTTAATCAAACGGAGAATAACACAAGTTTCTGATGAGAAGCCTTTATCAGAACTCATTACACAAATGCACAGGGCTCAGTTACAAGGACCAAGACCTGGAAATAAGCCTATCCATGAGGCTAATACTCATATTTTATTTGCTAATTATTTCAAACCTATTATTAGTTTCTCAATTAGATTTTAAAATCCAGTCCAGCAAATGGAATTCATTATCCTTGGACATACTATATAATGTGTGAACTTGCAGGCAGAGTATAGTACAGAGAAAATGAATGCTGGGTAATACATAGTGAGCTATAGAGGTGTAGGAGAGGAAAAATAACTTATTCTCTACCCATCCTAGGTTCATGGCTGTGGGCCCTATACCAAAAGAGATTAACAAGAGAAAAGCATACAAATTTATTTCATATAAGTTTTATGTGATATGGGAGCCTTAATAAGGAAATAACATAAAGTAACAGTTGAACTTGTGCATTTTTATACAAGGTTTGATGAAGAAGTAAATAGTCATGGAGAACTATAATTAGAGGACAAAAGGGTATAATCTAATGGTAATAAACCAGGAGAAACTTAGCAAGACCTGTTCGTTCAGATTCTTTTCTGAGTCCCTATGTCTTCAGAGACAAGAATATTTCTTTCCTCTGGGTATAAGGAGCTGTGATATTTAATTTTAGGTATCAACTTGACTGTGTTCAGGGATACCCAGATAGCTAATAAAACATTATTTCTGCATAGGTCTGTGAGGATGTTTCCATAAGAGATTAGAATCTCAATCAATAGATCAGGTAAAGAAGATCTGCCCCCACCAATGTGAATGGGCATCATCTGATCTGTTGAGATCCCAGATAGAGCAAAAAGGCAGAGGAAGGTATAAACTTACTTTCTCTTCTGGAGCTGGAACATTCATCTTTTTCTGTCCTCAATAATCAGAAATCCAGGTTCTCAGGTTTTTGGATTCTGGGATTTACACAAGCAGGCCCTAGTTTCCCAAGTCTTCAGTCTTGGGCTGAGAATTACACTGTTGGATCCCCTGGTTCTCAGGTCCTTGGATTTAGACTGAATGACACCACCAGGCTCCCTGGTTCTCCAGCTTGCAGACAGTATATTGTGAGACTTCTCAACCTCCATAATTATATGAGCCAGTTCCCATAATAAATCTCCCTCTTATCTGTCTATCTCTCTCTTTTTCTATATATACCTTTTATTGACTTGTTTCTCTGGAGAACCCTGACTAATCCAGGAAAGTACCTCTAAAATAAGGGTTTTACGGCCTGCTTTAGGGGAGAAGGGAAAGAGAAACGTGAAAGTGATCTTCTTGCTTCTGCTGTTTTCTCAAATGTCAAGATGACACATTTTGGGGTAGTGTATCTTGGACCCCATCAGGTGATTTACTATCACTGGGGTGGAAAGCATTGAGAAGGAGCAGGAACATTGGAGCTAATAACTAAGTGGTCTTGTTAAACTAAGGAACTTCGAGCTTTATACTGAAATGGTGGTCTATCGAAGTGCTTTAAGCAGGAGACTAACACAGTCAGTTCTGTAACTAGGGTCACTGGCAACTGTATGGAGAAAGGGTTGAGATAAAGGGAATTAAGACTGAATGTACAAAGGCCAGTGGCCATTAAATGGAGAAGTCCCATGATATTTAAAAAATAAATTTTAAAAAATTAGTGATTATTCAGGGGTGAGGGAGGTGAAGAAAGGAAAACATATCCTAAAGTCCTAAAAATTTAGTCCAGCAAGATATTTTATTTACAGATTGGGTTCTGATATAACAAAGGTTTGAGAAACACAGTGTGACTCTCTTAGGTGATCACTAGAATGCTAAGAGCTCTGATAACTAATTTGACAGGGGAAATCTGCTTATTTTTGTTTAATCCAGTAGTTCAAAATTTTATTTTATCAAAAAACTTTAATTTTTACATAACACATTAATATCCTGTTCTGGTAGGTTTGACTAGAACTACAGGTTTGGGAAATATTGGTCTAGGATGGCTTCCAGGGAACTCTGGCTTGTTTAATAGAGTAAAGTGTGGTTTCACTAACCGAGTTAGCAAATACATTAGTAAGAGAAGATCTGTAGAATAAGACAGTAAGTTTAGTTTGCATGTTTTGAAATCCATGAGGATATCTCTAACAAGCAATTGAATAGATAGTCCTAGAGCTCAAGGGTGACAGCTGGGGTGGAGGAATAGATTTGGAAATCACTGGTTAAATTCAAAGAAGTTGATCATATTTCTAAGAAAAGTATTTATAAGTAGAAGGAGACAAAGGCCTAAGAATGGTGTTAACAGCACCATTTACTGAATTCTTTTCCCATCGATTTATCTGTTACAGATTTTATATTTCACATATATAGGTCTGGTACTGAGCCATCCATTTGGTTCCGTTACTCTATTTGTCTATTTATCTGCCAATATTGTGCTACATTAATAGTAATTAGCTTTATAGTAAGTTGGATTCTGGTAAGGCAAATTCATTCACACTGTTCTTCAAACTTTTCCTGGCTAGTATTAGCCCTTTGATCTTTCAAATAAACTTTAGGATAAGCTTATCAAATTCCAGAAAATATCACTATTAGTATTTTTATTGAAATTACACTAAAGTGATTAGTTCAGGAAAAACTGTTATTATTATTCCAGTGAATCTACTAGTCAATGAACAATGGTACATATATCTCATTATGTATTTATGTCTTCTATATTATATATTTCAACATATGTTTCTATATTATATTTTAATATACTTTTCCACTTCAATAATCTTTTATGTATTTTGAAGGGATTAATGCTAGGCATCTTGTGGTCTGATTGCTATTTGTCAATAGACTCTTTTTGCCCATCTTTTTCCATTGTCTGATTGGCTGTTACTCTTGCATAAGAATGATGTTGATTTTCATATGTTGATTTTGTATTTAACAGCCTTGCTAAACATTTTTACTAATTCAAAGAGCTTGCTTCTTCTCTTTAATTTTCTCTGCAGACAATCTGTCAGGTACAAATAAGGAAAGTTTGATGCTTCCCTTTCAGTTCTTTTACCATTTTTATTTTTTATATCTTCTTGCACTGCCAAGGACCTCCAGTACAATATTAACTTTTAAAAAATTATGTTCAGATATGGCAGATTGGTTGAAATTATCAGACCAGAAATTTAAAACAACTATGATTGATATAGTAAGGGTACTAATGAATAAAGTAGACAGCATGCAAGGATAGATGGACAACATAAACAAAAAGATGAAAATTCTAAGAGACAAAAATAAATGCTATATAAATAAAAAACACTGTAACAAAAATGAAGAAAAAATGTCTTTGATGGGCTTATTAATAGACTGGACATGGCTGAGGAAAGAATCTCTGAATTTGAGGATATGTCAATAGAAACCTCCCAAACTGAAAAGGAAGGAGATAAAAGACTGAAAAAAGCAGAACAGAATATCCCAAAACTGTGGGACAACCACAAAAGGTGTAACATGTCCATAATAAGAATACCAGAAGGAAAATAAAGACAGAAAGCAGCAGAAGAAATTTTTAAAACAATAACGAAATTTCTCCAAACTAATGTCACACCAAACCACAGACCCAGGAAGCTTAGAGAATACGAAATGGGATAAATGCCCCCCAAAAGCTACACATGGACATATCATGTTCAAACTACAGAAAATAAAAGATGAAGAAAAAATTCTCAAAGCAGCTAGAGAAAAAAAAAAACCTTATCTATAGAGGAGCAAAAATCATAATTACATCTGATCTCTCCTCAGAAACCAATGCAAATAAGACAAGAGTGAAATGAAACATTTACATTATTGGGAGGAAAAAAACTCTGCCAACCTAAAATTCTGTACCCCAAGAAATTATCCTTCAAAAGTGAAGGATAAATAATGACTTTCTTAGACAAACAAACATTGAGGGAAATGTCACCAGTAGACATTCCTTGCATGAAATACTAAAAGAAGTTATTTAGAGAGAAGCAAAACAATATAGGTCAGAAACTCAGATCTATACTAAAAAGGAAGAACATCGGAGAAGAAATAAATTGGGGTAAAATAAAAACTTTTATTTGTCTTAATCTTATCTTGATTAATCTAATCTTGACCTAATGGATAGTTTGTTTGAAAGATAACAGCAACAATGTATTTTATATATATATATATATATATATATATGCTTACGTATAAGTGAAGTGAATGACAGCAATGATACAAGGGATAGGAGGGAGGAATTAGGATTATTTTGTTATTATAAAATACTTGCATAACCATGAAGCAATATGGTGTTATTTGAAAGTGGAATTGGATTAGTTATAAATGAATGCTGTAAAATCTAAGGCAATCACTAAAAAAAGTAGAAAAGGAAGTACAACTGATATGCTCTAAAAGGAAAGAAAATTGAATCATATAAAATGCTCAAAACCACAAAAGGCTGAAAAATAATGGAAGTGAAAATAAGGAACAAAGAATAAGGGCAGCAAATAGAATCAGTAACAAATGTGACAGATGTTAATGTAAATATATCAGTAAACACTTTGAATATAAACTACTTAAATGCATCAATGAAAAGAGAGATTGTCAGAGAACATCAAAAATCCCAAATTAACTATATGTTGTCTACAAGAAACCCACTTTAAAGACACATATAGGTTAAAAGTAAATGAATGGAGAAAGATACACCATGCTAACGCTAATGAAAAGAAAGTAAGATTAGCTACATTAACTTCATACACAGTATATTTCACAGTAAGGAAAGTTATCAGGGATAAAGAGAGGTATTACATAATGATAAGGGGATCAGTTCTCTAAGACTAATAACAATCTGTAATGTGTATACACCTAACAACCGAGCACCAAAATACATAAGGCAAAAATTAATAGAACTACAAGGAGAAATACACAAATCTACTATTATATTTGGAGATTTCAATACACTCCTATCAGAAATGGACAGATTCAGCAGACAGAAAATCAGTAAGGTCATAACTGAACTTAACAACAACATCAATCAACTGAATCTAATTGATACTTATAGAATACTTCATCCAACAAGAGCAGAATATACATTATTTTCAAATTCACATAGAACACTCACGAAAATAGACCACATTCTGGGCCATAAAACAAAGATTTTAAAAATAGACATCACATGTTTTCTGCTTTCAGACAATAATAGAATTAAACTGGAAATTAATAACAGAAAGATAGCTAGAATATCCCAAAATACTTAGAAATTAAACAACACACTTCTAAATAACACATGGATCAAAGAAGAATTCTCAAGAGAAATTTTAAAATATTTTGAAATAAATAAAAATGAAAACACAACTTATCCAAAAGTTGTGGGATGTAGAGAAAGCAGTGCACAGAGGGAAATTTATAGCATTGAGTGCATATAGAAGAAAAGAAGAAAAATTTAAAATCAATAATCTAAATCAATAATTTTTGCCTTGGGAAACTAAAAAGAAGAGAAAATTAACTTCAAAGTAAGTAGAAGAAAAGAAATAATAAAAATTAGAGAATAAATCAATGAAATTGAAAATAGAAAATCAATTTTAAAAATCAATGAAACTAAAAGCTTTTTCTTTAAAAATATCAATAAAATTGATAAGCCTCAGGCTGGGCGCGGTGGCTCACGCTTGTAATCCCAGCACTTTGGGAGGCCGAGGCGGGCGGATCACGAGGTCAGGAGATCGAGACCACGGTGAAACCCCGTCTCTACTAAAAAATACAAAAAATTAGCCAGGCGTGGTGGCGGGCGCCTGTAGTCCCAGCTACTCGGAGAGGCTGAGGCAGGAGAATGGCGTGAACCCGGGAGGCGGAGCTTGCAGTGAGCCAAGATTGCGCCATTGCACTCCAGCCTGGGCGACAGAGCGAGACTCCGTCTCAAAAAAAAAAAAAAAAAAAATTGATAAGCCTCTAGCCAGGTTAACTAAGAAAAAAAGAGAAGATACAAATTACTAATATTAGAAATGAAAGAGGGGATATCACTATAGCTCCAATGCACATTAAAAGGATAATAAAGGCATACTTGGAACAATTCTATGGCCACAAATTTGATAACTGAGATGAAGTAGAACAATCCTTTGAAAAAAACAATCTGCCAAAACTTACGCAAGAAGAAATACGCAATATGAATATGTCTATTCATTTTTTATTCAAATAAATTGAATAAATAATTACCTTTCAAAATGGAAATCATGAGGCCCATAGGAGTTCACAAGTAAATTCTTCCAATCATTAAAAAAGAAATAATATCAATTCTATATAATCTCTTTCAGCAGACAGAAGTAAAAAGGATTCTTCCTAATTCATTCTCTGAGGCCAGCATTACCTTAATACCAAAAGACAAATACTTTATAAGAAAAGAACCACAGACCAACATATCTCATGAACATAGCTGCAAAAGTCCTCAACAAAATGTTAACAAATCAAGTCTAACAATGTAGAAAAAGAATTATACACCATGACTAAGTGGGATTTATCCCAGGTATGCGAGTTTGGTTCAACATTCAAAAATCAATTAATATAATGCATTAAATCAACAAGTTAAAGAAGAAAAATCACATGATCACATAAATAGATGCAGAAAAACATTTGACAAAGTCCAACATCCATTCATGATTATAAACTGTCAATAAACTAGGAATGAACAGGATCTTCCTCAACTTGATAAAGAATATCTACAAAAACTAACAGCTAATATACATAATGGTGAGAAACTCAAAGCTTTCCCAATAAGCTCAAAAACAAGACAAGAATTGTGTTGTTTGTAACACAAAAGATAAAAACTTGAGGGGATGGATACCCAGTTTTCCACGATGTGACTATTACACATTGCATGCCTGTACCAAAATATCTTATGTGCTGTATAAATATATACAGGTACTATGTATCCACAAAAATAAAAAATAAGAAATAAATTTTTAAAAAGAACAAGGCAAAAATGTCCCCTCTCACCATTCCCTTTTTACATTGTACTGTAAGTCCTACCTAATGCAATAAGACAAGAAAAAGAAATAAAACATATACTGATAGGGAAAGAAAAAATAAAAGTGTCTTTGTCTGTAGATAACACAATTGTCTACGGAGAAACTCTAAAGAATTGATTTTTAAAATCTCCTTGAACCAAAAAGTGATTACAGTAAGGTTGCAGGATATAAGGTTAATATACAAAAGTATGCTTTCCTATATCCCTGGAAGGAACAAGTGGAATTTGAAATAAAAAATATACCCTAGTATTTACATTAACACCCTCACAAAATCAAATACTTAGGTATAAATCTAGCAAAATATGTAAAAGATCTGCTGGCTTAAGATTGCCTTGGCTATTCAGGCTCTTCTTTGGTTCTACATTAATTTTAAAATAGTTTTTCCTAGTTCAGTGAAGAATCTCGATGGCAGCTTAATAGAAATATCATTGAATCTATAAATTGCTTTGGGTAGTGTGGCCATTTTTACAACATTGTTTCTTCCTATCCATGAGCATGGAATGTTTTTCCATTTGTTTGTGTCATTTCTGATTTCTTTGAGCCGTGTTTTGAAGTTCTCTTTGTAGAAATCTTCCACCTCCTTAGTTAGCTGTATTCCTAGGTATTTTATTCTTTTTGTGGCAATTATGATATCAGTTCTTCTCAACGTGATCTACAGATTCAATGAAATCCCAATCGAAATCCCAATTGAAATCCCAATCAAAATCCCAGCAGATTATTTTTGTGAATATTGAGAAACTGATTCTAAAGTTTATATGGAGAAGCAAAAAAAAAAAAAAAAAAAAAAAAAAAATCCAAAAACAGAATAGCTACACAATGTTGAAGAAGAAGAAAAAAATTCGAGAACTGACACTACCCAACTTTAAGACTTACCATAAAGCTACAGTAATCAAGACAGTATAGTTTTGGTAGAAGGATAGACAAATAGGTCAATGGAACAGAATAGAAAGCCTAGAAATAGACTCATGTCAATATAGTCAACTGATAATTGACAAAAGAGCAAAGGCAATTCAATGGAGCAGAGATAGTCTTTTCAACAAATGCTGCTGAAACAACTGGACATCCACATGCGAAAGAAGTTAATCTAGACTCAAACATTACATTCTTCACAAAAATTAAAATCAATTAAAGACTTAAATGTAAAACACAAAGCTATAAAATTCCTAGAACATAACCTAGGAGAAAATTTAGATTA
Source organism: Hylobates moloch (assembly GCF_009828535.3). Taxonomy (NCBI): domain Eukaryota; kingdom Metazoa; phylum Chordata; class Mammalia; order Primates; family Hylobatidae; genus Hylobates; species Hylobates moloch. Next base: position 41,205,845 of record NW_026652282.1, read on the forward strand.
CCTTGGGTTTGGTGATGACTTTCTAAATATGACACAGAAAGCACACTCCATGCAAGAAAGAATTGATAACTTGGTCCTAATTAAAATTAAAATTTTACGCTCTGCAAAATACACTGTCAAGAGAGTGAAAAGACAAGCCACAGTCTTGGAGAAAATATCTTCAAAAGACATATTTGATAAAGAACTGTTATCTAAAATATACAAAGAACTTTTAAAATTTAACAATAAGAAAATGAACAACCTGATTTTTAAAAATGGGTCAAGACCTTAACAGAAACCTTACCAACAAAGATGCATAGATCCCAAATACACACTTGAAAAGATGCTCCATGTAATATGTCTTCAGAGATATGCAAATTAAAACAACATTGAGATAGCCCTACATGCCTATTAAAATAGTGAAAATCCAAAACACTGGCAACACCAAATGCTGGTGAGAATGTAGAGCAACAGGAATTCTCATTCACTGCTGATGGAACTGCAAAGGGTTACATCCATTTTAGAAAATATTTGGCAGTTTCTTATAAAACATTCTCTTACCATATGATCCAGCAATCATGCTCCTTGCTGTTTACCCAAAGGAGTTGAAAACATGTCCACACAAAAACCTGCACATGAATGTTTTTAGCAGCTTTATTTGTAATTGCCAAAACGTGGAAGCAACCAAGATATCCTTCAGTAGGTAAGTGAATAAACTGTGTTATACTCATACAATGGAATAGTATTCAGTTTTAAGAAGAAATGAATTATCAACCCATTGAAAGACATGGATGAAGCTTAAATGCATATTACTAAGTGAAAGAAGCCAATCTGAAATGGATCTATAATGTATAATTACAACTCTTTGACGTTCTGTGAAGGCAAAACTATGAAGACAAGTAAAAAGATCAGTGGTTTCCAGGATTTAGAGGGAAGAAAGGGATGAATAGCCAGGGCACAGAGAATTTTTAGGGCAGTAAGACTACTCTGTATGATACTATAATGGTAAATACATGTCATTATATATTTGCCCAAACCCGTAGAATGCACAACGCCAAGTGCGAACGCTAATGTAAACTACAAACTTTAAGTGATAATGATGTGATGTGTCAATGTAGGTTCATCAGTTGTAACAAATGTAACTCTCTGGCATGGTGGGGTCGGGGGATGTTGCTAGAGGGGGAGGCTGTGCACATTTGGGGGAAGGGGTTATATGGGACATCTCAGTACCTTCTGCTCAATTTTGCTGTGAACCTAAAACTGCTCTAAAAAATTAAAGTCTATTTAAAAAAAAAACAACATGGCAGCCACCTCTGTCTTGTTCTTAAGTTTTATGGGCATGTTTCCAATTTTTCAAAGGATGTTTCCCATAAATTGTGATAGATACTTTTATTAGGGTAGAGAAGTTACCTTTTTTCTGAATTTGCTAAGGGATTTTTTTCTGCATTGACTTTTATTGAATATGTTTTTGATATCACTCTATATGATATTTCTACTTTTATCTGTTAACATAGCATATTTATTACATTAATAGACTTTTTTGAAATTCAAGTAACTTTGTTTAAATTCAACAACAATTATTTATTTATTTGTTTTTTTATTATACTTTAAGTTTTAGGGTACCTGTGCACGACGTGCAGGTTTCTTACATATGTCTACATGTGCCATGTTGGTGTGCTGCACACATTAACTCGTCATTTAGCATTAGGTATATCTCCTAATGCTATCCCTCCCCCTTCCCCCTCCCCCCACCCCATGACAGGCCCC